>NC_044308.2:120041419-120341713 GCF_007474595.2 Lynx canadensis
TAGCAAGGGTAGCCCCCCAAGGCGTTCCTAGTGAAGGGAGCATGGTGAACTCTGATCCAGAGGGAGAAGAGTTCAAGGTATTGAGGAAATAGTGGGTGGCCTGGCATGGGAGGGGCACATGGTATTGTGCAGAGGTGTAGCAGGCAATAAGGCTAGATAGGAAGGTCAGAGACAAGCACCAGACAGCATGCTAAGGAGTTTGGACTTTATTCCTCAGACAATGGGGAGCCACTGAAGATCTTTTTGATCATTGGACAGATACGATCAGAGCTGCCCTAAGCAAGGATGGATTTGATGGGGAAAGCAGGCAGGACATTATTATATATGTGAGAGGCGAAGGGGGTCTGATTTTAACGCTCAGCAATGTATTAAGCACATACTATGTGCCAGGCATTGCATTGAAAGCTGAGGATACAAAGAGGACAAAGGGACTGCCCCTGTCCTGCCCTACAGAGCTCTTAGATGGCCAACATGACAATGAGAACCCAGTGTGATACGACTGTGACATGACCAGGATGTTATGAAAATTCTTAAGAAAGGGGGCCGCTGGGGGCGCCTGGGTGGCTCAGTCGGTTAAGCCTCCGACTTCGGCTCAGGTCACGAACTCACGGTTCGTGAGTTCGAGCCCTGCGTGGGGCTCTCTGCTGACAGCTCAGGGCCTGGAGCCTGTTTCTGATTCTGTGTCTCCCTCCCCTCAGTTCCTCCCCTGCTAACACTCTGCCTCTCTCTCAAAATAAATAAAGATTAAAAAAAATTAAAAAAAAAAAAAGAAGAAGAAGAAAGGGGGCCGCTGGACCTCCCTGAAGCAGGGGACGTGGTCAGGAAAGGCTCTCAAAGTGATACGAAGCCTCCTTGAGCCTCTCTTGAGGGATGAATTACCAGAAAAGACTGGAGAGTAGCATTCCATGTCAGGTGGTCACAGCACAGGTAGAAAAGTCTGGAAGTCTGAGAGCAGAATGACTGTAGACTTGACCAGAAGATGGGGAAGGCAGTGCTGTGTCCCGAGGGGAGGCCAGGGAGATAAGTGGGAGACACAGGGAGGGTTTGCATGTCAAACCCGTTTGTTTCTCAACATTAATAGCATTAATAGCATTAACAGTAATAGCATAAGTTATCCCAACCTCTCCCCTGTGTTCTGTCAGCCCTGGGGGTGGTGGTGGCCGTTCCCGTGATACTTCAGATCTTTCTGTGTTTTCAGTGTCCTCCTTGATAACTTTAGACTTCATCAACAATTGATCTGAAAAATTAATCTGAAATCTTAACTGAGCTCTGTTAGAATCGTCCCTGTGGGGGCAGCTGGGTGGCTCAGTCAGTTAAATGTCTGACTCTTGATTTCAGATCAGGTCAGGTTCGAGTCCTGCGTCGGGCTCCGAGCTGCCAGCGCGGAGCTTGCTTGGGATTCCCTGTCTCCCTCTGGCTCTGCCTCTCTTTCTGTGTGTGTGTATGTGTGTGTGTGTGTGTGTGTGTGAAAAATAAATAAACATTAAAAAAAATAGCTGGTGTGATTTCAGTTCCCTGTCAGGGCCCTGACTGACAAAGAGAGCTTGAGGGATTTTAAGAGGAGATCTGCATTTTAGAAAGGTCTCTCTAAGAACGATTGTAGAGAATGAAGAAGGGAGGCAGAGCCTGTTCAGGCAGTGGTTGGAGTATTGGAGGGGAAACGGGGAGACCAAGGACAACAGCCTGCAGGACGGAGGTGGAAAGGAGAGGATCCAGTCAAGAGTGAGTAGGGACATTGAATTGACAGAGGTTGGGGACTGTAATTGGAGGTTTGCTTAGGCTTCTGGCTTTGCATGGAGTGCCATTTACTGGGGCGCAAAATCTAGGAGAATTAGGTGAGTGTTGAGGGGATTGAGCCTGAAGGGCTGTGGAACCACGGGTGGAGATGTTCCAGAGGCAGCCGCACGTGCAAATCTGTGGTCAGAAAAGGGGTGGGAATGGGACAGATGGATTAGGCGATCAAGTACGAATTGTTGGGGGTGATGGCCCTGGGCACGAGCCCCCTGGGAGCATATGGAGGACGAGGAGAAGATGGCCGGGGGTGGAGCCCCGGGAACTGCAACACTTAGGAGTGCCCGGGGAAGAGGAAGCCACGGAGAATCCTGAAGAGAATCATGGAAAGCACGAAAATGGCAGAGGGAGGACCAGGCAGGGCATTTAGAAGGAGGATGGTGTCTGGGCACCTTGTGCTTACCAAGGGGGTGTGCATTACACGCACAAGCATACATGTACATTTTTATTTATTTATTTAAAAAAAATTTTTTTTTCAACGTTTATTTATTTTGGGGACAGACAGAGACAGAGCATGAACGGGGGAGGGGCCGAGAGAGAGGGAGACACAGAATCGGAAACAGGCTCCAGGCTCCGAGCCCTCAGCCCAGAGCCCGACGCGGGGCTCGAACTCCCGGACCGCGAGATCGTGACCTGGCTGAAGTCGGACGCTTGACCGACTGCGCCACCCAGGCGCCCCCATGTACATTTTTAAAGTCATTCCTTCCCCTGAGTTTGGAATATTAAGCAGAAACTTGTTCACCTCAGTCCTGGTGTCACCATGCGACCTGGCCCAACCCTTCATCATTGTCCAACTGCGTCAGGAGAAGCCACCTGGCAGGAAGGAGCCAGGTGGAGCAGAGAGCAGTCGGGTCTTGAAGTCAATAGCTGGTGATAAGGCCAGATGTGTAGCCATAGCAAATAATAAAGAACCGGAGTCATCCCAGGTAGCAAGAAGTGGTCAACTGTCTTCAGCCAGGAGCAAGGAAGGGGTGGAGGGGTGTCCCAGACACCTGGGAGGGGAAGTGGGAGGGCGAGCACATTTATGGAGTGGGCCAGGCCTCCTGCTAGGCTCTTTGCATGTTATCTCAATTAACCTTCCCCTTTCAAAGATAAGGAAGCTGAGGCTCAGAGAGGTTGTATAATGTGCCCAAGGTCATATAATAAAGGGGTGACTTAAGATTTGAACCCAGGGGCGCCTGGGTGGCTCAGTCGGTTAAGCGACCGACTTCGGCTCGGGTCACGATCTCACGGCTCGTGGGTTCGAGCCCCGCGTCGGGCTCTGTGCTGACAGCTCAGAGCCTGGAGCCTGCTTCCGATTCTGTGTCTCCCTCTCTCTGCACCTCCCCTGCTCATGCTCTGTCTCTCTCTGTCTCTCCAAAAATAAATAAATGCTAACAACAGCAAAAAAATTGAACCCAGGTCAAAGCCTGTGCTGTCTCAGATGAGCCCTTAGTCTCCAACCAGATCTATTTTCCTGGTGACCTGAAGGGCCACGTTCTTTAATTTTTGGGCACTGAGACAAAGCTTCTTGTCGAAGCTTGAGCTGAGTGATGGCTCAGCGCCCGATCGGCGGCCTGAGTTAGGTGTTCTCCATGAGTGGCTTCTGATGAAACCAGACTTCCTGTTTCATCATGCTGCGTATTGTCTCGCTCCTGGGTTTCTTGCCAAATGCCTTCCTTGCCACTCCCGGATGGGGGTGAGGTGACGGGGGAACAGGCTGTAATGAGGTGTCTGTCAAGACCTGCTTACCTTCCAGAGACCCTAAGATCTGAGGAACAGCCAGCAACTCTGGAGGCAGGTCAATTGCCACCCCATGTCTGAGACCCCCTTGGAGCCTGATTACGGGCCAAATGATGATAATAGCTAAAGGGCACTGGATGGCTTTCTGTAAACCAGGCTTTGGGCTGTGCATCTTACATGCATTGTTTCTGTTTCATGTAATCCTTAAAACAATCCCGTGAGCTAAGTGATTATCATGCCCCCTTTGCACGCAAGGGAACCACTCAGAGTAAGGTTGTCTATACCCAGTAAACATCAGGAATGTCTGAAGCAAAGGCATAGAGAGATGCCTGCCTTGCCACCCTCACTCTCTCTCCTGTCCTTGCCCCAGGGTCCTCGGTTTGGATTCCCTGATCCGTGAGAAACTCCTCCTTCTTTTTTTCTAAGGCCAAAGGAAATTCTGGCCAGGGTTGCAAAATGGTGGCAAAGGAAACGTGTGCCTTGGGGGTATCCAGAGTCCCAGTCAGGAGCTTTCATTCCACGGATCTTTTTACATAGAGAGAAATATGAAACTGTGTCCCCTGTTACAGGTATTTCGTATGCCTGTACGAAGGGGCGGGGTATGCATGTACGTCTGTGTCCGTGTATGTGTTCACACGTGTACGTGAGGGCAGGGTAGGAATTAGGCAAATCAACCTCAAAGACCTGTCGCCTGCCTCTATGGCCATACGTGGCTTCCGCGACTGCATTTTCTAAACCAAAGTCAGGACACATGGACCGGCTCGTATAAGTGTCTTTGCAACAATGAAACTGATACCGTTCACAGGAGATACAGAGGCTGTTGGCCAACAGTTCAGCACAGGTGCTCTGGTGTGCTTTGGGGGATGTCCTAGAGGCCCCTGGGAGAGACAAAGTTTGGCTAAGAGTTGGGACCGGAGTATTTAAGTGTAAGCTTGCCAGCTGCTCACAGCCCACTAAGGATTAGCATTATGATATGTGATTTTAAAGATGTGGTTACGGGGGATCTGATATTCCCAGAACATCCAAGAGAAACATGATAGCCTAACGCTAGTAGGAAGATCTGAAACAATAGCTTGTTTTAGGGGCTATTATGAGATGCATCACATTAATAGTTGAATCTTTATATACTCACAAAATGTCATGGAGAATTGAGCCAGGCTTACACAGGAGGTCAAAAAGATTGCCTCTGCTTAAAATATCTGGTGAGTGGAGATCAAAGTGATTGGCTTTGCATGACGCGAATTTAACAAGCATGTATTATTTCCTACCACTGCTCCCTACCAGCCTCTAGATCCCGGGTGTCAGGCCCAAAGAGGACTGAGACGCGGTCTGCAGAGGTGACAGGGGTGACAGTTGTGCAGGGCTAATTATGATGCCATGTGACGAGGGTGGCTTATAACAGTGGCAAGAGTGGAGTCCAGGGGCGCCTGGGTGGCTCGGTCGGTTAAGTTGGCCGAGCCGACTTCGGCTCCGGTCATGATCTCGTGGTACGCGAGTTCAAGCCCCGCGTTGGGCTCTGTGCTGACAGCTGAGAGCCTGGAGCCTGCTTCGGATTCTGGATCTCCCTCTCTCTCTCTCTCTCTCTCTCGGCTCCTCCTCCACTCATGCATGCTCTCTCTCTCTCTCTCTCTCCCTCAAAAATAAATAAACATTAAAAAAAAAAAAACCAAGAGTGGAGCCCAGAGGGTGATTAATTCATTCGCAGGAGGGGTCTGGTACTAGCTTTCTCCTCATTTGTCACATAACACATTACCACAAACTTAGTGGCTTAAACAGCAAACATGTATTACCTCACAGTTTCTGTGTGTTAAGAGTCCAAGCACTGCTTAGCTGGATCCTCTCATCAGACTGTAGTCAAGGTGTTTCTTGGGCTGCCTGACTTTCTGGAGCTTGGGTCCTCTTCCAAGCTCACGTGGTTGTGGGAAGAATTTCGTTCCTTGTGCCTATATGATTAAAGCCCCTCTTTTCCTTCTAGCTGTCGGTGGGGATACCCTCAGAAACCACAGGCTGCCTCAAGTCTTTGTCACGTGACCCGTTCCATAGGCCCTCTCGCAATATGGCAGCTTACTTCTTCAAGGCCAGCAGGAGAATCTCTCTGATTTCAGGGAGGGTCCCAACCCCTCTTTTGAAGGGCTCACCTGATTAGGTCAGACCCACCCAAGATAACCCCCCTTTCGATTACCCCTAAATCAACTGATTAGGGATCTTACTTACATCTGCAAAATCCCTTCTGCCAAAATCAAGGGGGTGATATCACATCATATTCACAGACCCTACCCAAACCACACTCAAGGATATCCAAGGCAGGTACACCAGAGGGCAGGAAACTTGGGGGCTATCTTAGAATTCTGCATACCAAGAGTGGGGGAGGGGGAAGGAAGAGGAAAGTGCCAGGGCACACAACCTTTATGCTGAGTACTGAAGAATGAATTTAAGTGCTTCTAGCACTCCAGGGCTCTAAGGGAGGGAGGCTGTTGGGGAGGGGAGAGAGAAGAGTGGCAAGAACATTACGGAGACAGAAGACCATACGTAAAGTTAGAAGGGCATGAAGAAATCTGCTCGGTGGCAATCGAATTGTCTAGCGGGGCCATAGACTGCAGGGGCGTGGGGGCCAATGTGGAGAAAAAATAGAATATTAAGTCACGAACACCATGTTCTTTCAATGGGTTCTTGGCCTCAATTCCTGAAACCAGACAAGGTGGGCTAGAGACAAAAAAATGTCAGAAAAACAAGTCCTTTCCCTGGAGGTCTCTCTCCAGGGATCCCTGACCTCACCCATCAGTGCCTCATAGTCCTGTTGTTCTAACAAGATGCATATCCACACTCTTCCTGAACCCTTACGCCCAGGCTTCTAAGGGGGACCAGAGTCTTGCTTACTGAGTCAGCTTCTGGATGCTCCTGTGTGTGTGTGTGTGTGTGTGTGTGTGGAGAAGACAACCAGTGAGCATATTGGAGAGAACTAGAGGAAGCCAGAGATGCTAGGCAGCCTACACAAAAATGAAGAGCTAACTGAGAAGAAGTTGGAAGAGGGAGAGAAAAATCCATGAGGGCTGGGTGTCTGGAAGTTTTAGGAGACTCAGAGCAGCTACAAGGTCTAAAGAGAAGAGTGGGAAGGTTCAGAAGCGTGGCTAGGTTTGGGGCTCCTGGGTGGCTCAGTTAAGCGGCTGGCTTCAGCTCAGGTCATGATCTCAAGGCTTGTGAGTTTGAGCCCCGCATCGGGCTGGGAGCCTGGAGCCTGGAGCCTGCTTCTGACTCTGTGTCTCCGGCTCTCTCTGCCCCTCCCCCACTCATGCTCGCTTTCTCCCCCTCTCTCTCTCTCTCTCAAAAATAAACATTAGAAAAAACTTAAAAAAAAAAATCAAGAGGGGCGCCTGGGTGGCTCAGTCGGTTAAGCGTCCGACTTCAGCCCGGGTCACGATCTCGCGGTCCGTGAGTTCGAGCCCCGCGTCGGGCTCTGGGCTGATGGCTCAGAGCCTGGAGCCTGTTTCCGATTCTGTGTCTCCCTCTCTCTCTGCCCCTCCCCCATTCATGCTCTATCTCTCTCTGTCTCAAAAATAAAAATAAAACGTTAAAAAAATAAAAAAAATAAAGAAACGCGGCTAGGTTTACCGATCAGATCTTTTTTTTCTCTTCTCAATATTTAAATAAAAATGGAAATTCATTTTTAAAACCAGTTGTTTTTTTACGTTTATGGATTTACTTTGAGAGAAAGAGAAAAAGCGTGGGGGGGGCGGGGCGGGGCAGAAAACAAGAATCCCAAGCAGGCGGCACTGTCCTCGCAGAGCCTGATGCGGGGCTCGAACCCACGAAACCGTGAGATCATGACCTGAGCCCAAGTTGGCCACTTAACCGACTGAGCCACCCAGGGTCCCCTAAAGCTGGTTTTAAAGCAGTTTGGATTATTTCTCCCGAGTACAAGTGGTTTTGTTTTGGGAGATGATACTGTGCAGATCCTGGGCCACCTGAGAGCTCCAGGATATATTCAGGTTACCTTAAAAGGAAAAGAATCTGACACATCTCTGATACCTCAGTGTGAAGTGGTTTAATATGTTACCTCTCTCCGAAGTATTTACTTAAAAGACAGCTCAAAGGTCAGAAACACCCCTACTCCCCAGGAGTGGATGTGCATATGCTTAGCAGAATTTCAGAGGTAATAGGGTAAGATGATGACTTTCTTCAAAAAAAAAAAAAAAAAAAGAGGGGTGCCTGGGTGGCGCAGTCGGTTAAGCGTCCGACTTCAGCCAGGTCACGATCTCACGGTCCGGGAGTTCGAGCCCCGCGTCGGGCTCTGGGCTGATGGCTCAGAGCCTGGAGCCTGTTTCCGATTCTGTGTCTCCCTCTCTCTCTCTGCCCCTCCCCCGTTCATGCTCTGTCTCTCTCTGTCCCAAAAATAAATAAACGTTGAAAAAAAAAAAAAAAGACAACCCAGTTTGATTCTGTATTATTCTTCCGTACTATTCTTGTAATTTCTCTGGTCTCTGGTTCCGAGGGTCGTCTGCATTTCCTCCTTTGGAATTTTATGTGGTCCTCAGCGATCAAAATGACAAACCTATAAGTATACATTTTGGCGGGGGGGGGGACGACAAAATCTCTCGCCCTGCCTTTCCTCAAGCAGAAAGAGAAACCAAATCAGCCAGCTGCCTCAGCTGGCCAGCATTTCTGCCCGTCACACCTGTGAGCAGGGATTATGGCTTCCACATGAGGCCAAGGCCTTGAGGAGGCCTTCAGAACAGTCAGCCAAATTCATCCAGCCTCGTCCCCTTGTCTTGACTTCTTGGCCCAACTTTTGACCTCGGGATTGTGTGCGTTTGGTTGAACTTCAATAGACATGGTGGGGTTTCGTTTTTGTTGTTGTTTGTTTGTTTTGCAGAATGGGGTGCTAAAGGGCGGGGGAGGGCGGCTATCCTTGACCTCAGCCAACCTTGACCCCACATAGGCCAGAGAGAGGTGGTGTGGAAGGAAGTGGAGAGGAACTGCGAAGGACAAGAGGGTGTGGAAACTGACTCCCCCCCACCCCCCCCCCCACCCCCAGAGGCATGGAACATCCTTCTCAAAGCCCCATACAGCCAAGCTCCTTGCACCAGCTCCTGGCCATTCCTCTGAAATGTTCTCAGAGCAGGGCTCCACGTGGCGCGCACGTACGGCCCGAGTACACACACCACACACACGCGCGCGCACACGCACACACCCCCCTCTGTCTGGTGACAGATGGGGCCTGAAGGATCTGGCAGTGTGCGTGGCCGATGGCAGAGAGTCGAGCTGGCTTCTCACTGTCTCCCTGGAGTCCCACTGCAGACGCAGGTGCGCGTCAGTGCCCGCTCTAATTTTGTCCCCGGTTGATGGAGGAGACTAAGCGAGCAGCAGGGAGGCTGCTATTTTGGGTCTCTCCCTGGCTCTGGGTTATATAAAGCCTATTGCTGTGACCTGCATTGCTTTGTGGCTGTGCCTCACTCTTGCTCCTTCTGTCACAATATGTCATCAGTTCAGACATTCACACACACCCCCGGGGCTCTTGGGGAATGAGGAGGGAGGTGTGTGCTGGCAGAGTGTGTGCGTGTGTGTGTGTGTGTGTGTGTGTATGTGTGTGCACTCTCCTGCCAGCTCACTGCGGGGAGGAGGCCTGCAGATACAACCGGGAGCTGGGGGACTGTGTATGAGGAGGTTTGTTTCTGAAGGAAATGGAAAGCTCTTTCTGATGGAGGAACGTGAGTGCGTGCGCTTTGGGCTTTAGGACGGAGCACGTTTGTGAGATGATGTTATGGGCCCGCGGTTGGCATGGTGATAAGACGAACTTCTATTTCAGTAACTCTTTTTCATTTGGAAGGAGCCCAAGAGTTTCATAAATTATACACAAACAGCTCTGCCTCTGAATGGCAGGAATTAGCGGTGGCAGCAGGACGCACAAATGTGAAAGCGTGCATTTGCGGATGGGTTGATGGCAGGATATGGTATTTCCCACATCTTTGGGGGCAGATTTTACCTGGAAAAATGTCCGTATAGATCCAAAAACCCTTCTTGTGCTAGTATTGTGGCCACTGTGTAAAGACAGGTGCTTGCAAATGTTAGCGACGTGTGACATCTAATTTATCCTTGTACTTCCCAGTTTTGAACCTTAATAAATATTTTTAGGGCCATCTGGGTGGCTCCGTCGGTTAAGTGTCTGGCTCTTGATTTTGGCTTAAGTCATGATCTCTCGGCTGTGGGATGGAGCCCCGTGTTGGGCTCCTCACTGACAGTGTGGAGCCTGCTTGAGATTCTCTCTCTCTCTCTCTCTCTCTCTCTCTCTCTCTGTCTCTGCCCCACCCCCTCTCAGAATGGATAAGTAAACTTAAAAAATATTTTTAGATATGTCAATTTTGATAAGGAATAGACAACAAAATCGTAAAATAATATAGCTTATTAGTCTACGAATTTGAAAGAGCCAAGTTTCCCAAGATATAAATTATTCACCCAGGATAAGCCTAACTGAGCTCGATGACCTTATCACACAGGTGTTTATCCCGTCCCCCGATACAAGCCAGGGAAAGGAGATGTTCTGTTCTTGGTGAGCTACGTGTTTCCCATATATAATCTCCAGGGTATATTCTGGCTGACATGATGGAGCTCGTAAGGCATTACCCAAGGGCATGAAGATTTATTTGGCAGCTCGGCTCTTGGAGCCTGACAGAATGTGAGACCATGGTTCTCATTTGGGCTTTCCCGTCACCGGCAGTTACCGTAGCAGGTGGGGCTCCCGTTGCTAGTAACTTGACCACGGCACTGTTTCTCAGCTGCTTTTGAAAGGTGTTGAAGACCCTTCTCTTGCACTGGCCAAAGCACTTCTAAGGGGTTTTGAGGAGAAGCAGCTCAGGAACTTTTCACGTAGACCAGCCTGCTACATGGGACCTGCACCTTAGAGCTTTCCAGTGAAGGGAGTGGCTTAGGAAGCAGGAAAGGGAACCGGACCAGAATCAGAGTGGGGCTGGTGGAGGCCTGATGGGGAAATGAAGCTAGGAAAGGGGAAGGTGTAAATTAATCACTGTGTGTCAATAATTGACTTAAGCCCCTCCTCTCTGCTCCCGGCTGGGGGCAGAAACTCACTCCTCTGGCTCCTTGATGGTGTCCTCACTGCTCCCCGACCTCTCCTACCTGCCCCAACCCCCCACGGTCAAAGTGGCCTTTCTAAAACCCAAATCTGCTCACCTCACTGTGTAAATCTCTTCAAAGGCTCTTCGTTTTTCTCTCCAGAGAAACCACATACGCTTTCCATGAGCTGGGGCCTGCGTATCTCTCTGGCTTAGGTCAGATAACAACCCTTTCAACCCTCCCTGAAGGGGGTCTCCTCTCACCCCCTTCATCCCACCCCCTGACACCTTAAACCTTCTTCGGCTGCTTGCAATCCCCTACACGTGCTAAACTCTCTTGTCTTCCATGGGTTTGCATGGACTGTTCCATCTACCTGGAATGCATTTCCAGTCCTTTTCTCCCCCCCCCCCTCCCCCCCAGCTTCTTTCAGGCCTCAAATCAAGCATCACCTTCTCCAGGAAGTTGTGTTAACCCCTCCACGCCTGGATCAGACACCAGGCTCTCCTCTGGCATCTTTGCTTCCCTCGGCCAGAGTGCTTAAGTGCCTTGCAGTCTGTCCTGCCCGGACCATGGGCTTCTAGAAGACGAGGACTGGACAGCTCCTGACCCGGCCCACTGCTCAGCCTGCAACAAGTGTCTGCTGAATGAATGACTGAATCCGAGCAGAAGCCACATTTCCGAACTACGAGTTCCCCAAACGTCATGAGGTGTAGGGATAGGGACAGGGTTGGTAGGACATGTCAACGACGTTGAAGAGGAGAGGGAAATCTGGGAAATCTGGCCCCAAGGAAATCTGGTCCTGGGAAATCCGACCGCGGACGGCACCAGTGGGCCTGTAGGCGTCTGGCTCTGAAGCCGAAGGCAGAGGGCCCGTCTGGCCTCAGTGCTGCGTCTTGCAAATAGGCCTGTGGCTCGGGGTGGAGCAGTTCGCGTGCTGTCTGCGCTAGCATTTCTCAGCACCCTCCCCACAGTCTGCTCCCGTCTGCCTTTTCTGCGCTCCGCCCCACCGCCCCACCGCGCATCTGTGGTGGGAGAGGGGCGCAACTTGCATTTGGACCTCAGTGTCCCGCCTCCACCCACGCGCGCCCTGTGGTCACACCAAGAACCGCCGAGGTAGCGGTGATTCTGGCACGACCCTCAGGATCTACAGCTCCAGCCCAGCGGGTCAGCTGCTCCTTCTACCAGGCCGCGCTCTGGAGAGGCTGGCCTCGGGCACAGGACAGAAGCCAGCATGCCGAGCGCCTCACACTTGGCCGAATTAGGCCAGGCCAGCTCGGGTCAGGGCATTTCGCTCAGCAGTTCTGCTGGTAGCGGGCACTTAGATATTTCTGAAGAAACGGAGACAGCAGTAGAAGGGGCCTCATACTATAAATCAGATTTCAAATGCAGTGAGGGCGGCTCTTTCATTAAACCCCCGAAACACCTTTCATACAGGAAATACTGTTCATCGCCACTTAATTCATCCGTCTTAATACTCACATTTTCATATATTGGGCTTTATTAGAGTCTACATTTTCTGTGCTCTCAAGGCATCATCGCTGCCCCAAATATTTTCATTTAATTCCGTGTTGGAAGCTACCTACTGATCTTCCAAAGACGACTCTGTGTGTGTGCGTGTGTGTGTGTGTGTGTGTGCACATGCGTTGTCCTGAGTCCTTTGTCCCTGTTCTCAGAATTGTCCCATGATATTAGAATGATAATGCTATTAACCCAGGAATAAACTGGCTGTGGGGGAGGTGACAACATAACTGGCATTTTCTGGGAAAGCAGAATTTTAAACAGTGCCTTTTTTAGGCCCCTCAATCCTGACAGACACTCACCCTGCTGTGACAGAGAGGGGCGGCAGAGAGCCTGCCGGAATGGGAGCCTGGGGGAACAGAAAGGAAAGGCCATCTGTTGGCAGTTCCACAATTTTAGGACAGCTGCAGGGGTTAAAGGCGCCCCCTCTAATTGAGATGACACTGGGCCACGGAGGGGAAGGGGGAGAAGATTTTGCAGTTGATGACGAGGAGGAGAGGGGACTCAGTTTACACCGTGGGTGGGTAGTAAGGAGATTATCTGTAGTAGGTACTATTACCATCACTGGGAAAGGCATGTGTTTTCCCTGCCAAGAAACTGATAATGAATTAGAACACCTTCCAGGGATCAGAACAAGTTACAACAAGATATTCTGTGCTCAGTATATAAGATATTTCAAAATCAGTCGTGCATTCAGGTTTATGGGGCACGATGAGTGAGAAATTGTAGAAGATCTCATACTTGGAATTTATTTTGGTTTCTTTTTAAAAGTCACATGAGGGGTGCCTGGCTGGCTTAGTTGGGAGCGCGTGAGACTCTGGATCTCAGGGTTGTGAGTTTGAGCCCCACGTTGGATGTAGAGATTACTTAAACAAACATTTTTAAACAACTGAAAAAAATACGAAAAGTCACATAACGGGAGTGGGGCACCTGGCTGGCTCAGTCCATAGAGCATACGATTCTCAATCTCAGGGTTGTAAGTTTGAGCCCCATGTTGGGTGTAGAGATTACTTAAAAATAGAATCTTTTTAAAAAAATGTTTGTTTATTCTTGAGAGAGAGGTGAGGGAGACAGCATGAGTGGGAAAGATGCAGAGAGAGAGGGAGACACAGAATCTGAAGCAGGCTCCAGGGTCTGTGCTGTCAGCAAAGAGCCCGACGCGGGGCTTGAACTCACGACCCGTGAGATCATGACCTGAGCTGCAGTCGGCCGCTTAACCGACTGAGCCACCCAGGAGCCCCCATGATGGGTATCCTTACTACCCAAATTTTACAGATGGGGAAATGAGGCCACAGAGAGACTAGGTACGTGCCCAAGACCACACTGCTAGTAAATGGAAGAGACAAGATTTAGACCTAGGCAGCCTGACTCCGGCTCCCAGACTTGTAACCACTCTTCTGTACCAGCGTGTGCCCTCTTCAAACTGTCTGATGATGGCATACAAGGTGTGCGTTTTACCTCAATGCATAAGAATGAAACTATGTGGAAATCCTGTACGAACGTCAACATGACCTCATCATTAATAAATGCTTATGGATCCGGGTCAGTCATGTTTCTCAGGGCTTAGCAGCAACTCCACAGAAGACTCAGAGTAAGTCTTATTTCTTGATGCCCTGACCCAGAGTAAGTCTTATTTCTTGATGCCCTGACCCAGAGTATTCAGCAAGTGATCCCTTTATTTACTCAATATATGATTATTGAGCACTTATTCTATACCAGGCACACCGACTAGGCTCTGGAAATAAAACTGAGACTAAGGCATAGTCCTTTGCCCTCAAGGAGCATGTAACGCCTGGACATCTCTCAGTCAGTGGCCAACAGGTTAAAAGCACGACAGTATCCTAAAGGCTAATGGTCACCTGTTGTCTATTCGCTACCCCCTCAGATGTGGGGGTAATTCCTGTTTGCCGGAGACCTTGGGGGCAACCCGACACCTCAATGGGCCGACACCTCTAAAAGTCACCCACGTCCAGAAGTGTTTTCCCAGCAGTTCTGAGGGCTTGAAGTTCTTATCAGGGGAGTGACATGGAGTGACGGTCGTAAAGACAGACAATTGTGAAAAGAATGTGTAGCCTGAACCTACGGTGGTTTGAATACAAAGAATACATACATGGAAAGGTTTAGGGGCTAGTTTCTAGCGAGCCACTCATGGAACCGGAAAGTCTGAGGGGCGATCCTCTGTCAGGCAAGGCTTCATCTAGGAGCTCTAGGACCAGCTCTCGAGGGAGAGGGTCAACTCCACAGAGAACACGGGGATTGAGAGCGGGGAGGGGTGGTCCCTGGGGTGGCGGGTAGAAGCAAGAATGAGTGTTGGGTGGCAAAACAAGAGGTCTATGCCATCAACTAAGGAAACTGTGCAGTTCAGAGGAAGATCTGATGGGGCCATAGCTCCTCAACTCACTTGCTCCTCCAGAATTTCCTAGTAGGTATCCCTCCCATCCACACTTACCGAAGCGAAGAAATGGCAAACTTGCCCAGGCTAGGGCAGATTATGAACAACTGTCTATATTGGGAGTAGCAGGGACTAGTGATCAGAGGCCTGTGGAGGGAGGAGCAGGTGAGAAGGCAAGGCTTGCATATACTGGAGAAGTTCAGGTGTCAGAAACCTACACCTGTCTCCGTGGGAGTGGCAGCTTTGTGACTGTCTTTTAGACATTGGACAGAAACCTGGAATTTCAAACGCCCCCCAGGGCAGGCAGGGCAGGGAAGACAGATCAGTGCAGTGGCTGATTCACCAAACCAGAAACGAGTGCCCGCCTAAAGGGGGCGGCTGTCACCCCCTATCACCGTCTTCCTCCTAGGGAGGCTGTAAATCCAGACTGTGGGCTGGAACAGAAAAATATGTCTGTGGGTCAGAATCTAGTCTGTGGACCCGTCAGGTTGTGACGTCTGCTAGGAGCCATATTGTCACAGAGCCAGTGAAAGTCCCTTCTCCACTTGTGCAATTTCAAATCCGTGTGCTAATCTACGCGCAAATCAACAAATACCCAGTGACAACCCGTGCCCAAGTTCAGCCCTTTGATCTACACTATCTAACTAAAATCTGAAAAACACCGTGTGGGCCTCGAAAGGAGAGGGAACATCACTGTGAGAACTGTACTTTCATTTCCTGGCGGGGGTGTGGTTAAATTCACAACTTTCGGTGTGACACTAACCGTCGGAGGGTTTTACATTCGATTTCCTGTTTCCTTTTCTCAATAAAGAAAGGAAAAGCACCCCCTTCCCCCGTCGCAGTAAAGGTACGCCGAGTTCCATAGGAAGACACCATGGGGGTTCCGATTTGGCCACAAGCAAAAACAAAACGTAACCCCGGAGACCTGGTAAATAGCAATATGCCAGAGGACTGTGGATCGTGTGGTTGCTCGGGATTGTTTTGATCATCGCCTGCAGCAATTTTCCACGGCACCCTTGGTAGACTAGTGACCAAAGTCCTTTACCTTTGAGTGGCTGGAACCATTTCCCGTGGAAGGTTTAGAAAACAGTAATGGTGGTAATGTGATCACAGGAGCTGTAGTGTGCCAAGGGCTGTGAGTGAGTGGGCATGCCTCACATGGCTCTGATCTCACATAAACGCTCCAAGAATGTCCCCCATATTTTCCAGAAGGAAACGGAGATTTGGAGGATTTTCGATAATTTGCCCAAGTCACGCCACAGGTGAGGGAGCTGGAGTTTCATTCCTTGTTTTATTCTCGAATATTTATTCGTCACCTATGTATCGGCCAGGCACTCCGAAAAGATTGATAGATGAAAGCAGCTGGGCTCAAAATGACTCTCACTTGCCGAAAATGATCTCTGTGCAGAGGCACCATTTGGAATATTTATCTTGAGTTTTCTTTCGTTTTGTTCAGACACCTAGTGAGTGTCTACTGTGTCCACAGATCTTAGGCTGAGTGCTGGGGGGACTGCAGTGATCCCGACTTTTGGAGGCTTGTAATTTAGTTGGGAGACAGAGCCTGTGCAATACGACACTTGAATAATCACACAGGATCATGTGTGTTTCAGAGCCAGAAGTTCAGAGGGTGGAGTTCAGAAAAAAGTTCAGAGGGTGGAGAGACTTCCTTGGGCTGGAATGGGTGGGACAGCAGAACATTAAAGAAGGTCTTTGAGGGATGAAAAATTGCCGAATGGCCAGGACACCCTCCGTAGGTGTGCAGAAGAAAAGGGCAACGCACAGCACAAGCCATGGTGTAGATGGGGAAAGGATACGGTGATGCCGTATAATTTGGTGGGTAAGCATGCAATCTGGGCAGTCACATCCTATGGTCTCAGGCGTGAATCCAGGCTTGACACCTTTCTACTTGTATGATCCTGGATCGATTATTTAACTTGTATGAAGCCTCAGTTTCCTAACCTGGGAAGGGGGCGTCATGAGTGAAATGAGGCAGATAAAGCAGGCTCGGGTACATGGGAGGCCCCTGTTGTAAACTTGGTCTCTTTGTGGGGCGGGGGGGACCTTGGGGCTGTTCCATCTGAATAGTGGAGACAGATATGTGGCCAACTTGAAACCATAACGTAAGAGCCCCAAAGGGGACTGGAAACTCTACAGCCATGAACTAAAAGCAGCAGGCATCAGCCCCAGAATCGGATAAAGCCACCAAACCACAAATGTGCTGCTCAGGTCTTTAAAGTTCTACGCCAGGGCAAGACCTGCTGTAATTTTGTGTGATGGAGTCAAACCACACCTTTTTTTTTTTTTTTTTTTTTTTTTTTTCTCATCAGACTTCACAGGAAATATACTCCTTTGTTCAGATGTGAGATAAGGTACCCCCTCACCCTGACTCTCCTTTGTGGCATTAACTCACCCACTGGGTCGCTCACTTTCTATCCTAGGCCCGTGTCATCATCAGCTTATATTTAGCAGGCACGTGGGTTTGTACTGCTCTTAGGTTAGAAGTCAAACAGAAGTTAAATCTATTAAGACATGGTTTGTCATCAGACTGAGATGATAGTCTAAGAAGAGGAGGTGAGAGTCTCCGGGGGGACTCAGCCAAGGGGGGGGGTGTTTTTATTAAAGGGCTATTTGTTTTGCCCTTTAATTTATGATTGAATCAAATTAATTAAATCTTTAGCATTTTAGCTCACAAATAGGATTTAGCGATCCTCTACATTGCTGTTGCTCATTAATTATTTTAGCTTTCATGACTTTCGACCTAACTCCTGTGCCCCACAGAGAGGATCTATACCGAGGTGTTGACAGTGATTTCTCAGCAGCTGTTACAAATTAATAGCTTTGGCCGCCTTCCCAAGTGGACCCATTAAAATCGTCAAGAAAATTGGCTTTAAGGAATTACCCAAAGATCCCTGACCTAATCTAATGGGATTTCTTCCCCATTCTAGGAGCACCCACTCCTGAATCTCTTCAGGAAGGACTACATAAGGATCGACAGTCAGAGGATATGAGAGGAGGAATGCAAACAGTAAACCAGTTGGAGATAGCTTACAGCCAGTTGTCAACAAGATTTTCTCATATCCAGAGAAAAAAGGACGCAAAGAGGGAAGAAACTACTGCAACAATAACAATGCCTAACATGTATTGAGCATTTACCATACCCATCCCATGCATTATCTTTTTGACCTCTTAACAGCGCTGTTAAGGAAGGGACTATTGTCATCCCCGTTTTCAGACAAGGAAACTGAGGTACAGGAAGCTAAGACAATTTGGAAGATAAATACTTTGCAAGTAAGTGGCAGAGCTAGGATTAAAACCCAAGGAGTCTGGCTCCAGGGCCGGTGTTATTAAATAATACCAAGGTGTGTTTACGTGTTATTGGGAGGAGGTGGAGGGAAATGAGGTGCTATAAAAGGGCCAGGAATAGAAAGGTGCCTGGAGGGTTTTGGCTTTGGCCTTGTATGATGCCATCCTAGTCACAGCACAGATCCCAAGCCCAGATGGACAAGTCTCACTTCCAGTCATAGCACAGAACCCAAGCCCTGTCTGCGCAAATACCCAGAAATATGACACTCACAGTTTTGTACTTAGGTAGTCTCTGCCTCCATCCTGCTCTATGCTTGGAGGGTCAGCAAGGTTCCAGCCCAGTTTTAGGCTTTTATACGGGATCTAGTTAGCCTGAGGGAATTACTGGAACCACCTCTGGCCCATGTTGCTCTAGAGTGGCCAGTCAGAATCTGGGGGCCAACATCAGATCACACATCTGGAGGACCCAAGGATCCCCAGTAAACTGGATTTGGGGGCCTTGAACCCCCCAGTCCAATATGGAAATGTCTCAAGACTTCTTCCTGTCCCCATGTCCCCACTGATTCAGAGGACGGGTCCTCACTTTGCTTTAGATAGTTAAGAGAGCACACTCTTGGAAGTCAGCCATTCCTGGGTATGGATCTCAGTTATCGCCCGTCGAGACTTGGAGAAGCTAACTTCTCTGAGCCTCCATTTTTCATCCAGCAAGTGGAGATAATAACAGAACCTACTTCATAGAGTTGTTTTAAGGATTAAATAAATGAATCCATATTAGCCACATAAAGCACGCTAAGAGCTCAATAACTGTGGGCAACGGTAATTATCTATACCTCGTCTCCATTGAAGAAATAATTGTTAAGTGTCTCAAGTCCACAGTGCACATTATCACATCCGGTAGGGAGTGGCCTTGGAGAACAAAGCCTGTGGCCTTGCCAGGCCCTGCAGCCATGTGGTCGGGCCTCTCTGGTAGAGGAAATGGTTTCATCACCTGGCTGTCTAGGTCAGGGCCACTTTCTTCAGGGGAGGGCTCTGTGGCCTTGCCTGCTGGACGTGACTCAGCCCCCTCACCTGGCTCTGCCACCCCTCAGTGTGCAAAGGAGTGGAGAGAGGCACACGCCTGCCTACCTAGTTGAACGCTCTTTCCTGACAGAACCTGAGTGTAGTTGTGCAAGGTTTTGCTCTTGTGCCCGGGGCAGGTAAGGATCCCGTGGAAGCCAGTGCACTTCTGAAGGCGCACTTCCTTTTACTGACCTGGCTGGATGACCATGACTGTCACCTTCACCTAGGAAATGCCTGTCTTTCCTCGAGTAAAGGATGAAGGGCGAGGGTAGTTTCTAGGCTTGATAGAAAGGCCCTTTCAAGTTGACTCGGGAGCCTCCTAAGTGTCAAGCTGACAGGGTAGGGACTGGGGGCTGCGTCTGTGTCTGTTCTCCATGACATCTCTAACCCCTGACACAGTGTGGACCCTCTGGGAACGTCTCTACCACATAGCGGTTAAGCACATGGGTTCCAGAGCCGGACTACCTGCTGTGGAATCAAGGCACTGTTGCCTATTAGCCGGTGACCTCTGGCAATTTCCTTCCCCTCTCTGTGCCTCTGTGCCTCGTCTGTAAAAGAAGATGATGATAACAGTACTCACCTACTCACCTCTTTAGGTTGTTTGGAAGCCTAAACGAGTTTTCATAAAAACGCTGAGAACAACGCCTGGCGCCTTGTAGCCTAAGTGTTAGCTGCTATTTCCCACGTGCTAAAGATTTCAGTACTAGATAAAGGCTCAGGTAAATAAGTGGGCAAATCCAGAGTTCTAGACTAAGTATTTGACCTTGAAGTCTGGTCTCCTTGAATGTTATCACCTTGTCTGAGAAGAGTCCTTAGTTTGGATGGTTTAGGAGAGTCTAGATTTCAAAGTAGAACCCAACTGTCAGGCTTTGGATTTTTGTTTTAGACCCAGGAGTTATGGTGCCCATGGGTACTAGGCATCCAGGGTTATCCAGCCCAAATGGACATAATCAACCATCCCCTGGTCCTGGATCCCAGGATGATGGGAGTCTGGTAAGCCTGCCCTTTGACCTGAATCTGAATGACGTTAGTAATACAGGAATAGGTAAAATGCCAGCCACACCTGGCTGGCCCATAAAGAGGAAATACTTCCCACACCTTGCTTTTGCACACTGAGGGCCCCCAGGTAAAGGCATCCCCAGTGCAAGCCGCTTGCTTTAATACCTGGGTGTGTCTGCAGGAACCACCCAGTACAAACCGGAGTGAACCTGCTGCCCTTTCCCCTCTGAGCTGCCAAGTCAAACAGAACACAGGGAACACAAATAGAATCATCACAATAAACCGGTTGTTGGAGTCAGACACAGGAGAACCCACTCCCTGGCACCGCCACCCCCTCCACGGGTCCAGACAGGATGAAGTGCTAGGAGGGCTGAGGAAGGTGCGGCCTGTGGGCATTCCTGCCCAGCAAGCAACCCTTTGGCTCCTCTGGACTCAATTGCCACCCACGTGGATCTCTGAAGGAGCTGCTTGCCAAGGCTGGGAGGGAGGAGGGTCTCCCCTTCCTCCGGGGCCCTGGATTGACGGGAAATGCCCTTCCCACCCACTCAACTTGACTAATGCTGCCGCTTGTCAAGGAAGGGAACTCTTTAGACACATTAAAATCCTAAAGGCATCTGAGGTTTGGAGGAATTCGTGCTGGACGTGCCTCTCTGCAGGGTCAGACGTGGGGGAGGAGAGAGGGGAAGGAGGAGGGGCCAGGCCCAAGTGACAGCTTCAGAAGAATCTGGCAGAACTCTCCAGGTAGTGCCCTCCCTAGCCTGGGGCAGGTCAGAGTCTCCCAGAACTCGCCCGAACTTTTCTGCTGCCTGTGCTCTGGGGCATGTCTCTCTTTGTCTCTTGGATCTCAGGCCAATGAGGAAATATAGGTTAATCCCAGGAGGCAGGGATGGGATCCAAGTTCTTGCTTTGTGGTGTCAGCACCTTTTCATGAAGTTCTAGCAGATCTCACAAAAGATCTTCAGTCTCCCCTCGGCCTTTTCTTTTTCGTAGGTTGGGGAAAAAGGGCTAGAGTCTCCCCGGAGAGGAGTAAACTTGCCATGTGATCCCAGTAGAGGTTTTCTGTTGTATTCCACTTCGTCCCAGGATGCAGGAAGAGCAAAAGCTCTGAAAACTGACCCCTGGATTGGAAGCCTGGCTCTGTACTCCATCCTCGGGCAAGTTACTTAATTGCTGGAGCCTTGGTTTCTTCAGGTGTCAAAATGGGTATAAAAAGCTCTAGTTCACAGGGAGGTAGAGAGGATAAAATGAGATACCGTAGATGAGGACACCAAAGGCCTAGATAAATCTTGCCTTTTTCCCTTCTCTCACCCTCTCTGTCAGCGGCTTGCTGGGACCTTGATTGGCCAGAAGAATTAGAAGAAAGACCTAGAGAGAGAGAGACAGAGAAAGAGAGAGAGAGGATCTCACAGTAAACAAGACGGTCTCATTCTAACTTAACTCTGAGTTTCAAGTAGGGACATTAGCAACCACTTTTTTTCTAGGTGGCAAGATCGGTCATTTATGTGCCTCGGGGTAAATCATAGCAATGCTTTCCTTTCCCATCTGAAACAAAACACAAGCCACTTCATTACCAGGCCCAAACTGATTCAATCTAATCTACCCTCAAGACAGGACTTCCCATTTACTTGAACTTGAGGTTTCCCTCTTTTCCATTTGCCTTATGCTTTAGGTGCAGTACTAGGGGTGGGGAAAGGGCAACTGAAACTCCCAGGGGCTTTAGCTTGAGTATCAGTTGTCAGAAAAAAGTTGAAATTATCATGACTCCCCTGAAAATGTCAGAACTAGTAGGTCGCTCCCTAGCCCATGGTCCCGTAATAAGCAAAATCTGCCTAATGCTTGGATACGTGGCACGAATCTCAACTACGGTCTGGGGACTTTTTTTTTGAAGTGCCGATGATGACTTTATTCTGCTCACTGTGCCCTTCTTCCTGCGTTTGGCCTACATTTACAAAAGGCCGCCATCCCTGCTTAGTAAGGACTAGACAGGAAAAACATTATGGTGGAGACGGGTGGATGGGACAAGGGTTTGGTGAGTGCTGATCAACTGGGTAGACACTTGGGGAGTGGCAACAGAGTGGGAAGGGAATTAAGGGAGAACTGTTTAGAGAAGGGTGTCAGGGAAGTGAGTAATAGGTAGGTCAGAGGATGGAGAAAAGGAATATTGAAAGAGAACGGATATGCTCTGTGGGCAGGTGGTAAAATATCGGAATGGGAGCCCAGGCAGGGCTAGCAAGGAGTAATAGGGAGGGAACTCGGAGGTGCTGATTTGTCAGAGGAAAATGGGATTTGGTATGCTCCGGTGGAGGATTGGAGGGATCCCAGATCAAGCCCAGATGCCATTCATTTTAATGAAATCCTTCTTTATGCTTCTGCCATTGGAAACACACACCATGTGCTCATCCCAATGACTTATTATTTTTTTTAAAGCCCTGCACTTTATGTTTGTGACTTTGCTATGTGCCTTACTGTTTTAGTTTATTTTTTAGTAATCTCTGCACTCAATGTGGGGCTCAAACTCACGACCCCGAGATCAAGAGTTGCATGGTCTTCCGAATGAGCCAGCCATTGGAGGCACCCAATGGCTTATCTTTTTTAATGTTTGTTTGTTAAGAGAGAGAGAGCAGGGGAGGGGCAGGGAGTGGGAGAATCCCAAGCAGGCTCTTGCTCAGATCAGAGCAGAGCCGGACACAGGACTCCATCTCATGACCTGATCATGACCTCAGCTGAAATCGAGTTGGGCGCTTAACCTACTGAGCCACCCAGGCGCCCCTGCAATGGCTTATTTTTAATTCAAGAACATAATAGCCCCTCTGCTTTCCCTCAAAAAATGAGACACAATGTAAATGCAGCTAGGCTGGATAAAATTCAAAGTCTCAGACCCTTCAGCTGTGCCTTATCATTCCAATGTTATAGAGCAGTTGCCTTCATACAGTCATCTTAACCCCTCACTCCTGATACTGAATCTCCTTTTGTTTACATTTGTTCTGCACCCTTCCTATAACTTTCGAGAGACTCGTGTGAGGAGAAAGGAGGCTGGCACCCTGAGATTTGTCACACTCCGCTAGCTTGTATACCCAACACAAAACTAAGCAGTACAGAAATCAAAGCTTCACTTCCTATTGGCCTGGGTTCTTCAGGCCTTCCCACTTTTCAGTATCCAGTCCTCCTGGATTTCTAAATTTTCCCTCCCTTTGGGAGGATTGTTCCTTGAACGGGGTTATTAGATCGCCTCCCTCAAGTCTTCAATAAAGCGCCAAGGCACGATAATGTGCTGCTTTTAAAGTACAAACGACATCCTCTGTGCCTCCCTCTCTCTCTGCCCCTCCCCCGTTCATGTTCTGTCTCTCTCTGTCTCAAAAATAAATAAACGTTAAAAAAAAAAAAAAATTAAAGTACAAACGACATCCAAACTTCTGATTCCCTTGATTCTGGAGTCGACTGCAAGCAGTGGGAAAGTTTTCTATGCTGGGTTTTGCTCCTGTCTCCTGGGTCAGGCAGTTTGGCCAGTGGTTGTTCTGTGGGCTGGAGGAGACTGCGGTCTGGGAGGTCACCCTGACAATTACCGCCAACTGAGCGTGGAGGGAGTGGTCTAGGTTTGGCCCTCAGTCTGGAGTCACAGGCAGCACAGAGATCTTGGCTCAGGACCCGGGGCTGAGGCGTGCTGGGACAGCCTTGGGGGTGTCCTGGCTTTCCAGGGGCTGGGGAACCCTCTCTGGCCCGGGGGCGGGAGACGCTGTTCCAGAATCGGTTCTGGCTCCACTGCAGTCTCAGCACTTTCTAATTCCAGCGCCAAACAACAACAGCCGCCCAGCTGCAGCCATGGCAACAGGCCCCGCCCACCAGACCTCGTTCCGAGCCTGCAGCACGTGACCGCAACGTCTGCGTCGCTCCCTCCGCCCCTGGCGCGGCGGGAGGGCGGGGAAGTGCGGGGATGACGTTTACTCAGTCGTCTCCATGGATATAATGCATAGACGTCAACGTCGCCCAGTGTTTAGTGTGTAACGTTCCTCCGTCTCCATGGGAACGTCAGGCGGCCAAACACCAGGCCCCAGCAACAGGCTTCTGATTGGCCGAGTCTTCCAAAGGCGGAGCTTCGTCGCCCGCGCCAGCTCTACCGTGTTGCTGTTTTGGTTGTTTGTCTCCTATTTGTTTATTTCTCAAACAGATCCTGGAGGCTGAGGTCTGGATCCGTCTCCAAGGATGAGATCCAGGAGAAAACGTGCTCAACGTGCAGCTTGCATTTGCCGATTATACAGCCTCAAGATGACATAGGCCCTTTGTGACCAAGTCCATTGTGAGAGTCACGGCCCTCAGGCCTGGCGGCTGTCACGGCCCAATATTTGGAGTTACATCCCCGACCCTCCCCCACTTCACAGCTCAAAAATGCTATTCCCCTCTCAGCCTCATCCCGGAGACTGTGTTGCCTTTCACAGTTACACTTGTTCACCCTCCCAGAGCAGTCAGGGCCTTCCGTACCTAATGCCAGGATTCAGTGCTACCCCCTGCAGGATTTGGCTACGGTTTCCCGTCTGGTCCTAATTCTGTTGAATGACATCATTTATCCGTATTCCTACCCAGAGATGCCCAGATTGCTTGTACCTTGAACAAATACCAAAGGATCCCAAAGGATAGGGGTTGGTACTTGTATTCACGGACTCATCGAATCTCACGCTTTTCTCTTTGCGTATTTTAATTCGAAACGAGGAGGGGGGCACTTGACTTCTCCAAAAGAAATAGAAATAAATTGAGGACAGAGATGGGGGTGGATGGAGTGGGGGAGAATTCTGATCTGAAAATCTCAGATTTCTTCATATATGAAAGTAATACACTGATGGAGTTAAACGTTCGGAGGCACAAATAATGTCTCCAGAAACAGTTTTAACCTTACCCTGAGCTCCCACCAGTGAAGCCAAGTTAATATCTGGCAAGAGATAGGGATCTAGCCTCAGGGGTTTCAGTCAAGTTGTGCTTAAAAGAATGCCTTAAAATCTTTAGTTATGGTGTCAAATATAATAAATCTTCACCAGCTCATGCACATACAAGTCTGAAATGTTGCATAAAAGGTTTAGATGACCCGATAATATGTTTTCAAAACCCAGAAAGGGAGAGAGAGACACTGATGCAAACCTCAAGTTAAAAACAAGAAAGTAAAATTACTTTCACAGATTGGAATTGATAAGAAGGGCATCTTGTTCTCTCTGCTCTCATCAGCCCACCACCTCCTGTCCCCTTTATCTGCTCTGGGGAATATCCTTGCTAAGTGTCCTCCCTGGCACTCCTTGGCCAGCTTCTAGCCTACAATTTCCTTTGGAGATGTGAATGAAATTGGAAGCCTGCTCAGTACAAATAGGACCAAAGGGCACAGCTACTTATTGTAATGAACTTCATTCTGATTAAGTCACAGAGACTGCAAGTGCTTACTATTTACCCAGTAAATATATTAAATTGCCACGCAAGTCTCCCTCCTGTCCTGATGCTGCCAAGGCATATCTGAAAGTCTGATATAAGATCATTTTTAGACCATCAAACATCCCTTTTGAATTCTATCATCTGTCTTTACATTTCTAGGAATACAGAGCATCCTGGTCTCCAAGAGCCTATCTATCTGGGTTGCAAAGAAAGAGTAATAATGAGACAATATTTACACTGTACCTTGAAGATGGACCTGAAAAGCTAGGCGGGGTGACTGAGGGCATTTCTCAGTGTGGACAAGGAAGACGGGAGTATGATGGAAAATGACAGAATTTCTAAGTACCTAGATTTGACTCTAGCACATGAGCTGGATTTTATGATTCTGTTGAAAAGCACCAGTTACAACCTCAAAGCTTCCATGTCCTTCTCCATCCCCCAGACTTAGTTCTGGAACTTTCTTCCTTTTATTTATTTATTTATTTATTTATGAAGGAAAGAGAGAGAGAGAGCATGAGTGGGGGAGGAGCAGAGAGAGAGGGAGACACAGAATCCGAAGCAGGCTCCAGGCTCTGAGCCATCAGCACAGAGCCCGATGCGGGGCTCGAACCCACAAACTGTGATATCATGACCCAAGCCGAAGTCTGACGCTTAACCGACTGAGCCACCCAGGCACCCCTTGACTTAAGTTCTTTCTTTTCGTTCTTTTGACCATGACCCAAACATGGTTGTGGGCCATAGCGTGTGGCAGGGGAGTTTTTAATCCGGGAAATACCAAATAGATGATAGTTTCGATGGTACTCAAAGCAACAGTTGGTTTCCTATGTGTCTACATGCACACACACATGCACAGACCCTCCTGCCCCCGGGGTTTGTCTGAGCTGCTCCGCTTAGCTGACCAAATTCAACCTAAAGACCGCGATGTCCTGCTCTGCTGCTGAGTTCCTCAAACGGCAAGAGGACTAAATTCCTCCAGCATATTTCCTCGCCTGTAACATGGGATCTGGAGAACTTACTGACCCTACATGTTTGCTCAGCCCCTAAGAGAATTATAATGATGGAGCGGTTATTAGTTGGTACTGTGGGAATACCAAATGGCATATAAATGCTTGATTATCATTAATGGGCATTATTTCCCCCCAACACCTTCCCATCTTGGTGTTGAGTGGAGCCTGCACCTGCCAGGTTTCCACAGCAGACAGGCTTGTCTCAGGCCCGGAGGAGCAGCGACCCACCTGGCCTTCCAAGACCCAAGTGCACATCATACCTCTTGCACATCCCAGCTGTGACTGAAATTGAGCTCTTCAACTCACACTCCTCCTGTCTTCAGTTGTAGAAGTGAAGATATTGTGGGGCACCTAGGTGGCTCAGTTGGTTGAGCGTCCGACTCTTGATATCAGCTCTGGTCATGATCTCGTGGTCATGGGATCGAGCCCCACGTCAGGCTCTGTGCTGAGTGTGGAAGCTGCTTGGGGATTTTCTCTCTCCCTCTCTCTCTGCCCCACTCTTGTTCATGCTCTCTCACTCTCTCTCTCTCTCTAAATAAATAAATAAACATTAAAAAATTATAAAACGAAACAAAGATGCTGCTACCTTCCCTGCTTACCTCTCAGCACTGTTATGAGGGTCACACTAGGGAATGTTCAAGAAAGGGCTTTGAAAACCATAAAGCAGAAGGCATTCAAGCTTAAAAATGTTTTACTAGACAAGGTGACCTATAAGTGGAACAGTGTCAAGGTGGGCTTGGGTGTCATTCATAGGCAGGCTGGATGAATGCCTACCTGTGCGATCTGATACATCCCATGTCAGGGCATGCTCCCTCACTCTCCCTAAAATTCCATTATCAGTGGAATATGCCTTTGGAGTCAGCATCTACCACTCTCTTCAAGTCTTAGGTTGAAAATACAAATTCTTTGATGAGTGAACAGTAAACTCCTAAAGTTTAACATAAATTAGGTTATCAGACATGTTCCACCCTGACAGGTGAGACAGCACCACATGAGAACACTGGGCTCTTAGGTGGGTCTGAAAAACAGGATCCTGGGAGCCTAGGGAACATTATTCATTTTAATCAAAGTTGCCCCTCCAAGTTGTGCCATTTGGTGACAGAGGATACTTGGAGCCCACCCAGCAGATCTGGAGCGCTACTCATACATGAAAAGGAGAGACTCTTCTCCCTGTCCTTACCCAAAGCCTCTGAGGCCACTACAGCAATCCAGGGGTTTCCACACTGCTGGATTTTAGGGGCTGGCAAAGTTTTTAAAAAGTTGGTGAACTGGCGTGGGGGGTGGGTGGGGGCGCCAGTCAGTTGAGCGTCCAACTTGGGCTCAGGTCATGATCTCCCAGTCTGTGAGTTTGAGCCCCGTGTGGGGCTCTGCACTGACAGCTCAGAGCCTGGAGCCTGCTTCAGATTCTGTGTGTGTGTGTCTCTCTCTGCCCCTCCCCCGATTGTGCTCTCTCCCTCTCTCTCTCTCTCTCTCAAAAATAAATTAAAAAAAATTTTTTTTTTTAAAGTTGGTGAACTTGGATGTCTGGGTGGCTCAGCTGGTTGAGTGTCTGACTCCTGATTTCGTCTCAGGTCATGGTCCCAGGGTCATGGGATCGAGCTCTGCACTGGGCTCTGCTCTGAGTGTGGAGCCTGCTTGAGATTCTCTCTCTCCCTCTGCCCCTCTTCCCCATTCACTCGCTCTCTCTCTCTCTTTCTCTCTCTAAAAGAAAAAAAAAGTTGGTGAACTGACATAGGTTGTCAGCTCTCAATTTTACCAAACAATCACCATTTGTTATCACCATCATTTTATAAATAAGAGGATATTTTAACATTAACAAAAGTCAGAAAGACATAATCTAAGACTTAGGGACAGCTCTTTTAAATTGAATGTATATAGCTCTGTGAAAACTCCTTGCTTTGTCATTTTTTTCCCCTATCTTCCTCTGACAGTTCTATTCCTTCTTTAGTCTCCATGGCGTATCGTTGACAGTGGTCGAGAGCAGACAGAAGCATCAAGGAGAAGTAAAAATCGAATTCAAGGGTGGATTCATTTTCCTAATCAAATGGACCACTTCTTAAACCACGTGCCTTTGGATCACCAGTTTCTGTGGCAAAGGGGTGTGACACAATCTCACCAGGATGGGTAAGAGTGCAATACAATGGTGGGAATATAATACTTTGCGTAGTTCCTTTGGAATTACACCCAGTCTGGGTGGGTCAGTTTGTTTCCAGTTGGTCTGATCCTTGCTTGGACCAGGCTCCACCCACCCAAACACTTCCAGGTTTACATGAGGAGGTGGGATTTTGACTGCTCTACGCCTGTTCAACAAGATCAGATGGGGCTGAGTGGTGAAGATCGGCATGTTCCCCGGAGGAGGGAACAAGCCTGCCTTCCAACTGGTGTCCCAGGCAGGTGCAGGAGACACTGGCAGAGCCAGTTTAACCAGCATCTCGGGCAAGGTTTGGCCATACTTTTTTCCTGCTTGCAGTTTCCTCTAGCAGAAGTGGAAACGCTCTTCTGGGCAGGTTAGCTCAGTTAGTTAGAAGTGGCAACACTCTACGTGTTCTGCGGCTGTATATGAACCGAATGCAACCAGCATTATAGCACTGTATATATTGCTGGTAGAGATGTCACTATATATATTATTATATATTATATATGCTTTCCTTCCAAAACCCAGTGTAAACAGAAGCTGAGGCTATCATTTAATTCTAAGCAATTTAAGAATAAATAAAGCCCATGAGACTTTCTCTCTCATCAGTAACTCCCTGCTAGATACCTAGGGAAATAAATTCACTTATTCAGGTCACCAGGGCACTACCTACCTACTATACTGGGGAGAAAACAGCACAATTATCTATTGTGGAGTAGTGCATTATAAGGTCATTATTTAAAGAGATGTATTGAAACTACTCAGCCAAAATGGCATAATAATGTATCATGGCACTTTGGTGAATATTAAATAACGTAACGATATCTGTAAAACATTCAGCACAATCCCTGAGCAGCACTCAATAAATATTAGCTACCGTTATTTCCATTTATCCGAGAAGTATTTTTTGAGCAGCCGATACATGGCCAGAAACCATATTATGGGCTTGCGAGTCCATCATGGGTGAAATAAGCAGGATTTCTCTCCTTCCGGAGTGGAGAGACAGACACCAAACAAACTCAATCAACAATTAAGGCCTACTCATACAAGGCCTTCTGTGGGCGTTTGGGGGTTCATCAGATCCCAAAGATCCCAACCTTTGTAGAACGGATCTCTTAGATATCAGCCCCATTGTTTTCTAAATAAGTATGCATTATTAGAAACAGTGATCAGTGCTATACATGCAAAGCCTGGGGTGAGCGAAAGACTTCTAGAGGGTTCCTAATTCAAGCTGGGTGCTCAGGATACAACATTCCAAGTTTGAAACCTGGATGAGAGTAGGTTTAGCTGAGGAGGAGAGCGGGAGATGGGGGCAGAGAACACAGGTTTAACACTAGTAACTCACATTTAATTCGTGCTTTCCGTGGTACAATGCCTTTTCACAAACGTCCTGCATCAGAGGTTTGCCACCGGAGTGAATTTAGTCCCCAGCTCCAGGATGCATGGCAGCAGCTGCCTACTTTGCTCCTTTCCAGGAGATCACCAACGTTTGACAGTTGCTGCCTCAGTTTTCCTTGCTTTCCATTGCCTGGAACAGTTAGTATCAGCTACAACAAGGATGACTGCTGAGGCCCGAACGCAGCTTCCTTTACTTGTTGTAATGAAAGCCACCCTCGTGCCCCCAGGAATGTGTTAGCAAACATTCGCTGCTGGGTTTAAATAATCAAGTATGGGCTGAATAATAATCAGTCTCTGAGGGCTGAGCTGTCTTCTTTCCCCAAAACATGCATAATCCTTTAGCTCACTGTGCCCTTTGCCTCCTGAATTTTCTCGCCTTCAGGTTTCAACGCTCCTCTTATTCCTACTAGCAAGTTCCACAGCCTGGCTCATATTCCAGCTATGAAATAGTTCACATAGTTCTGGGTAGACATAATATTTACGGGAACTGAAGATGGGCGGATTCTGATAATGGCTTGTGGAAGAGCCTTCGGTGCAGTCAAAATAACAAAGAATTTAAGAAACTAATGCGTTGAGACTTTTAGTCTCCCATAAACTTCCCAAATGTTCTTACTTAAACCCTGTGTAAGTATCAGCAGAATCCAGGGGAGCGTTGCCCTGGGTGAGAAAGAGTGGTTTGTTCAGCGTTCTGCTGTTTTACAGCACAAATTCTGAGCCGAATTCTGTTTATTGTCAATAGCTCTCTAACAAAGGGCAAAATGGAATGTGCCTGTTTTCAAATTCCTGTGAAAAAGGGTCCTGGAAGACCTCAGATCCTGGTCTAGGGCAATTTGCGTCACTGTTTTTCGGGGCTTTGAATGAAGACTCTAAGCTGTTGAGAGAGATCTTACCAAACATCGTTAGCGTGGAGCCACTTATCAGAAGGATCTATATAGGTTGTTACTGCATAAAAACGAAATAGAACTGTCCATGCCTGGTTTGAAGTACAGTGATGGCTAGGGAGGAAAGTAAACCGGGAAGAGCTGGGACATTTCTAAATTTGGTACCATTGATCCAAAATTTGGTGTTTATCATCCGGGGGAGGGAGAGATGGTTCGGGGGCAGCTCAGACACTAGAGCTTGTGGTGCGCATTTTAAGGACAGAGGGTTGCTGGGTTCAGAGGTGAGGAAAAATCAACGGTTATGTTTCTCAGTACTTAACTTTACACTGGGAAGCATTTCCTCTGCCCAGAATGCTCTGCTTCTGGTTGGCCCTGCTTCTGTGGCTGGTTCCTTCCTGTCATTTATTTCTCATCACAAAAGTCACCTCCTTCCACCTAATCCAAACACTCACAACATATCTCTCCATTTTAATTACCTGCTCGCTTTTATCTGATATTTTGGTTTGTTTTCTTGTTTATTACTGGACTACGAGCTTTGCTTTAATAGGAAGCTTGTCCGTTTACTACGGATTCCAGCGACTAGCACGTAGTAGATACTCAAGAAAGATACTGAATGAAGAAGAAGGAATAGGATAATTGTCCCTGTACAATTTGAGTCATGAAAAAATTAACTTTGTAGAGGTCTTACCTAGTACCTGCAGGTGATTTTCTGGTTCTTATGCAAGATAATAATAATTTGAGGTAAATGAAGCCCCTTTCATCCCTGGGAGGGATTCTGAAACCAATGGAAAAGTAGAAGGTAGGATAGAGATTTCTGAAAAGACCACAACTAAATTGGGGCACTTACATGTCTCAAACTCTTGATTTTAGCTCAGGTCATGATCTCACAGTTTGGTTTGTGGGATCAAGCACTGTGATGGGCTCTGTGCTGACAGCACGGATCGTGGTTGGGATTCTCTCTGTTCCTCTCCCGCTCGTGCTCTCTCTCTCTCTCTCTCAAAAATGAATAAACAAACACTAAAAACAGAACACCACAACTAAATTAATCTCGAACACCGTGGGGCTGCTTTATCTAAACATGCAGTCTAGAACCACCTCATTTGAGACTCTTCGGTATTCTCCATTGCTAGGGGTTTTGTGTACTTCTCTGGTCATCTTACCACACGGGCCAGAAACGGGTAAGACGTGTTGAAATATTCACTGTGGCTCGGAGCTGCTGTTTGGTAAGACTGCTGATCTGGCAGGCCAATGAGTGGAGTGCTACTTGAAAACACCAGGTTTTCTCCATTTCCCCAGCCTATTTCACAACGTCTTGCTTCACTCTTTTCCAAGTTCCAAGCTCAGACAGACACCAGCTGGATGAACACTAGGCTTGGATGGCAAAGTCATAGTAGCAAATGAACCCCCGAAGTCCCGCCTCCTGTGAACTGTCCCATTCACGACAAACAGAGGCCAGGGGAAAATGAAGATTCTTCACCCGCAGACATCCTCTGGGCAGGTTACCCACAGTTGATTCCAAACCACCTGATCAATGTGGAAGAAGGAATAGAATGGTTCAGCCAAACTGTGCCAATGAAGAATGCTGTCGGCTGATCCCATGCACGGAGCTAAGCAATCTGAATGGGGCAGGAGTGCGTGGTCCTCTGTTGTAACCTTGAAGTTCAGCTTCAGCCCAGATAGGGCTGATGTAGGCCCTGCAGCCAGGCCTCAGGTGATCGTGTGGTCTGCGATACTCCAATCCTGTCCAGTGCAAGTCTTACAATCAACAAATACTGACCGAGCCCTAGCCACATGCCCAGTCATGGCTAGATTGCCCAAGAAGCCAAGCAAGAACATGCTGGGGCCAGGGCAGGGCCAGGGATGGGGGTAAGGGGCATTCAAGAAAGAACTGGGAAAACTGTAGCCATCATTCTGTTTATTGAGTACCTTGCTGTTGTGCAAGGCACTGTTTCTGGCACTGGGGAACCCGCAATTTTTCCCTCTCGCATGAACTTACATCCTGGCCTTATTTCAGCATACTTGTGAGTTTTAGCTTTTGAAATAAAATTTTATTTTGCAATTTAATGTTGTTTTTATTTTGAACCTCTTGGGAGAGTACCATCGTCATTTTGGTATCGGGGCCATAAAAATTTTATTACGGCCTATTCCCTGTGCTGTTAAACATACAAACAAAAAGTTAGGTTTTTAAACCTTATGCCCAAATATTTTCTAAAAAAGTCACTTGTAGTATTAACTTGAATTTGTGAAAAAGAAAGGATTTGTGGGAGGGGGGCGTGCCGCACTTGGGTGACTCCGTCAAGCATCCAACTCTTGGTTTCAGCTCAGGTCATGATCCCATGGGTCTTGAGTTTGAGCCCCACATCGGGCTCTGCAATGAAGGCGAGGAGCCTGCTTGGGATTCTGTCTCCCTTTCTCTGCTCCTCCCCCACCCACTTTCTATCTCTCTCTCTCTCTCTCTCTCTCTCTCTCTCATAAATAAATAAATAAACATTCAAAAAGAAGAAAGAAAGAAAGAAAGAAAGAAAGAAAGAAAGAAAGAAAGAAAGGAGAACCTATCCCAGACAGATTGTCTCATTGTGCTGATCACTGTTTCTGAATGGGGTGGTTGTGGATTTAAAACCACAGGTAGTGGAAGCATTTAGACAGCAAATATGATGGGTGTATGCAGTTCTAAGAATGGGTGTACCCATGGGCTTTGGAAGCATTTATATTATTATGCCTGATAAAGTAGGTGCTGCTCAGGATTTTGGTTCCCCTCACCTCCAGAGAATACAGGTAAGAAGTCACCCATCGAGCCCCTTTATCCAAAGAGAGAATCCATGCTGCCTTCTCTGAGCTTTCTGTTTAATGTTCATTCTTTCCTCACACATTTATTGAATGCTTTCTAGTGTCACGAAGCTAGGCACCAAGGGTAGTTTCCTACCGAATGAGACAGATAAGCCCCCTGCTTTTGTGGAAATCATGGCCTAGTAGAGGAAGACAATGAAAAACGACGTAAATAAAACAAATAGGGTACCATGGTGCTAAGTCCTAGACAGAAAATGACAGCAGGTAATGTAACAGAAAGTGACTGAGGGATGCCACATTGGACCGGGGACGGGACAGGCTTCGTGGAGAATTTGATATTTGAGCAGGCATTGATCATGAGGAAGAGTCAACATGTTAAGATGTGGGGGGAAGAGTGAGCAACAGATAGAAAGTCTCAGCTACAGACCCAGCTTGGCAGGTTTGAGGAACAGGAAGAAGGCCAGCGTGGCTGGAGTGGAGGAGATGAGAGAAAGTGTTTCAAGATGAGGTCGGAGGGTTAGGCAGGGGCTGGGACCTACATTTGGTAGACCTCAGTAAGGAATGTAAATTTTTTTTCTACAGTGTGATTCTGTAAATTGGCCACTAAACAGGTTTGAAGGGATTGATGGTTTAGGGTTTAGTGTTATGATTTAATTCCGAGCCCCACTAAGTGGGAGAGTCGACTTTCAGCGTGCGATCTGTCCCTGTCTTCATTGATTACCTCTCAATCTCCGGCGGGCCAGAGTCTGAAGGTGGAATTCTTCAGTAAAGTCATTTTGGGGATGTTAGCCAGTGATCTCTAACTCACTGACACTCCATGTGAAATAACAGCGGAGAAAATCAGACCTCAGCTGGGAGTTTTCTGGTAGGACACAAGCAGATACTGAGCTAAGACAAAAAGTGTTCGTATCTGAGGATGAAACTCAAATCTATAGATCAGAAGGCAGCATAACTCTGAATGCCTACATACTGGCCAGGATTTTCCTGGTTTAATGTTTACTTATTTTTGAGAGAGTGAGAGAGAGCGCGCGAGTGAGCGAGCACGTGCGTACCTGAGTGGGGGAAGGGCAGAGAGAGAGGGAGACACAGAATCGGAAGCCGGTTCCAGGCTCCGAGCACCAGCAGAGAGCTCCACACGGGGCTCGAACTCACCGACAGAGAGATCATGACCTGAGCTGAATGAAGTCAGACGCCTAAATCCACTGAGCCGCCCACGCGCCCCTTCCTGGTTTAGATTTTTTTTTTTTTTTTTTTGTCGTCACAATTATTACCGTCTCTTTTAAGGATCTTTCTTGCTGAGCAAGGCTGTAGATAAAATGGTATCAACTATGCTTGAGATGTCTTAACACCTTGGAGCGCGTCACGTGCTAGCCCATTCTGGCCATGCCTGGCCCTACCCGTGCTGACTCTGGGATTTTCCCCGTTGGATGGGAGTCCTGCAGCTGCAGTGTTTAGTCAGGGTGTGTTGTTTTCCTATAGGTTTAGTGACCTAGATGGGCTTCTTCTGAAAGTCCAGCAGCTAAGTCCACCAGAGCTGCAGAAGTTCAGCTCAGGACAGCTGAGGAGCCAATGACCTGGAGAAGACTTGCTGGTCTGCCCGCGGTGAGCTCTGCTTTCTACAGGAAGTGTCAGCACGACTGACAACGAGGGTCCAATGATGCAGGCTGTGGTGTGAGACAGGCTGCAAGCTTGGGCTGAAATGTCTCCTTCTCAGGCACTATAACTATTCCCCAATGTCCTCAGCTCCAGAGGGAGCGTATCCCAGGGACCACACATTTGTTTAAATGCTCGCATTAGCAGAAGGACGGGGATCCCATTGAATCATCATCTCCTGTCAAAAAGCCAAGGGTTGTTCCGAAGGAATGCAGCTTTTCCCAAAGAGGCTAAATCCCTAGTACTGATTAGTTCTCGTGGCCACGGCGGGGGTGGTGGTGGTGGGGGAGGGCAGCGGTGCGTGTGTTTGTACGTGTGTGTGTGCATTGATGGTGGTGGTAATCCTGTGCCTCCGTTGTTTTAAAATAGGAGCAGTCTTTTTGCTCACTGTCTGAGCCATAGGGTGAGTAACCTTGACCCCTAAAGCCCTCCACTGGGTGTCATGTGTGTGTGAGTCCTGCCCCTCCTTGGGTCCAGACATTTAGAATGAATAAATTAGAGGGTGGTGGTAACATGGTCATTGTCATTGCAGACAATGTGGCATTTATGTATGGGCACTGGCTGTCTTTATCATGGGGCTCAATAACAAGGGCAAGTTTGATCTTTCATCACGAACCACTGGGGTGTTCTTTAGGCCTAGAGCCTGCAACAGCTGAAAATAGCCCTAGCATCTTGTTATTTTCTCTTTCCCAATTTTTGCCTATTCATACCCAAGAATAAAAGACACAGTCTGTTCAGCCTTTCCAAAGATTTAAAGAACCTTATCTATTGATTTCTAAGTACCCATAAAGGACAATATTTGCCTTGCTTGCATGAGGGTATTCATTCATTCATTCAGCCGTCCATTCAGGAGATATTCATCGGACACCTGCTACAGGCGAGGCACTGGGCTAGATACTAAGTGAATATCAGTACATGAAAAAGACAAGGGCCAAAGCATGGGGATGTTGAATAAATCTAAGAAGCGACTTCCCCAAGTCCCTGAAGGAGTTGATTTTGCTATACACATCTTCCTGACTTCTGGTCCCGTGCTCTGACCACAACCCTTCACCGCTAGACCACACTTCCCCAAATAAATAACTACTTCTGCATGCTGGGGACGGATTGTGTGCGGCAGCATTTACGTAGGCAGTGCAGACAGCAGCCTTTCACTTAATGTTGCAATAACACCGGGCTAAACAATGTGCACTGGCTTCCAGAGTTGCTGAACAAATGCTTGATGTGGGTCAGGTCTCTTAATTCAAATGCCAGAGAAGTACAAAATAGGAAAAGTCTCTATCTGATAAGGAGCAACTGTTGAGGAAAGATATATTTGTTGTCAGTTTGGGTTAAAATCAGACACGGGATTCTACCCTCCTCTTCACTTCTGGATCCCCACATAGGAGGAACTCCGCACATAGATAATCACAAACTGCGTAAGTTTTGGTTTTATATGCTCAGACTTGTCCCGGACACAGAACCCCTGCCCTGCTAGAAGGCAGCACTATGTTCACAGAGGCACACACACATCTGTCTCAAAGTCACCCTGACCTTGGCTAATGGCAAAGATAATTTCGTGCATCAGTTCTGATTTCCCTCTATTTTAAGGCTACATCATGTGAGCTCCACATTGAAAATGTGATTTTGTAGTCCTGAAGCAGATACCATGAGCAGATTCAGATGTGAGAGTACGTTAGGGTGATCAGAGATTCAGATGCTCTGGCATTTCAATCTTTATCATGTCACTTCCCAGAGGACAGTGGGTCCAGGTCCCATCTCTGTACCGTAGTCACTTCCTCTGATACTGGTCTCTGAGCCCTCCTCTGTGTTCTTACCTCTGTCAAAGCGTTTGCTGCTGCTTTGTAATTCTCTCCTGATTTGCTGATCTTCTCCCCAAAGCTGGAAGGTCTCTGAAGGTAGGGACAGGTCCATTCTGTTCTGTACAGTAAGTGCCAGCCCCCAGAATTCATAGGAGTGCATGGCCGTAGGAGGCTGTCAGTAGTTCCTGGATAAATAAATAAAAGAATTATGAATTCGTGGCTCTGTCCTTTTCAGAGGATGGGTTTAAATCTCCAACTCTCAGGTCGTAAGGGTGCCGGGAAGGAAAGAGTTAAGCTATCTGGAGGGACTAGGTTCATTCAGAGACCCCTTTCCTTTTATTGGCAAAGACAGGATAAAGTGATATATGAGATAAATCCTGGGATATAAAATCTTGACACATCCTTTAGGTGCTGAGTTGAGCTAATTCAAACTCTGAAGGGGAAATAAATGAAGTCATTCTAGGTTTTCTCTTAAGCGGCCTGAGATCCAGTTATGAAGGGAAGGCAAGGCCAGACCCAGGAATTTAAAGCTTGACCTCCTTTGTCCAAGCTAATAAGAGAAATGGATTGGCCTTCATGACTTTTTTTTTTTGTAAATAATCAAGAACAGTGAAGTAGCCTGACAGATGATAGAATTAGGAGAACTGAAGGCCGGAGAATTGTTTCACGATTCAAGGCAGCTCGGAGAAGTCTGTGTTTATGTATTATGTTTTTCCTTCTCGCTCTCCTTTTTTAAGTGCGGAGGTTGGGGGGCGCCGAAATTCCCACCAACATAAACCAGTGCCATACAATGATGAAATTCTGTTTTCACCTCTGCCTGTGACAGGGAATGCAAAAAATAGCAAGTGGCCCAGTTCCACGAATCCCCGCCTCCCTGCCCTCCCAGCTCCCGCCGGGTTCTCATCTCTAAGAATGGAGGTTAGCGCACCGCGGCGCGCGAGCCGCACGCAGTCCCAGGACCCGGAGGATGATGTCAGGCGGCGGGAGTGGCCGCAGCCGGGCCGGGGAGGCCGAGGCCCCGGGGGAGCGAGTAGGGAGGGCGGCCTGGCCCGGCCGACGGCGCGCCCGGCCGCGCGGCGTCGCCTGGAGACAGCCCTGGCGGCGCAGTGTTGCTGTAAACAGCCGCTTCCCTGTTACTATCTATAGCAGGATCGCCTGGCTCCGGGGTGCGGCGGCTGGAGGCAGGTCGGCGGTCCGACTCCCCGCGCTCCCCGAGGGATCCGCCCGCTGCCCTGATCCCGCCTCGCCCCTTTCCGTGAGCCCCTGGCCCGAAGAGTGGGGGAAGGGACACAGAGGCTCTGCTGGGATCTGCGGCTTCGCGTCCCGGAGGTGGCCGGCGCGCTGGGACCCAACCAGGGGCAATGTGACCCCAGCTGTCCTTTGCAGCGGAGCAGGAGGCTGGGGGCGTCAGGGGGCGCAACGAACTCCCGAGCATCTAGGCGCCCCAACCCCGTTTTCCAGGCCACGGGGCCGCGTCTTAGGTCCCAGTGGCCGGGGTCCCCGGCCTGGGCGCTGCTGGCCACGGTCCTTCCAGCGTGCTCGGTGCTCCCCCCTCCAAGTCCTCGCTGGAAAATCACCCGCTTGTGGGCTCCCAGTAAGCACAGCTTCCTGGGGGAACCGAACCACATCTAACTCCCCAGCTTGGACTTGCGCTCCCCCAAGAGCTCTCTCCACCCGGTACTCCCAACTGACCACCTTGCCCACATAACATCCCCCCACCCCCACCCCATTCCTCGGGCTCCAGCTCAGAAGGAGGCAAACGAACCCATCAGACATCCTTGCGTGGAGGTTCTGCACAATGTTTACTGGCTAGTGTCTCAGAGATTTGACAGTAACACTAACATCCTTAAGTATGGCCGAGAAAAAAAACTGCGTTTTTTCCTTAAAAACAAACAAAAAATTAAAATCAAAATGCCCAGCATCGTAGGTAAAGTAGGTTATCGTAGTCCCTTATTTTGGATCTCCGGACTTTCTGCTTCCAAATGCAGTAACAGTCCTAGTATTGCTCGAGAGTGGGGGCTTAAGGGTCTGCTTCCACAGTTTGCACTGAATTAGGGCTAGAATTTGGAATGTCGTGGTGCTGGGGGGGGGGGGCGCATTCCTTCGGGGGCCGAGGCTTAAGCCCTCGGGCTCTGTACCTGTTTCTCCTTTACCTTAGCCCCAGCACGTTTCCGGGGTTCCGTATACTGGTAAAAAGTCGCTTCCACCCCATCCCCCAACTCCGCTCCGGGAACAAGGGTCCGCATTGAACCAGGTGCGAATGTTCGCTCGCGTTCCTCGCCTTTCCCGCCTCCCCTCCCCCGACCGCGGCCCCCGCCTCCCCCCGCGCTGCACCCTTGGTGTTGGCTGCAGCCCGCGAGCAGTTCCCGTCAATCCATCCCCCCTCCCCTTACACAGGATGTCCATATTAGGACATCTGCGTCAGCAGGTTTCCACGGCCGTTCCCTGCGGTCGTGGGGGGAGCTATCCCCGGAGTCCCTCATCTTAGGGGGTCCGTGAGACCCCTAAGTCCCAGATTGCTAAGCATTGAGGAGATAAGGAAACGCACCAAGACGGGAGACGGGAGGCTGCGAGGGCGGCGGAGGCGGCAAGGAGGCAGCAGAGGTATCCAGGTCCGCTCGCCACCCCCCCAGCGCCGCGATGGTCGCGCCCATGACGTGTGGCTGCTCATTCATAGAATGCTGTTATAAAAGCAGTGGCTGCGGCGCCTCGTACTCCAACCACATCTGCAGCGAGCAGCCCAGAAGTCGAGACAGAGCCGGCGGCGGCGGCGGCGCAGCGAACGAGCAGTGACCGCGCTCCTACCCAGCTCTGCCCCACAGCTCCTACCTGCCTCTGTCCCTCAGCCCCTCGCCCGGGCCTAGACTCACCGCGACCATGATGTTCTCTGGCTTCAACGCCGACTACGAGGCGTCCTCCTCCCGCTGCAGCAGCGCCTCCCCGGCCGGGGACAATCTCTCCTACTACCACTCACCGGCCGACTCCTTCTCCAGCATGGGCTCTCCTGTCAATGCGCAGGTGAGGCTGGCTTCGCGCCGCCGCGGGGCCCGGGGCTCGGGGTCATCGGGGAGGAGACACGGTGGGCGGGACGCTCGGGGAGACGAGTCGGGGACCCCTTGGGCCGGGGAGGGAGGCTGCCCCGGCCGGAGCAGCCCTATCTCGGAGAGCCCCGGACTTGTTCCGAGTGCACGCACGCTTGTCATAGTAAGAATCGGTCCTCCTCTCCAGCGGCAGGCTCATCCTGAGTTGCCCTGGGACCGCGCTCTCTGACTGGTCTCTGACATGAGCTGGGGCAAACAGGTCTCAAGCAAAGATTCGCAAACTCGATCCTGGCTCCTCCGGGAGGCGGCAAAACGCGGCGATTCCCCCTCCCCTAGCTGCCTGGAGCAGGGAGGAGGGGCGGGGGAGGAGGGCGAAGCAGGCGGGTGTGTAAGGCAGTTTCATTGATAAAAAGCGAGTTCATTCAGGAGACTCCGGAGCGGCGCCTGCGTCAGCGCAGACGTCAGGGATATTTATAACAAACCCCCTTTCAAGCGGGTGATGCCGAAGGGATAACGGGGACGCAGCAGCAGGGTGGAGGAGAAGGGCACTGCGTTGCGGATTTCTTGGGAGGAAACGGGGAGACCTTCCATCCAAGATGAGGGGCATATAAAAAGACGAGAGCAGTCCAGGGCTCGCTTCACCCTCCCTCTCCCTGCTGCATGCGGCACTGGAAACTCGGCTGTCGCCACCGGTGTCCGGAACCTGCTCACTCACGTCAGCTCTCCCCTCCTGTCTTCGTTCTAGGACTTCTGCACGGATCTGGCCGTCTCCAGCGCCAACTTTATCCCAACGGTGACTGCCATCTCCACCAGCCCGGACCTGCAGTGGCTGGTGCAGCCCACCCTGGTCTCCTCCGTGGCTCCTTCTCAGACCAGAGCCCCCCACCCCTATGGAGTCCCCGCCCCCTCCGCCGGGGCTTACTCCAGGGCTGGAGTCGTGAAGACCGTGACCGCAGGAGGCCGAGCTCAGAGCATTGGCAGGAGGGGCAAAGTGGAACAGGTGAGGAGTTCTTCTGCGCCTTCTCTCAGCAGGGGGCATGGGTTGGCGTAGGTGGAGACAGGGAGCACAGTAGATAGGGCGAAGCCACCGATGCAATTCACCGCGCATCCTGAACGGGGACCCCTGGCTCCAAGCCATCTCCACCCCAAGCCAGACTCTGGTAGCCCTGCCCCAAGATGTACTGCAATAGTTTCTTCCCTAATAGGTTCCTACCTCCTGCTTTTGGACCGGGCTCTTTGTCCTGATTTTAAATGCCAGTCACACCTAGCCCACAACGGCAGGTTGGAAATGGCTTCCCAGCCGAGGTGCCAGGAAGCTGAGAAGCGCCCAGGGCCAGTTTCCCTGGGGTGGCCGAACAGAGCTGATGGCAGACCTTGTCACTGACTGTTGGCCTTTCTGAAAATTGTTTTTCTAGTTGTCCCCAGAAGAAGAAGAGAAAAGGAGAATCCGAAGGGAAAGGAATAAGATGGCTGCAGCCAAGTGCCGGAACCGGAGGCGGGAGCTCACGGATACGCTGCAAGCGGTGGGTAGATCCTGGGGGGGCGGGTCACTCCTTTTTCAAACTTTGGGAGCAAGTTGGCGACTGGGTATAGGGGAGCTTGAGTAAGCCTGTGTCTTATGCTTTGCTTTATCCCTCTGTGTGCAGGAGACAGACCAACTAGAAGATGAGAAGTCTGCTTTGCAGACTGAGATTGCCAACCTGCTGAAGGAGAAGGAAAAACTAGAGTTCATCCTGGCAGCTCACCGACCCGCCTGCAAGATCCCCGATGACCTGGGCTTCCCGGAAGAGATGTCTGTGGCTTCCCTAGATCTGAGCGGGGGCCTGCCGGAAGCTGCCACCCCCGAGTCGGAGGAGGCTTTCACCCTGCCCCTCCTCAATGATCCTGAGCCCAAGCCCTCCGTGGAGCCGGTCAAGAGCATCAGCAGCATGGAGCTGAAGGCCGAGCCCTTCGATGACTTCCTGTTCCCAGCATCGTCCAGGCCCAGCGGCTCCGAGACCGCCCGCTCTGTGCCAGACATGGACCTGTCTGGTTCCTTCTATGCAGCAGACTGGGAGCCCCTGCATGGTGGCTCCCTGGGGATGGGGCCCATGGCCACAGAGCTGGAGCCTCTGTGCACCCCGGTGGTCACCTGTACTCCTAGCTGCACTACTTACACGTCTTCCTTCGTCTTCACCTACCCTGAGGCTGACTCCTTCCCCAGCTGTGGGGCTGCTCACCGCAAGGGCAGCAGCAGCAACGAACCCTCCTCTGACTCGCTCAGCTCACCCACGCTGCTGGCCCTGTGAGCAGGCGGGGAGGGGAGGCAGCAGGCACCCACGAGCGCCGCTGCCCTAGTCGGTGCATTACAGAGAGGAGAAACACGTCTTCCCTCGAGGGTTCCCGTAGACCTAGGGAGGACCTTATCTGTGCGTGAAACACACCAGGCTGTGGGCCTCAAGGACTTGAAAGCATCCACGTGTGGACTCAAGTCCTTACCTCTTCCGGAGATGTAGCAAAACGCATGGAGTGTGTATTGTTCCCAGTGACACATCTGAGAGCTGGTAGTTAGTAGCATGTTGAGCCAGGCCTGGGTCTGTGTCTCTTATCTCTTTCTCTTTAGTCTTCTCATAGCATTAACTAATCTATTGGGTTCATTATTGGAATTAACCTGGTGCTGGATATTTTCGAATTGTATCTAGTGCAGCTGATTTTAACAATAAGTACTGTGTTCCGGCAATAGTGTGTTCTGATTAGCAATGACCAATATTAAACTAAGAAAAGATATGACTTTATTTTCTGGTAGATAGAAATAAATAGCTATATCCATGTACTGTAGTTTTTTCTTCAACATCAATGTTCATCGTAATGTTACTGATCATGCATTGTTGAGGTGGTCTGAATGTTCTGACATTAACAGTTTTCCATGAAAACGTTTTATTGTGTTTTTAATTTATTTATTAAGATGGATTCTCAGATATTTATATTTTTATTTTATTTTTTTCTACCTTGAGGTCTTTTGACATGTGGAAAGTGAATTTGAATGAAAAATTTAAGCATTGTTTGCTTATTGTTCAAAGACATTGTCAATAAAAGCATTTAAGTTGAATGCGACCAAACTTGTGCTCTTTATTCTGGAAGTTTTGTAAGATCCTGAAAGGTATCAGAGACCAGTTTGTCAAGAAGGGTAGCTCCTGGAGGGGGACACGCCCCTTCGTTTGATCCCTTATTGAAAAGGAAAGGGAAACTCTAAAGCTGATGTTGGGAATATTTTACAAATATGGGTTCATCTGGGGAGGCTAAGATTCCCTAGCAGATTCTGGGGTAGCAACCGACTGTACTATATAGCTTTTGAGGGAACGCGTCTTCTTGCTTCTTTCTCTGTTTTGGAAGTCCAAGGGGAAATATTTAAATCTAATTGTGCCAATATTAAACCGAAAGGTCTTGATCTTAAAGGAATCCTTTTAAGCAAACAGAATTGAGCTTTGCACAAACCACTTTAACTTTTTATTCCCTCAAAATTACGTGAGGGGTTACTCTCACCTTCAAGGTGAGCAAATTGAAGAAAGTTTAGAATGCATGCCTTTCTCAGTGTTCCACCAGTGAGATCGAATCTTAACTTCCTCATACCTTATCCTATCCCTAAGGCTGAGCTGCCTCTTAATATTTGGTCTAAAAAAAAGAAACAAAACTCAGGCCTTAACTCGAGCATACATTTAGTTGGGCTATTTTTATTCTCACAAGGAAAGGAGGGCTACTGTCCTATCCCTCGGTAATAAATGCATTGTAATTGCTGACATTTCTTTAACATCATAAGCCTGCCATTCTGTTTACACTGGGGGAAGAGAAAACTGGCCCTGAGAATTTGCAAGAGATCTTGAACAGTTCAAATAATGGTTGATCAGTCGGTAAATAAAAAGTTACATAACAGCTCATTAAGGAGAAGTCAACATGACTCTGAATAAGCTTTAACTTAGAATCTTTAAGAAGAACATGACCTTTGTCTGGGACACCTCTAGTAATGGGGCCCTGACACGCACATGCACAAACCACAAAGAAAAGAGCCGGGGCCCTTCCCCACCCTGTTCTCAGATACCAGGCCGGTACCATGTGTGGAAGCCAGAGGCCATGCTTCCCCACACCTGCTCTGTGGAAGGGGAGCATCGGTGCCAGCCTCCCCATGCTTTGGTGATAATGAAAATCACTGGGTGGTTATGGGGTGTCACACTCAGTCAAGTTGAAAGTTTTAATTGAAAATGACAGTTCCATTGAGGTTGATGTTCTCACCTACGGTCTCCCTGTGCCTGCAGAATAATTGACATTCGAAACCCACTTGCTTTAGGCTCTTGAGAACACTGATAGATCACATACGACTGCATATTACTTTTGCCTGTCTTGCAGTGATGAAAGAGGCTTTAGACTCCCTATTTGCTGTTCAGAGGGTAAATTTTCTGTAGCCTTTAAATGCAGCCTAGACTAATTACAAAATTACTGTAATTAACACCCAGATCTGAAATAACAAGGTGAGATACCTGTAAAGAAGCTAGCCACCCCCCTCCCCTGCTTTCGCATACAAGAATAACAACCCACAGAAGGAGATTTCCCAGGTGGAGAAGGGTGGCTGGACCTCAGCTTTGGACACTGAACTGCTCCCCCAGGACCTGGCTAATGACCCCTGTCAGTCCCACACTGACTATAGAGAAAGAACATTGCTTTCCCTTTGACAGCCTTATCCTATGCCCAGACACAGACCATTCTTCTATTTCACCATGACCCAGCGAAGAACACGTTGCTTCATCGACAAGACCGCATTACAGGTCCAGGGAGAGGTACTTGCACACAAGGAATCCCTTACCAGGCTTCTCGGAGGACAGAGTATCCTCCATAGGGTTGACATCTCACCCAGCTCCCTGCAGACTATTCTCATGGGATCAAGAGAAGAAAGGAATTCCTTCTGTTTCAGCCAAAGGGCTCTTTCCAAATCTTCCTTTCCTGAGTCAGGATTCAACAATTCCCATGGATGATGGATACTAGGAATGTCGACTTCTTTTTGGGAAAGACTGATCTCTACCCACAAGATACGACCTCACACTGGTCTCAACAAAACAACTATCCCACAATATACAAAAGATACACATATGATAGAAGGGGATGGGAATGAGGATGGGAGGGTCATTTTCTTATGGGGGAACATGTCTGGTTTGGCTCATCAATGGATCCCCAGACCTGTCTCAGTGTCTGGGGTTTAGTACAGGGATAATAAATATCGGCCTGGTGGCTGAATGCAGACATTCTGCACTATTTCCATGAGCAGAAGTACATTCCACACATATTCTCTAAATTCTCCTATTCCAGACCCTTTTATGATATTAAGCAATGGGAATTTCACATCTTTTATGTCTGGCTTCAAACACATACCCCACTTCTATCCTTGGCTCCTCTGACCTCTGCCCAATTCAATTTCAAAGTGAACACCCTGCCATTGGGTTTCCAGTTCCAAAGTAATTTTAGATAAAAAAAAGAATAGACGAAAAAATATCTATCTCTATATAATGGTGGATTATAGATTCTGTACTGTCTTTGCACATCCCTGCATCTTGCTCAAATTATTAAAATTAAAAGGTAGCACTTAGCCATTTGTTCTAAGAACAATAATTTCGTATCAACAGCAACTTTCTAGGTGTGAATGAAAGCAAATCAATTACTCCATCTTTAGTTAAAGGACAGAAACGAGACTGAGGCAAATTAAAAATTCTCGGATGATTACTCTTAGGAAAGCACCTGAAGTTTCAGTGTTTTTCAAACAAAAAAAAATCTAAAACAAAACAAAAAATCAACCTTTAAACTGTGTCTGAGGCTTCCTCGAAGCACAGAATAGTCAAATAATCAAAAAACAAATGAGAATTGAAGATCATTTGAATGCTGAACATCAGATCGCTTTAAGGTGTGCTGTTTTGCTATTCACATGAAGGAGCTGTCAGTCCCATGCTGACTATAGGGGAAGAACATTTCTCCTCCACATCCCCATCTTGTCCTTTTCCCCTACAGCCCCTGCTCACCAGCCTTCCTTCAATTCCAGACACACAGCAGGCTTGATCGTGCTGCAGGGCCTTTGCACTTGCTGTCTCTCTCTCTGGGTCTCTTTCCCCAGGTTGGCTCCTTCCTGTCATTCAGGATTCAGCTCAAAGGATACCTCCTTCAAGAGCCTTTCCCACATCATTCTATCTGAAGTGATTTATGCACACATTTCCTCTCCATGACTCTGTCTTATCATCCTGCTTTGTTTCTCCATAGCACACGTCACCGTCCGCAACATCTAATTTATGTTTTCTTTTCCTTTTTAATGAGTTTCGGCCCTTCTTCACCACTGTATTGTAAGTTCCATGTGAGCAGGGATCTCTTCTGTCTTGATCACTTCTGTTTCCCCAGTATCTATTAGGCACTCGAATGCTTGTTAAATGAATGAAGATGGATGAATAAATGAAGGCAGGTGAAATTTACAAAATTAATCTAAAGGGAGATAAGTAGAATTTAAAAGTGAAGATAAAGCTGTGTACCTCACGGACTTCTTCCTGGATAGAAAAGCATTTCCTTTGTTTAAAAAAATTCCTGTCAAGGGTTCTACAGTATTAAGGTAGGGCACTAGCTAGAGTGGGAAAGAATTTTAAGAGGTCCCCAAAATACAAGCATACTGCAGGTCAGTGACACTTCGAGACAAATTTACAAATTGAGAAATGTTTCAACATCAAATGAAGAATGGACATATGGTAAATATAGGCATAACCATCTTCAATGCTTTTATTTATTTTTGAGAGACAGAGAAAAGTGAGGAAGGGGCAGAGACAGAGGGAGACACAGAATCCAAAGCAGGCTCCAGGCTCTGAGCTGTCAGTACAGAGCCTGATGTGAGGCTCGAACTCACGAACCTAGAGATCATGACCTGAGCCAAAGTCGGACGCTCAACCCACTGAGCCATCCAGGCACCCTGGTATAACCATCTTCAAAGAAACAAACAAAATTATGGTTTTCACCCTTATTCTTATGAAATTTTATTTTATTTTTTAAAGTTTATTTATTTATTTATTTTGAGAGAGAGAGAGAAAGAAAGATAGTAGGAGAGAGGCAGAGAGAGAGAGAAAGAGAGAGAGAGAGGGAGAGAGAGAATCCCAAGCAGGCTCTGCACCGCCAGCACAGAGCCCAAGGTGGGGCTCAAACCCAGGAGCTGTGAGATCATGACCTGAGCTGATACCAAGAGTCAGAAGCTTAACCATCTGAGCCACCCAGGCGCCCCCACATGAAATTTTAGACTATCACACAAATCCATTTGGAGTGCCTACAAACTGGTATGCTAAATTATAAAACCTACAATTTAGTTTGCATTAAAATAGAAGACTGGGCACCTGGGTAGCTCAGTCAGTTGAGCTTCTGACTTCGGTTCAGGTCATGAGCTGGGGGTTCGTGGGTTCAAGCCCATGTTGGGCTTACTGCTGTCAGTGCGGAGCCCGCTTTGGGTCCTCTGTCCCCCTCTCTCTGCCCCTCCCCTGCTTGCTCTCTCTGTCCCTCAAAAATAAAGAAAAACATTAAATAAAAAAAAAAAGAATAGAAGAATAAAGGTTAGCTGTTATTACTATCATTACTGATATCAATCTTATCATCATAATCATCATTTATCATCATATCATCATAATCATCAAGAATATGCCCAGACCTGAGGAAAAGCAGTTGGTAATAAAGTGTATTGAATCCTGATGAATGAGTTCAAAATCCCTGAAGGACACTGGCTGGATAGATGGCTACTTTCTTTGCACACAGAAGAAAGCGACAGAAGCATAAACTGGGTTTAGTTCAAAGCAATTCATTTCAATGACTCCACACACTCATTCACTAAGTTGCCTTTCCTTTGCCCAAGGGCAGAAAGGGTTCTTGGCCACTGTCCCAAGGAGGCTGCCTGGCTTGATGGCCATCAGTTCTTCTTGACTAATAAGCCCTTTTTACTTTCAGCTCACACTGAGAAGGCAGCGCTTTGCTTGGTCCAATCAGTTGATTAGAATAAGAATCCGGAGGGGTTTGATCGATGGTTACATTAGGAGCAGGGCCTCAGAAGGAGGTCTTGTCAAAGGATGAGGAGCAGAAGGCCGCCATGTTTACTTTGGGGGAACAGTGTGCAGTCAGATCTACGGAAGCAATGATTGATTTGCAGGCTTTTTGATCAACTACGAGACTCTCATCACAGCTTTAATTACCAAAACAATATAAGTGAATTTGGATTTGAGGAATTGGATCCAATATAGCAGAGTGGTTCAGAGCAACGACTCAGGTTTGAATCCTGGCTCCTTGACCTTGGGCCAGTTACTTCACCTTTCTGCACCTTAGTTTAAGTAGAAGGGGGATAATTGTACCTTACCTCTTGGGGTTGTTGCAAGTATTAAAAAAAGTTAGTATGTATTGGGTGCCTGTTACAGTACAGAAGTGTTTGCTATTATTTATTATCTCTATAATTAAGGGAGATGGGGGTCAGGGGAGAAAATATTTACCCTCTTGGGCAAGCATGGGCTTCATTTAATTCAATAAAAAGTTTCTGGATGTCTATTATTTATCAGGTGCTGGTTTCAGATATGAGAAAGGCATAGGCCTGTACTCAAAGAGTTCATGGTCTAGTAAGGGAGAAAGACACGTAAACATGTGCATCATAATACACCGTAAGGGTGAAAACATCAGATGCAACAGTTGTGCAGAAGAGGGAGTGATGAACTCTATCTGGGGGCGTCTCCGAGCCAGTGATCTCTGAGCTGGGCTTTGAAGATGGATGGAGTTTGCCAGATGAGCGAGTGGCCGGTGGAGGGATTTCAGGAAGCAGAGGGATATCCCCGTAAAGGCACACACTCCTGAAACAACACACTTGCTTTTGCTGGACTATAAAATATGGGTGGAGGGGGGAGGAAGGAAAGGAGGGGGATGTGATTATAGAGCATCCCCGAAGTGCATTTGATTTCGTTTACATTAATATTGCAGCATCAAAGCGGAGGGGGCTGGAGATAGGTCAGGAAGAGGTAACTGTGGCCAGATCATGAAGAGCCTGGTATTTACTTGCTTCAGTTGTGTGTAGGCTGGACCGGGGCAGTGGTGGTGGGAATGCAGAGGGAACAAGAGGTAATTAGGGGGTAGGACTGTTGGGACCTGGTGACTGAGTGGATGTGGGAGGTGAGGGAGGGAGAGGAATCCCAGTCACTCCCAGGTTCACCGGGCTCGACATACATGGAGGCTGTGTGACTGTGACTGCAGGAAGAAGAGTAGGTTTGGGGAATAAGAAAGTAAGTTCCATGTTGGACATGTGGAGTTTGCCAAGCCTGTGGGATTCCCCGGGGGCGGGGGCGGGGGAGGGTGGTGTAGGCAGTTCACTTATACACTAGATGTTCTATGATGTGAGCTTATGGAGCTCGTCTGGAGGCACGTGGTTGGGATCGGACCTGGAGCCCTAGGATATAATAGTGATAATGGCTAACATTTCACATGTGCTTGTTACATGCCAGGCTGTGCTATGCACTTCACAGGCAATGCTAAATCAGGAACTGTATTCGCTTCGCTAAGCATTTTACCTCTAGTAACTGGCCCATACTGGGCATACGATAATTATTTTGTTGAATGGATGCTCTCGTTAAGTCCGCACCACAGCCCGATGATGCAGATATTATTAGGATCTTCATCTTACAGATGAGGAAAATGAGCTAAAAAAATATCACATTGCCCAAGGTCACACACTTATGAAGTAGCAGATCAGAGATTTGAAATGAGCTCTTTGTGACTATGAAGTCTGACGTGCTGAACTGTTTTGCTAGAATGTTAAAATCTGCTCCTAAGTAGGTACTTATGGGGCTCCTGGGTGGCTCAGTCGGTTAAGCGTCTGACTCTTGATTTAGGCTCAGGTCATGATCTCACGGTTTGTGTGCTCGAGCCCCACATTGGGCTCCTGTGCTGGCTGTGCGGAACATGTGTGGGATTCTCTCTCTCCCTCTCCCTCTGCCCCTCTCCTGCTTATGCTCTCTCTCTCTACCTCAAGATAAGTAAACTTAAAATAATATATACTTATGTGACTTAGGGTGAGCCTCTAGCCCCTCTGAGATGACCCCATCGGGAGTGGATTTCAAAAATCTCGGAGCTCCCTTTCCAGCTTCAAAACTCTGACGACATCAGGTGACCACGGTGGAAATGCACTGTAGGGGCCCATACCCCACCATTTAGGATGGAAGGCCCGAGAAGTGTATGTAGTGCTAGGTGCTACACCACAATGGCGAGGTGGGAGCTGTGTGGGCGGGCAAAGCGGGCGGATTAGGGTTCTGCATCTGCACAACAAATTATCGCAAACTTAGCAGCCAGAAGCCACACATATTTCTTCGTTTCTGTGGACTGCATGGGTAAGCTCCGTCCTCTGTCCATGGTCTCATAAAGCTGCAGTCAAGGTGTCAGCTGAGCTGAATTTTCAGCCGGATGGTTGAAGGGAGAAGAGTCTGCTTCTGAACTCATTCTGGTTGTTGCAGACTTTATTTCCTCATGATTTTGTAACTAAGGCCTGACCTTCTGCTGGCTGTTTTGAGCTGGCCTCTGGCCATCCTCAGATCACAGAGGCTGCGTTCTCAACATGGTTGCCCACTTCGGCAAGCCTGCCAGGAGAACCTACTAGTGTGTGCTGGTAAAATGGATGTATATATCTCCTTTATATAGAAATAGATACAGGTGAATATATAAATATTGCAGATTATTTATCACAGGAGTAACATCCCATCGCCTTTGCCATATTCTATTGCTTAGAGGCAAGTCTTGGGTTCCACCTGCACCCAAGGGGAGGGAATTACACAAAGGCATGGACACCAGGAGGTAGGAATTACTGGGGGGGGGGGGGTCAACCAAGGGCCTCTCATCCACAAGAGGTCACATTACGTGCTGAGAATGTAAAACTAATAAAACCAACTAAAGTTGGTCTGCTTTTTTATTAATGCCATGAACTGTCAACTTTAGGTGTGACAAAGTATTTCCTGAAAAGAACGTCTCTTGTTGCTTCGAGTTGTAAACAGTTGCCGGGATTACTGTCAACTTTTCATAAGGCGTATGTAAGCTTCATTTTTAAAATCACTGATCCTTTAATGCGTTGTATGCTACACGGAAGGAAACTCTCAGTTATACTAATAGTTGGTCCCCAACACATGGACTTAGCTATATGCCTTCATCTCAAAGAGTAAGTTTGTAATGGTTCAGAGTCATTTGAAACTGTTTTGGGTGCAATGCACATCTCCAACCTATGGTAGTACACAGCACTGTGTTTAAATAGATTTGAAATAAACACGGACAACAGTGAATGAGAAATCGAACTTGAGTGACTTCAGTTCTGTTATTATTTATGACCGTGTGGAGTTTTTGTGTTTAAAATCTAATACTGTGAGGCGGTGCAAACAGAGGTGTGATATTTTTATTTGGTAAATATACATTTCAGTTCATACAGGCAATACTTCACTAAATTTTAATATTAGCTTTAAAGTGGAAAATTCCTTTACAATTATTCATTTTAAAACTGAAAAACGATCAAGAAAACAAAACATTACAACAATATTGTGATTTAGTAGTTGCCTAATACTTGGTAAGCTACTGTTTTGCTGCTTAGGAATAAAAATAGCTAGCACTGATTTGGCTCACCACGGGCCAGATTCTTCCAAACACACACTCCCACATACTAGTATCTACATTAACTCGTTAATACAATTTAGCAGGTAAGTCTTGCTATTAATCTTACAGATAAAATAATCTGGGGCACAGAATGACTGCGGTTTCCTCGAGATCATCCGAGTGGAGTGGCAGAGCTGGTATCCGAGCCGGGGAATGTGGCTCCGATCCCTGAATTCTTAGCCGCTAGTAAGAAAAGACAAAACGAAACCAATATCCCCAACAACCTTGCAGGCCAATAGAAGCCCTTCAAAAAGGACAGGTAGCCTTCTTCTGGTCCAGAAGGGCTTCTTTCTATTCTAGACCCACCCCTGCTGGATCCTGGGCTGCGGGATAGCTGGCTTCCCGAGGGGGTGCTCTCTCGGCGTCCCCTCCTCTGCCCGCGTCTGCCAGGCCCAGGTTTGTCCCGGCCCGTCCCAGCTTCCGGTCCTTTGCTTCTGGCCAGGTCGCAGGGTCAAGCCGTGCCAGGAGCTCCCGAGTCCTCTATTTACTGTTTGGTTTCCATGGTGACACGTAGGCGCCGTCAGCGCCTCCCGTCACAGGCCCCGCAGCGCGCCCCCACCCGGCGCCGTGACGTCTGTCCGCCGCTTCCGTTCTGCCCATATTTGGCGCAGCCCGCGAGCCGCCCGTCGGGAGGAGGCTGGGAACCGGACTCCCGCCTCGCCCCGCCCCCTGTTCCCGGCCACGCCCCCGCAGGGTGCTGGCGGCGGCTCTGTGTCACGCGCCCCCCCTCCCGCCCCTTCCCGCAGACCAGAGGTGAGGCAAGGGGCGGAGGCGTTAGGGACCCCTAGAGAGGGCGTGGGTGATCGGATGAGCTCTGAGGTCTGTAAACATTACTTGACTCTTTGAGGCTGCAGACAAAATTTGGGGCTGTCTCATCTGTCCCGGGTGGGTGAGCTCGGATCACGATTTTCTCACTCTGTGCCGGAAATCATGGAAACAGCCATCCCTCGCCTAACTCTATTTTATATTTTATAGGGTCGAACTTAAAATTCTCGCCCATGGCGCAGTGGAAAGCTTTGTAGCCAGAGGTTCTGGGTCAGTGTTGCCTCTTGGGGGATAAGTGACCTTGGGAAGGTCGCTTCTCTTTACTCGGCGTGGTAAAATGAACTGTGGGGGTGAGTGGGGGGGGGGCGATCGTAATATTTGCAGCAGTATCAATCAGGCTTGGGAGGGAATACCGTCCCTCACCTTGGAACTACTCCCTATCCCCATGACATAATTGGAATGTCAGTGAAGCCCGCTGAGGACCCCTGCAATTTTGATCCCAATGGTAACTGGATTTGTGTGGCTCTTTGCGCCTTGCTCGTATGAGACGCTTAATTAAAATAGTTACCTGATTATTGAATGAATCCTAGGCAAATTACCTTCGGATTTCACCTTCATAAATCCGGATCCCTGCAATTCCTCTTCCAGGCGGAAGGAAGAATATTGCGATGATTAATAATCGCGCAGCAGGGTTGCTGATGTAAAGCGATTTGCAGATGTAAAGGGCAATAAGCATTCCTGGGAGGAATCCAGTGAGATTCCAGAAGTCTCCGAGGGAGCCGTGGGTGTATATCGCCGGGCCCTGCGGGCGGGGGTGGGGCGGGCAGTGCCGCAGAGGCCACTGCTGGGGACTGGACTGCTTGGCAAGGGGCTAACTCTTCAAGTTGCTCAGTCGCACCCCCCACCCCCCACCAATCCCCCGGGTTTTCTGACCAGAGGACTGTGCGTTTTCCAGAATTTCAGAGCAGGAAAGCACTTCCCACATTCTTCCTGCCCCCCCCCCCCCATTCAGCCCTTCTATTTCACACATGCGGAAACTCGGGCTCTCGAGAAGTTGGTTCGTCCACCCAAACTTGCACAGCTAGTTAGAGACAGATAAAGGCTAGGATTTCTGGCTTCCATCTCACCTCTAACCGCCTGTGTGCTCTTGTGGCTTCAGGACCCTGTTGCCCGGCTCAGATGAGGGGGCGTGCAGTAAAGCTAAGTACTGACCTCAGGCCTCCTAACGGATAACAGTGGCACACCTGCTGCTTCACGCAGCCACAGCCTGACACCAGGGCCTGTGGTGGTGGCCGGGACGTGTGTACTTCCCAAGCCACAAGCGTTCCTCCTTACAGTGGTTGGAATGGCTTCTCTTGTCCAGAGAACGTGACTTGGCTGTCCTGAAACCAGGCTTAGACTAGCCGTTAGTTATTTTTTTAATAGTGACCCCAAGCCTTGCATTAAACTTTTCTCAGCTAAGACGACAGCAGAAGGCATGCAGCCTGAACCCATGGGAACCCCTTTCAGCCCTTGGAAGGTCTTTTCATGGTACATAAAGGTTAGATTCTGTAGGGGAATGCCTCTTCAATGTCTCTCTCTCTCTCTCTCCCCTTTCAATCTCGACCAATTCCTCCTACATTCTACATTCTATTTCTTCCCTCACTTCCAGACTGTGTATGAAGGCAGCTCAGACTAAGAAGATTGGTGCCCACCGCTGGCCTCCGTCATCCTGCTGATTTGAGAAGTCTGGAATCCTTCACCTCTGATTGTACTCGGAGCTATAGCGGCAGAAGCGGCAGCTCTGCCCCCTGGTGGACATATGAGGCACAGCGCCCTTCTCCGATTCCAGAAGCCCTGTCACGGTAGAGGCTAGAGGAGGTATTTGCTCTTTGTTCACTCTGATAGAAATAGAAAAATTTGGCAGGAACAAAAAAACAACCCCAGCCTTTTCTCTTTCTAGTTTATTTCTGAGGATCTGGTGCATTCTTTCTCTTGCCTGGACTGTATTTTTCTTCTTGCTATCCAAACCCTGCCGCTATTTTTTCAATCCCTATTTCAAGTTCCACCTGCTTCATCATAACTTCTCTGACTTTCGTCTCCTAGGTATCTTCTGAATGCGGCTGTATACAGACCCAGCGCACTGAGTGCACACTTATATATGATGGCATTAGCGTTGTTTTCTTGAGGGTGGGAGCCATGTTTTGTGTGTCTTTGTGTTCTTAGACTCCGTATTGCCCCGTACAGGGCTGGGGACAGAAACTGCTCCCAATAAGCCCTTGTTGACTAAATGGTAAATTGATTAATCTCTGCATTCAAAACAAAACAAAACAAAACAAAACAAAACCAAAAAACCCAAAACAACGCTAAGCCTTTGCTTCGACAAACCTTCTAGAACTGTTAGTTCTTTGGAGGAATCTAGATAGTGACCTAATCAAATAAAGCCTTGCACAATAAGTAGTTCACCAAGCAATTTCACAAGAGAACACCATCACCACCCAGAGAGGGATGAGAAAGTTTGAAGTGGACTCTCAGAGAGAGGAGAGTGGTGATGTGGAAAGGCCAAAGGACGAAGAATTAGGAGGGAAGGGCCTCTGCTCCTGGGTTCAGAGAGGCAGTACAGGGGCTCTAGGGCCAGGTTTATACCCAGTCTTTACCATCTGCTGTGCAGCCTTAGGCAAGTGTACTCCCCTCTCTGTGTGTCAGTTTCCCATCTGTAAAAATAAGCACCCATCTCCTAGCAATACGATGAGGATAAACTGAGTTGATATTTCCAAAGCTCCTGGCACATAAGTGCTAGTTAACAGTTTGTAAATGAATTTTCCATCTTAAATGTCTTGTAAATGGGATGGGGAATATTATATGATCTCTCGGTTCCCCTCTGCATTAGCCTTCCAGGACAGCACATGAGCTTTGGGGTCAGGCAGGTCTGGGTTGACTCTCGTCTCTGTTAGCAGTTGTGTGACATTGGGCAGATCACTCGACTTTCTTGGAGCCTCAGTTTTCTCATCTGCGAAAATGAGAATAATTGTGTCTACCTCAAAAGACTGCTGCGTGCATTGCATGCTTGCAAGATGCCTATCATAGAAGGAGCTTAGTAAAGAGAAGCTATGGTTATTATTAGAAATTCTTTTAGACGTTTGTTTATTTTTGAGAGAGAGAGAAACAGTGTGCGAGCAGGGGAGGGGCAGAGAGAGGGGGAGACACAGAATCCAAAGCAGGCTCCGGACTCTGAGCTGTCAGCCCAGAGCCCAACGCGGGGCTCGAACTCACGAGCCAAGAGATCATGACCTGAGCCGAAGTTGGACGCTTAACCGACTGAGCCACCCAGGCACCCCTATAGTTATTATTGATGAGAGGAGCCATACACACACACACACACACACACACACACATACATATATGTGTGTGTGTGTGTGTGTGTGTGTGTGTGTGTATGAATAGGGTCTCCAAAATCTCTGAAGTTTCAAGGAAGAGCATATGGAACAGCAGTAGTGACACCAGCTCAATCGTGGAGCTTGGGGTGGGAGGGGAGGCCCTGGGCCTGGGCCATGATTGGCTATCGCAGCCTCTGAAGAATCCAGGAATGGTTTGACTTGCACATCAGCTCTAGGAACACTTTGTGCCCGAGGGCTGCGCCGAGGGTGTGGACCCAGTGGGGCTAGGCGCCAGCAGCTGTAGGGCCATCCTGCTCCCCTTCCCAGGAGGGGGGACTTTAATAAGAGAGGGTGTGGGTAGGGTGGGCCTTAGAAACCTATTGTTGTGGAGTGTGTATGTGTGGGAATGGCCCAGAGACATCCTGCCCTGCGACCTGGGCTCCCCGGCCTGGTGTGGCTTCCCTCGTGGCAGAACCTGTCCGCACAGCTCCTCAGAGCTGTCATTCCCAAACCTGTCCAAGGACACTGGGATGGATTGCCAGCAGTTCTCCAAGGGGTGGGGGGGGGGGGGGGGGGGGGAAGGAGGGCTGTGATAGTCTTAAAGCCAGATTAACCTTACTTCCCTTCAGCTGCATGTGTGGAAAAGTACTAAATGGAATATGCAAATGCTGTTTGTATTCCTTTGAGTTCTCTTCCAAGGGGAAGGATGGTTGCAAAATCCAGTAATGATAGGGTGTTGCAATTGCAAACACGCTGGGAATCACTCTTATGGTCCTCACACTTGATGGCTCTTGTCGCCTGTGACCCACGAGGAATTGTGTGATCCCCAACAGCAGGGTCCGCACTAAGTGAGTTGCTATTCTGGAATCCCAGATGCAGTCTGAGACCTGGACAAATCCACCTTAGGGGCTGTTTGGTATCTCGGAGGAATCTGTAAGCCCCATTCCAAACTCACGCTGGGAACAGGGTGGGCCCCAGGGACTGGCATCTAGAGCAGAATGGGTTTTTTTGTTTGTTTGTTTGTTTTTTTTTTTTTTTTACTATCTGTAAAAAAACGGGACTTATGAAGAGTCACGAAGGTGCTGGTATTGGGTGTCTGTGGGGAGGAGGGAATGTGTTTCTCTCCTTTTGCTTGTTTGTTCTCTCTGATTTTTTGTTTTTGTGAGAAGAAAACATGTTTTTTTAAATGTTCCCAGCAGAGCAATATGTTTGTATTTTAATAGATAATAAATGGGAAGGCTCAAACGCCTCCTGAGTTTTTTCATTTTTATTTTATTGCTTTTCCTCTCTTTCGAAAAGAAATAGATGCTCGTGGCGAAACCTTTAAAAATTCAGACAATCAAAATAAGGAAAGTAAAAAATCACCTGTAGTCTCATCACAGAGATAACAACCGTCATTACTTTTGATCGTACTTTTCCTATACACTCTACTTTTATACCTTGTAGTTTCTATGCTGTGGTTTTTATGAAAATAGGATCACGCTGTAATAATGTTTTGTAATCTGCTTTTTCTATACCATAGATCATGAACATATTTTTCTATGTGATCAAATTAAATAGCTGGTTACATAGGATTCTGGTTATAAACGTCCAGCAATTTAAATAATTCTGCATTGTTGAAATATAACCTTTGGGCTATTTCTTTTTTATTTTTTTTAATGTTTATTTATTTTTGACGGAGAGAGAGAGACAGAGCATGAGTGGGGGAGGGGCAGAGAGAGAGAGGGAGACACAGAATCCGAAGCAGGCTCCAGGCTCCGAGCTGTCAGCACAGCACCCTACGAGGGGCTCGAACCCACGGACCCAGAGATCATGACCTGAGCCGAAGTCGGACGCTTAACCGACAGAGCCCCCCAGGGCGCCCCACCTTTGGGCGATTTCTACATTTTTTTTGCTGTTCTAGACAAGGCTACAAATATCTTTGCAGCTGATTATTTGTACACCTTCAAGGTGATTTCTTTTGGGGTGGGCCAAGAGTGTGCTCCTTCTGGAGGCTTTCGAAATGCAGCTGTGCCGTCAGTACAGGGTCACACGGTTTCTAGCTGTGTAATTGTAAAAATTACTTACCCTTCAGAACTGCTTTTTTTTTTTAATTTTTTTTAACGTTTTTATTTATTTTTGAGACAGAGAGAGACAGAGCATGAATGGGGGAGGGGCAGAGAGAGAGGGAGACACAGAATCGGAAGCAGGCTCCAGGCTCTGAGCCATCAGCCCAGAGCCCGACGCGGGGCTCGAACTCACGGACCGCGAGATCGTGACCTGAGCCGAAGTCGGACGCTTAACGGACTGAGCCACCCAGGCGCCCCCTTTCAGAACTGCTTTAATGTCCTCAACTGCAAAGCTGGAATGATAGCAGCTATCTAGTGAAGGCGGGTTGTAAGGATCGGATGAAAAAGTGTATAAAATGGTGGCTGGCAGGGCACATGATGATCCCTCCATACACGGAGCCTTCAGTGAACTTGTAGCTTCTGATTCAGGGATTGTCTTTCCTTCCGGGGAAGGAGTTGTCCTGAAATTGGGGTCTGGCTGCCCGGGCAAGTTGGGGGAGAACTCAATCAGGTTTAAATGGTAAATGGTGGAGACGCTGGAGCGGGAAGGGTAGAAGCAGGCAGGTAACAGAGAGATGGCTGGTGGTGGGGAGGGTGAGGAGAGGTTAGCAGAGGAGAGAGTGAGCGGTCGCGGAGAATGGGACTCAGTGGGCAGGGGTGAGTTGTTCGCATGGATGTTTGCAGCAGGGACCCTCCAATACAGGGCCGTGGGCCAGTCGCTTTGCAGTGTGTGTGTGTGCGCGTGTGGAGCCTGTGTCCTCTGCTTCTGGCCCCATCAGGCTGCTTTCTGCCTCCCTCCCTGTTGCCTCACTCCATGCCAGTTCCTTCTTTCAGTTCCTTGAATGCTCCACGTTCCTCCCTGTTGCGTGACCTCTGTACATTCTCTTCCGCCTGCCAGGAGCTCCTACTCTTTCCCTGGCTTAGGCATCATCAGCTCTCAAGCTTATAGTTCACTTTCTCAGAGAGGCCTCCCCTGACCATTTGGTATAAACCGGCTCCCCTCCCTCCCGTGACTGTCTCATGGCCCTCTGCACCCACATGGCAACCACATCAAGGTTTGTAGTCGTGTGTGTGACGATTCATCCTTGGTGTCCCCGCTAGGCTGAGAGCCCCCCAAGGGTAGGAACAGGGTCTGTTTTTTTGCTCACTGTTGTATCTCGATGCCCAGGACATAGTAGGCACTCAGTAAGTACTTATTGAAATGGAAGAAGATGAAGCTAGTTGCTTTGTGACCTATAGAATGCTTTTACATCCCTCCTGTGGCTTCAGTCCCATCTTGATTGATGCTGGCTGATTGGCTGAAAGAATAGGAGATTTGGGGGCTGCAAGGGATGCCTTGGCCAGTTCCTCTCCCATCCTTCTTTCTGTTGAGGAAGTGGGCTTCCCTTTCTCAGGCTAGAAGCTTTAAATCAGTGCTTCTTAAACCTTAATGTTTGTATATATAATTTTTATAATTTTTTTAAATGTTTATTTTTGAGAGAGTGAGAGAGAGAAGGACAGAGCGCGAGTGGGGAGGGGCAGAGAGAGAGGGAGACACAGAATCCGAAGCACGTTTCAGGCTCTGAGCCATCAGCACAGAGCCCAATACGGGGCTCAAACTCACCAACCATAAGATCATGACCTGAGCTGAAATCAGATGCTTAACTGACTGAGCCACCCAGGCGCCCCTACCCAGGGATCTTCTTAACATGTGAATTTTGATCGCAGGTGTCTAGGATCCTCCCTAGGGTCAGGTCCAAGATACTGAATCTCTAACAATCTCCCATGTCAGGCCCCAATTGTTGAACAGCAAGGCTTTCTATTCCCCTTGCTGGCTGTGATACCCACGCTGAAGATTGAATCGCTGCGCCCTCTGTCGGCTACCGGAGGGCATGGCAATCCTTGATAGATAAAGTAGATAAAGCGCGCATACATGGATTTTATAAGGCACACCAAATTCTTGGGGGACAAGATCTTCTGCTGAAAGTGGATGGACTCACAGATTCTGAAAGTGTTAGGAAATTTACTCTTAAGAATTCACTCTGTACAGGATCCTGCCATGCTGAGGCAAAAGGAATTCTCTGAATTGAAGAATGTTAGGGCTGGAGAGACCCTTACACTCAGCTAGTGAGCGATTTTCTTCTTTTGCCACTGTTTGCTTTTCCCACTTTTTCTTTTTTTTTTTTTTTAAATAGCAGAGGACTTTCTTCAGAATCAGGGCTGCATAATGACTTTGATGGGCCCTAGACTCTTTGGCCTTTGTGGGCTCCTTCCTCTATAAAAATTAATTGAAAATTATATTTTATGACTGCATTGGTATGAAGACAAATAGGTTAACATATATAACATAGTGTCATTTTTTGATATAAAAGTTAATTTTTTCTCCTGAGTTTTAAGGTAAATAAAATCATGTCTATGGATTTGTGAAAATATTGTGGGCCCTAGGCACCATGCCTTCTGTATCAGCCCTGTTCTCCACACAGCGCCCAGGTTATATATCTCTCTACACGCGCCCAAGGCTGTAGAAGATGCCTCGAGGGTCATAATGCTTTTTAAGCAGGTGACCAGATTGGACACGTTAAAGGACTTAGACATACAAACTTCTGAGTGTTTACTATGTGCCAAGTGCTCAAAACATATGTAAGTTTCAGAACAGCCTGGTTGCGTAGGAGAAGGTGACGAAATTTTCCTCACGTCACAGTCTAGTAGGTGGCAGATCTGAACTCCGAGTCTGTCTGATCCCTCCAAAGGCCGTGCTTTCGATGGGACAAGGTATATACATCGAGATGTCTGCCTGGGTGTCTGTTCCTAAATGTATGTTACAGTAGCGGGGGCACTAAGGGGCAAGATGTCAGGGAGGGCTGGAGGGTCTTTGGGAAGATGGAGACTTGAGTATGGCTTTGGGGAAAACATAGCAGAGATGAAGTGGCAGGAAAAGGCACCTGAGGCCACAGCGGTGTAGAGGTGGGGTCCCCTGGTTCAGGGACCATGAAGAGATTTCCCAAGCAGGAGGGAACTCAAGAAGTAGAGGGTGATGAGGCAGAGTGTGGCTACTGAGCCTGCGGAAATTGGGCTCAATCTAACGTTCGGTGGGAGGTTTGCACCCTTGCAGGGTGCATCCTTGCACCCTAAAATCTAGTCCTAAATCATCAACAGTGTAGCAAAGCTTTATCTGCCGTCCCTGACTCAGTTTCTTATCCAACTAGTAGGCGTTCTGAAATTTGCCCTACACTCTTCAGAGATGTCAGGAAGTTCAAAAGACTGTAAGCTCCGTAAGGGTGGGGAGCCTGTGTCTGATCAGGCTGTATTCCCAGGGCCTGGGCGCTCAGCACACCTTTGAGGAAGGAGTGGACATCATATTCTACAAATCCCTTTAAAAGCAGCGAGTAGGAAGTAGCTGCTTCAGGAGAAAGGGCTCCATGCCAGAAGAGGGCGCTGTTCAGCAAACAAGTTTTAGTGTAAGGAAACCCCGGGCGGGCTCTTTCTGCGGGGTTGGGGGATTGAGCATTTGCATCTCTGGGCTTTGCTTTACACTCTGGGACTTAGGTGATCAAATCATTCTAAATTCTTATGTTAACTCTTGTTTTCTAACTAGGAAAAGTGGCCAAAATGTAGTTTATTTCCTCTATTTCACATTCTCTTAATGCTTTAGGCACTTAATACAGATGTAATTATTTGGGGGGAGAACAGAGCTTAAAACAGCAACCAGTTTATTGTATCTCATGATTTTATGAGTTAGGAATTAAGACAGGCATTGGCCAGGACATTCTTCTGCTCAGTATGGCAAAGACTGATGTCCTCTGTGGTATTCAACTGGGAGATGGGCTGGTCTGGAGTGTCTAAGATGGCTCACATGACACAGATGTAATTTTACATTTTGTGTGGTTATTTGACTAATGTCTGTCTCCCCCACTAGTCCAGAAGCTACTACCAAGGGGCTGGAGCTGTGTCTGTCTATCATTTTATCGCTAGTGGCTGGCGCAGTGCCTGGCCAATTGAGACTTAGTAAATATTTGTTAAATATTTGTTGGATCGATGATGTAATTTTTATAAAGAGTGTCAGGATCCTCAGAAAACAGGCATTGGTGGGAGTTAATGATGACGATAATAGCTCAGTAAGGGGGCGCCTGGGTGGCTCAGTTGGTTAAGCGTCTGACTTCGGCTCAGGTCGTGACCTCACGGTCCGTGAGTTTGAGCCCCGCGTCGGGCTCTGTGCTGACAGCTCGGAGCCTGGAGCCTGTTTCAGATTCCGTGTCTCCCTCTCTCTCTCTGCCCCTCCCTCGTTCATGCTCTGTCTCTCCCTGTCTCAAAAATAAATAAATAAATAAATAAAAACGTTAAAAAAAAAATAGCTCAGTAAGTACCAAGACTAAGCCAAGCTAAGTAGCTCTATAGCCTGGCGGGTTGGCATGATTTACTCCCATTTTACAGATGAGGAGCTGAGGTTGCCCTGACACAGCTGCAAAGGGCGACACACGAGAGGCACCTTTTATATCACAAACCAGAGAATCTGGGGGTAAACTCAGGAGCCCCGGAGGCCAAGCAAGTTATTAAACTGCATTATTTGGGAGATAAAAACCTGATGAAATGACAAGAGGCTACAGGTGTGTCTTCAAATTAGTCACCAACAATGTTCCAGATTCCTGCTTCTGTAGTTATCCAAATAATAAAAGCAAAGTCACCCCCAAGTGATGATTTGAAAATCCACTTGGATGTCTATTGCCATATTTACTTAAACTGTTCCTCAAAAATCCACCTAAGTGTTTCTTCTTCCTGGTTTTATTTATTTTTGATGTTAATCCACAGCTGGACGGTTCCATCAACATGGTGTATTGCTTCTTTAGTTTTATCAAACAACAGGCTGGCTTTTATTTTTTTTTTATTTAAAAAAATTTTTTTAACGTTTTTATTTATTTTTGGGACAGAGAGAGACAGAGCATGAATGGAGGAGGGGGAGAGAGAGGGAGACACAGAATCGGAAACAGGCTCCAGGCTCCGAGCCATCAGCCCAGAGCCTGATGCGGGGCTCGAACTCACGGACCGCGAGATCGTGACCTGGCTGAAGTCGGACGCTTAACCGACTGCGCCACCCAGGCGCCCCAGGCTGGCTTTTAGTCATGAGTGTGGCATCTCAGAGCCAACAGTGGGCTGGCGAGAGTGTCCTTGATTGAAGTCATCAGAGGGATCAGAGCATTAATGGATTATCTGATGCCTCGGCTTCCTATGGGCTCTGTCCTGCCTGAAAGGCTCTTCTAGATCTTGTTACTGTGATGGGGAAATACCCCAGGGTGCCAGGAAATCCTTGCCCAGGCAGGGAGCTGACTTCCCGGTTAGTATCCCAGGGATGCTAAGCCCAGCCCCTGCAGCCAATCAGCAGCGGAGCTGCCTCAAACTGACAAGCAAAACGGAGCCCAACAAAAGCAGCTGGAACTTGAACAAACAGATTTGGGTGAGGCTGGGAGGGGAGTCAGGCCTGGCGTCATCCAGGCTCTGGGCCAGGCTGTTGTCATGGTGATAGCCAGCCAGTTTACCAGCCGGCAGCTGAGCCAGTTTTCTGAGGGGGAAGCCTGAGGAGGGGGGCTGGGGTGCCCAAGGGGGCTGTGCTTCTCCAAGTAATGGAAACCCACAGAGAAGGCACGGCCACTTCCAGAGAGTAGTGCCTTGTCACAGGAGCTGGTGGGCGGCCTGGGGAACAGTGGGCTCAGAGAGGCTGGCCAGCCCGGGAGGGAGGGAAGTGGCCACTGAGCGAGCAAAGAGGCCTCTGGAAAGGCTGAAAGGCTGGAAGGCTTTCAGGGCAGAGAGGATTTGCAGCTGTGTTAGCTTTCTTGGCAAAACATGAATTGAAGTAGATCACAGAGTTCTTTAAAACAACAAAACAAAACAAAACAAAACAAAACAACAACAACAACACACAGAGGCCAGTGGATGAGAGGGAGTCTTTGGGAATCTCAGAAGTAGAACATGAAAATGTCTTATGCCCCTCTCCAGGAGCCCTTTTTCTTTTTCTTTTCTTTTCTTTTTTTTTTTTGTTGGTGGGAGGTTAGGGGCGGGGGGGGAGGGGAGGGCGGGGGAGGTAGAGGGAGGGGAGGGGAGGGGCGCCGGGGGGGGGGGGAGGTGGGGGTAGGGGGGGGGGAGTGCGAGGGGGATTGGGTGGGGGTGCAGGTGGTGTCCGGCCCTGCCGGCCCTGGCCTACGAACCTAGAAGAGACCTCCTCCCCTCCCTTCCCTTCCCCTCCCCTCCTCCCTTCTCTCCTCCTCTCCTCTCCCCTCTTCTCCCCTCTTTTCTTTTTGCTGATGTCCACAAGTCAAGTAATTTCTTGGAGGCCCAAGAGGAACAAACAGCATTCAGCATAAAACCAAATGTTAGAAAACATGTGCTTTGCAGGGCAGGGCCTACCAGGTGTTTGTGTCCACGAGGGTAGGTTACTTTCGGGTGAGGAATAGACACTCTCCTGCCCTCAGAGCATTGCAGATGTGGCTGATGTGTCACACTTGGGTCATTAGGTGGCAGAAAGAGAGGCTTGTCTCACTCAGTGTTCTGGCCCATGAATGTCTGGATATTAATAGTCTGACACTTGACACACACAAAAAATAGACACTGGCTGATGTGCAATATTAGCAGAACAAATACAGTGGGGGAAGGAATGCCAGTACGTCCTCCAGAAATCTTGCCGCAAAAGTGTCTCCCGCACCAGAGGACAGACACTGTATGAATCCTCTTGCACGCGGTTCCCAGAGCAGTCACGCTTATAGAGACACAAAGTAGCAAGGTGGTTTCAGGGGCTGGAGAAGGGGAGGAGGGTGTTAGCGTTTAATGGGTATGGAGTTTCAGTTTTGGGAAAATGAAAAGAGCTCTGGAGATGGACGGTGGCGATGGCCGCACAGCCATGGGAACGTACTTAATGCTGCTGGACCGTGCACCTGAAAATGATTAAAACGGTGAATTCTGTGTTACGCATATTTTACCGCAGTTTTAAGAAAAGTGTCAATTAAAGACTGTCTTCTTGTTGTAGCGGGAGATGGTGGCATTTGAAGGCTGACTCACCTCTCTGAGCCTCAGCGGTGTCCTCATAAAGAGGACTTATGTCTTCTTGTAGCCCTTAAGGAAGAATGGATGTGAAAGCACTTGGTGAACTGAAATGCACCACAAGAACGTGAAATATGGTTAAGATATTATTTCAAAACTCATTGTTAAGGCACCCAAGTGTCGGGGGGAAAAGTTGAAGCTGAAATGGGGGAACTTTGGAGGAAACTAAGGAAAGTATTATATTTGGCCATCAGAGGAACTGGAAAACGCCCCAATGCCTTAGGAGAGCAGGAGAGAATTTGGGGCTCCTTCTCAGGGGCCAGAAGGTAGGACCGACTTGGGCTATCCCAGCGATTTAAAAAATACTTCTCCCTTTTGCTTCGCCTAAATTGAGAAACAAGTTAAGCCCACCCATCAAGAGGAAATGAAAGGCAACAATGTCAAAACATCACCTCTCGAATTTCATGAAGGGAAATGGTACCGTTACGACACGATGCTGGGTCAAAGTTTATGAGACCTGGAACCCAAATGTGCTGGGGGGACTCAAGTCACCATGGGTCTCCTTTACTGTTATGTTCATGAAAAGCAGCTTAGAGTAATTAAGTCCAAGCAACTTTTTTTTCCGCTTAAAGAAAACGTCATTCACCACCACCGCCACCACCTGTTAGGTTAGCATAGATCAGCGTGTGCCAAGCACTAAATTAAACGAGGTACACACCTTACCTTTTCATTTCTTATAGCAACCGTGCAAGGTAAATCTTTTTCGTGGATAACATGAGAGTCACGGGCAGCAGTTTGTTCTTTCTGGTTGTTTCCGCCTCCATAAAATGAGAACCGCATCACAGCCAGAGCAGTTTAGCATCTTGTTCCTGGTCGGTCACTCAGTTGGTAAGTGGTAATGTCAGGATTTGAACTCATGCCTGACTCCAGAGCACCACACTACGCTGGAGAAGACCCTGTGGCCGAGAAGCTTGTGAGACAAAACTGGAGTATTTTGCTCCGGGAGCAATTAGAACGAGCAATTGGTAAATTGCTTTGTCGTGGCATTCCATGATGTCACGTTGGCCCACCAGGGGGAAGAGCAGCGAGTCTCACGGGCGTGTGTCCGCAGGGATTTGGCTGCAAGGTTGCACGAAACCGCCATGCACGGAGTATGAAAAACGCCTGGCTGTGTTATGTATGCACGCATGTACGTCCTGTGTCTTGTGTGTTTTGTTCTCCTTGTTGTATGTTACAGGTGTTATGGATGCGTTGTGCGTGTTATGTGTGCATTCCGTGTATGTGAGTGGGTTGTGTAAGTGACGGAGGCTTGCCTGGTGACTGATGTCTTCAACATTGCAGACCACACGCTCCAACAGCCCACACTTACTCGGTGCCCACAGCGAGCCGGCCACTCGTCCTAGTGCTTCCCACTAGGGAAGCACTTCCTTCATCTTCACAACAGTCCTGGGCAGTAGCTACTAAGAGTAGCCTCACTTTATGAATGAGGAAGTGGAGGCACAGAAGGATCAATCAACTTGCTCTAGACCACCCAGATAGTAAGAAGAGGGTCTGGGATTGGAAACCGGGGAGGCTGGTCTCAAATCCTCTGGTCTTTTTTTTTTTTTTTTTTTTTTTTATGTTTATTTTTGAGAGAGACAGAGACCGAGTGTGAGCGGGGCAGGGGCAGAGAGAAAGGGAGACAGAATCCGGAGTAGGCTCCAGGCTCTGAGCGGGCTGTCAGCACAGAGCCCGGTGCGGGGCTCGAACTCACAAACCGTGAGATCGTGACCTGAGCCGAAGTTGGACGCTTAACCAACTGAGCCACCCAGACGCCCCCCTTTTTTTTTTTCCTTTTCTTAATCGGTGCTCCCAGATCACCATGTGAAAGATGATAGAATTGTCCTCGTCCTTCTGTGGGTGAAGAGCCTGTGAACCATGTGACAATCAGCACCTTCCAATTAAACATTAGCCACGGTGAGACAGGTGGCCATTGCTGACCTTACAGTGCATGTGTGATTTCTTTTGTAAAATATTTTATTTTTAAGTAATCTCCGCACTTCACGTGAGGCTCGAACTCACAACCCCGAGATCAAGAGTCTCATGCTCTACCAACTGAGCCAGCCAGGCTCAATTTAATGATGTGTGATTTCTATCAATTTAATGATAATTAAGAGTTGAAAAGGATTGTTGTCAAAATCTTACATTTCACACTTGTGAAATCTGTACAGACAAAATAGTTTCATTGATTTTTTTTCCTCTAAAACTGGGGACCACTTAGAGAGGCCCCATATCTATGGATCAGATGTTCTCTGGCTCATAAGGACAGACTGATTTACTTGAGGTAGGATGACATTTCCTCTCTTGTCTTTCTCCAGTTGGCCTTCCTGAGGCCTGGCGCTTTGGAGTGGAGGATAAAACGAAAAAGTCTCTGGCGATGCCACTGAAGGTGGAGGAGGAGACTGAGCCCGTTACCGTAGCAACACAGGCCAATGGTTCTCCGTCCGTCCTCCGTCTGTCCATCCATCCACCCACAAATGAGTTTTGTCCATGACAAAAACTCAGACGTGAACGAAAGAAAGTAGGTGCTTTTGCGGAGCATCTGTTCCAGTGCAGAAAAGGCATCAAACAACTAAATAAACATAAACACAATAGAAGTCCAGACAGAGATAAGGGCTTGGAGGAAAGTAAAGCAGGGAAAGCGGGGAGAGAGCAAGGCATATTTTGCCTAGTGTGGCCACAGGGGCTTATCTGAGGCTCTGCAGAGTGGTTAATCTAATTGCATTAGACTCAAAGCTCCCAAGTCTAGACCCCACTCTCAGTGGACTTCTTTCTTCTCGTTCCCCTTCTCCCACAGGATCTGACGGTAGCCAATGACCCCAAACCCTCAGCTGCAGAGTGGAGGTAGGTGAGGGTCATTTAGGCAGGGGATGAGGAGAAGGTGAAGCTAGACCCCGGGGAAGGGAGCAGAGGGTTCAAGGGCTTGGACGCTCATGGGATGAAGGGTCAGTGGTTGTTCATTGATTACCTACTCGATATCCATTCCTCTTCTCCCCACTTCCTACCAGCACTCATATTTGCTTTCTGGGTTTGGGTGGGATGTCAGGGGGGTCCTGAATGTCCTAACAATCAGCACAATCTCAATCCTGTTACCTCAGTGATCGGTTCATATTGTGAAGTGTGGAGTGTGGCACTTTGGGTCTTCTTTTATTCTTTTTCATTAAAAATTTTTTTCTTATTACATTTATTTATTTATTTTTGATAGAGGGAGACAGAGCACAAGTGGGGGAGGGGCAGAGAGAGAAGGAGACACAGAACCCGAAGCAGGCTCCAGGCTCCGAGCTGTCAGCACCGAGCCCGACGTGGGGCTCGAACTCACAAACCGCGAGGTCATGACCTGAGCCGAAGTTGGACGCTTAACCGACTGAGTTGAGAAGACTTGGGTCTTCTGATGGATATAATGGTGAAGTTCTCTCTCCTCCTGGTAAAGGCACAGATACAAGTAGCCCTGGGTCCATCTTGGGACCTTGATGGAAGCCATCCCGAGGGCAAAGCCAACCCATGGAAGAGGGCAGAGCACAGACAAGTGTAGCCAGACTCCCAGTTGTTCTTGAAACACGCAGCGCTGGAGTTTTCCCCTTGTGAACCAATTCATTCATTCACAACGTTTTGAGCGCTTGTTAGGTGCTAGACGCCGTTCTCCGTATTTGGGAAACATTCAACGCCTGATGTATGATGAGTTGCTATAAAGGCCTGAACCCCTTGCCTCAACTCAGGACAACTCTGGAAGGTCACGCGAGCCCTGGAACGCTCCGTGGGATTGATGGAGGCCTCTGCTGGGTTTCCATCTCGGCTCCACTTCTCCCTCTGCCCAATCCTGCCCAATCCTTTCTTTCCTCCCTTTCTGTGCGCGTCGATCCAGGCAGCACATGGTGCACGCTGGTCTCAGGGTTTCTTCTCAGGAACCCAACCAATGACTCTGAATGTGAGCTGTTACCATCATCGTCGTCGTCCTCCCCATCCAGAAGCCTCCTGAGTGATAGAGCAAAGAAGAGAAAAGTGTGTAAAGGGGAGAGGTTTTCCTACTAACTGGGCAAGGGTGGCCCCGTGGGGCAGCGCAGAATGGCTAGAACGAAGACCCCACACCTTTTGCGGAGCTGAAGGTTTGTTCAGTGGAGCGGGGGCGGGGGGTCCTTCTCAAATCCTCGTCTCCAGTCACTTCTGTGTGGATTGGAATTGGTGGCTTGAGCCTCAAGTAGAGCTCTGTGTATGAGCTTGACCTGCCAACAGTAAGATTTTTCTTTCTTAATCGACTGTCCCACCCTCTCCCCTCCAATATTAACGGTGTAGTGCAGGGTTACACTTTTACCTTGTTATTCAATTTCCTGCCACGGCTATTCTGCTATTCTGGGAATTTGGCAAGCACTTTTCACATATAAAAGCTCAGCTTTTAGTGCTGTGATGGGTGGACCAGTTGGAAACGGACGGAGGCTCCTGGTTTTATAGTCGCACGGGGGCAGGAGTTTGCTTTCTTGAATCCGGAGAGGTATCGGGACACTGGTTATTCGCAGGCTGAATCTGGCCAATGAAAACCAGGGTTTAGCACCTACCCTGTTCATAGCTTTGCTGGAGGGGGCAGCTTGTTTCTGTCCTCTGGCTTTTAATTTTTTTTTAATTTTTATTTAGAAAAAATTTTTTTAAATGTTTATTTTTGAGAGAGACAGAGCATGAGTGGGGGAGGGGCAGAGAGAGAGAGAGAGAGAGAGAGAGAGACAGAATCCAAAATAGGCTCCAGTCTCTGAGCTGTCAGCACAGAGCCTGACGCAAGGCTCGAACTCATGAACTGTAAGATCATGACCTGAGCTGAAGTCGGATGCTCAACCGACTGAGCCATCCAGATGCCCCTGTCCTCTGGCTTTTTAAGCACAGTGATCATGACGCAGGAAAGCAAACTGGCTGAGCTGTCTCTAAAATGCTGATGGATTCAGTTGAACCCCACGACATCATTCAAGCACTGGGCAAGCACTGTGTGCATATGTGTGTGGGGGGGGGTAGGGGGGGCAGGTCCCTACCATCTGTAGGGGAGACAGACTATGTTCCCAAACAACACGTCACCCAGCACAATGGACTTAGAGCCAGTCAGACCAGTGCTCAAAACCTGAGCTGAGTCCTAGTTCCGTTACTAAAGGATGTGGTTTTATATTTGGGGTGACACAAAGCTCTTTAGACCGATGGGTAGGAGATGGTAATTCTGGAAAAGGGAACTGTCTTGTGTTTGCCGTGTTATTTATGAATATTCAGTTTTGCTATAGAAAATGAGAGACATTAAGTATAGAAGCAAGTAGCTTAGGAGATTTTTTAGACACAGAAAGAATAAATAGAACGTATATGGGTGGAATATAGATCAAATGAAAATGTTGCTTACAGACAAGGAATGAGAATACCAAGTAAATCTTAAGGATTTATGAGGCACGGATCATGTCTTCTCCAGGTTGAAGCAATGTCACTCCTGTGTTGGTCACTCACTGGTGACACTCCAGGAAACAGAGAAAACCCACAGCTGCTCAGCAGATGCACTCGGGCGCTGCAGTGTGAACAGGTATACTTGTCCTTCGTCTTCCCCAGTAGAGGCCGTTTGTGTGCTTACTTCGGGCACTGCCTCCAGCTATCGCCCTTGGCCTGCCCTTGGGTCTGACCCCCGTAGCCACACCAGCAGGAGAGAAGGCTGTTGTGGCAGAGAGGACAAGATACATGAATGCTTGTAACCCTGGACTCAGGCAGGGTGATCCTTCCACCTAAATGTGATCACCTGTCCTGTCTCTTTACCTTCCTCCTGTCCACTGTGTGTTTTAAATTGATTAATAAATGGTGTGATTCAGGGTGCCTGGGTGGCTCAGCTGGTTGAGCCTCTGACTCTGGAATTCCACTCAGGTCACGATCTCGGGGTCGTGGGATCGAGCCCCGTGTCGGACTCCACACCGAACGTGGAACCTGCTTAAGATTCTCTCACTGCCCCTCCCCCTGCTCTCTCTCTCTCTGTCCAAAAAGAGTAAAAATAAAATAAATAAATGGCTTAATTTGGGCTGTGAGCCTTTCTGTTCTGTGACCTCTGGTATAGGTTGCCTGGGCATATAGTTCGAAGCCACTGTTGCCTCAAGGTAACTTCTCAAGTGACAGGGGAGTCGTAGCTCAGCCTTTCTGGAAGCAAAGCCCAAGACATAAATTCTCGTGCAGGTGATTTATGAGGGCGTTCTGTCTGGAGAAAAAGTCTGTGAGGAAGTGAAAAAAACGGGATGGGAGGAGGGAAGAGACCACACAAAGATGGGGTTCACCTGAAGTATAACCTCGGCCTGGTCCCATGGACAGCTGTGCAGCGTGGAGGCAAGAGGGCGGCCTCCTGTACCTCGCGGCAGGGAATGGCCACACCGGCCTAGGAAAGGGGGTCTGGGTGGGGCACCGGCAGCATCTGCTACAGGTGAGGGGTCTGAACTCCCCTCCCAGGTGGGTTACCGTGGCAAGGGAGGGAAGAGAGAACTTAGTAGGCTGGGAATGTAGTGGGGGGAAGGACTGAAAGGCATGGTGTGGTATGACGTGGAGGGGTCTGAAAGTCAGAGCAAGAAGTTAACACCCGATTCCATGGGTGGGAAGCCATAGGGAGCCATGGTGTGTTCTTGAGCGTAAGTGTCATTTGGAGCAATGTTTAGGAAGAGAGCCATATGACAGTGGCATGTGTTGGGAGGAAGCTGCTGGCCAGGAGGGCAGCTGGGCCTGGTACTTTAAGCTACTTTAAGCTACTACATGTAGCTTAAAGCATCTCTCTGCAGCCTTTGGGCAGCTCTCTACCCTCAGAAGCTACTTTACCAGGGTCTAGCTTTGCAGCCCTCTTCCTGGTCTCAGTCTTACACGATTCTCTGAAGAATCGGCCTCGTCCTGAAGGAAAAAGGGCTCGTACCACATCCCCGAGGAGTCAGCCTCCCTGGGCCGGGCTATGGAGGGGGTGCATCCCTGAAATCTCTCCCTCGGAGAAGAACACCTCATAAAAAGCTCAGCACAGATCTGGGCCTCTGCCGCAGAGGGCTGATTAATGCTGGAGTTGTACACACTGAGCTGGCTCCAAGTGACGTTACCTGATCTCTAAGTAATACAGAGCTTTTAAGCCTCTGGCTTTTGTCCGAGGCACTGTGGCCACCTGATCTGCGGCAGTCTGAAGATTCTTGGCCTCAGGCCAAGCCAGCCTCCAAGCAACGATCCTTTCTCAGGGCAGAGGTTTTGACTGTCTATCAGAACTTTAAAGGTCGTGGTTCCTAAACTCCAACACGCAAAAACACTACCCGGAGTGCCTTCTGAAAGCACAGATGGCTGGGCCTGACCTGCAGAGATTCAGACTCGGTAGGTGTAGGGTGGGGGGGGGGTGTCAGGAATCTGCATTTGGAACAAGTACCTACGTGACGCTTTTGACAAGTGTCAAAACTGGGGAGAGGGAAGATCGAGCATTGATTTACTCAGGAAACACAGCAGCCCTGGGAAGGAGGTAATCTTATTTTCATTATTCTCCAGTTATAGATGGATAAACTTAGGCTCAAAGGATTTAACTAAACTTCCCCAACTCTCAGAACGAGTAAATGATAAAGCTAGGATTCTAATCCACTTATGTACAGCTTGTGCTGCTGAGATCTGGAGAAAGAATAGGGGATCTAGCTGACCGCATACATAGGCAGGCTCATCTGACCCCCCACCCCCAGCCCCGGGATAAACCCTCCGCAGCCAGGCCAATGGTATCAGCTAGGAACAGGCTAGGTTATGCCGTAGTAACAAATGAGCCGTTGAGTTCATTTCTTGCTCACACTACATGGCCATTCAGACCAGCAGGGGGCTCCATTCGTTATAGTGACTCAGGGATCCAGGCTCTGGTAGAAGCTCCATGTTGACGTGTGTTTCCGCGATTGCAGGGGTAGAGAAAGAGGGCCCTGGCTCTTGAACGATGCATTTCTGTCTGGAAATGAATGGTGCCACGTCGGCTCAAATGTCATTGGCCAAGTAAGTCCCATAGCCACGCCTGACTTCATCGGGGTGTAGAAATGTAAACGAGAATCTAGTCCATCGCACCAAAATCCACTCATAAGAGCCTGAATGTGCCGTCTTTTCTCATGTCTTTGCCTGTGCTGTTCCATCTGTTCCATGTGTCCTATCCGTGCTTCTCAGCCAGGCTAATGCAACTCCGTGTTTAATTCTGGACTCCCCTGCCACCAGCTCTGGGCAGCCTTTCCCAATCTGCCCCAGTCTCCAGGCCACCCTGAGGGCCCCGGGCTGATCTCTGTGAGGACGCATGTCACGGTGCATGGCAACTGTCAGTTTGTCTGTCCCCCCTGCCCACTGGACCATGGGCTCCTGGGAGACGGGAGCATGTAGTGGTCACAGGCCTTGTGGCTCTAGCCCCCGGGAGGCAGGAGACGAGCAGGTGCTCGGGGGCAAATAGAGCGACGAAGAGCTGGATTTTGGAGCTTACAGGAGCGGCCCCTCTTCTTTTCCCACAGGAACAGGGTATGTATGGACTTTAGAAAATGGGGAAGAGGAAGGCAAGAATTCTATGACTTCAGGATGAGCCAACTGCAGATAGAAGAAACCCCCCCCTGAGAAGGGGGCTTTTTCCAAAGCTTCATTGCCCCATCATGGAAAGACTCACCTCAAACCCGGGTTAGTCACTGCCCGGAGCTGCTGTGTCACCGTGGGGTGAGTTTCAAGAGACCAAGAAGAGGACATTCTGCAGCTGGGGGGAAAATCCTTGCTGTCCCCGCTCTGGGGGCCCTGGGACCCGTTAGAGATGATTGTTAGCAAAGGGGCAGGTGTTAGTGGTCCCTTCAGAGGAGCTTTGCCTGAGTCCTGTCACTCCCCCGTCTTTGGGGTCTGGGGAAGGAGATCAAGGCCTCCCCAGCACGGGTATTAGCCTGACTCTGGTGGGGGCCCCCGCAAGGTCTGGGTCACTTGTTGGGTGTCCACGCCTGGAGTGACTGCGGAAGGGAGGCCAAGAGGCCGGGAATAAAACACCTGTAGTGTTGAGCTGCACAAGTCAGGATCCATCACCGTCAGCTTGACTTCTGGGGGCTCTATCTTCCCCACCCCCCATTCCCACCTCACACCTTGGGCTCTGGGGGATGAACCATTTTCAGTGCTTGGCATACCCCGAGCTCTCTCACTTCTGGGCCTGTGTGGGCATTAACCCTGACACAAGTTTCAGTCTCTTCACTGCATTTTTCACAAGAAGTTAAACTCTTCAAGTGTTTTTTCTCTTTGTGGTGTGGCTTTTCCTGAAGTTTGAGTTTCTAGGCCTGGGTCCCCTTGTGCCATGCCCAGCACTCAACTCAGCTCACCCTTCCTTGCCCTTTGCCTCCCTCTCCACCTGGATCCCCTGGGAGCTCCCAGCCCCTCCCTCCGTCACACACAGTCCTCCCCCTTCCTTTATTTATTTTTTAAAGTTTATTTATTTACTTTGAGAGAATTTTTTTTAAGTTTTTATTTATTTTTGAGACAGAGAGAGACATAGCATGAGCAGGGGAGGAGCAGAGAGAGAGGGAGACACAGAATCTGAAGCAGGCTCCGAGCTATCAGCACAGAGCCCGATGCAGGGCTCGAACTCAAGAAGTGTGAGATCATGACCTGAGCCGAAGTCGGACGCCCAACCCACTGAGCCACCCAGGCACCCCAGTATTTATTTACTTTGAGAAAGACACAGCACAGAGTGACTGGAGCACATGAAACACCGTGAGATCACAACCTGAGCAGAAATCAAGAGTTGGATGCTTAACGAGCTGAGCCACCCAGGCGCCCCCTCCCCCTTCCTTTAAAGCCTCAGGGCTGCAGCATGCCTTGGACTTGGAGGGCTTTTGCCCCAGTTCAAGGCCAAATCAATTCCTTGTAAAGAGAATGACTCTCTCTCAATAATACTCTCCCTGCTCAGCTGCTGAGACGACATCTTCCCCTTCTAGGCCTTTCCTTAGCCTGAACACAGGGGCCCACTGGGCCTTGTTAGGCCCCGCCCCTTTGGTCTCAGCTGGCCTGACTGCCTACAGTTTGCGCTTTGAAAAAACGGACTGTTCCTTCCATTTTCAGCAATCTTGCGAGCTGGGTTGTTAAACACGGACATTATTAAGAATTCACATATGGTAACACATACTACACATTCACCATTTCCTAATTGCTTTAGCACCTTTTGCTTTTGCCGATGCTCTTGAAGTTATGTCTCATGCATCTCCATGGTGAAAATACCATATACTTGGTAGGCGACTGGGCACCTCTTCCCGAATCTTCGTTTAGTATATTACACCAGGTCTTAGTCTGTCTGGGCAGCTATAATAAGGTCCATCAGACTGGGTCGTTTAAAAATAACGGAAATATATTTCTCACAGTTCTGGAGACTGGAAGTCCAAGATCAAGGCACCAACCTGGTTGTCTTCTGGTGAGGGCCCCCTCCCTGGTTTAGAGTCAGTGCCTTCTTTCTCCTACGTCCTCACAGGGTAGAGGGGGCAAGGGATCCCTCAGGAGCCTCTGGGTAAAGGCACTAATCCTATTCCTGAGGGTTCCACCTTCATGACCTAACCACCTCCCAAAGGCCCCCCCCGCCCGTCCTAATACAGTCAATTTGGGGCTTAGAATTTCAACATATGAATTTTGGGGGGGACACGAATATTCAGATCAGAGCACACTGACAGCTTGAAATCAGCCTTTGTGTGTATATTTACACCACGAAAAACAGCAAATACTCTAAATGGGGGATTGTTGATTGTCCAAACGTAAGGACGTGATGGAGAAAATGCAGATTAAACTTGAAAGGGTGTTTGTAGCCATTGCACTGTGAGTTGCACAAAAAAATTGAGGAGATATTCATTTGGTACTTATTTATTTTTAAATGTTTATTTATTTTTGAGAGAGAGAGAGACAGCGAGTGAGAACACAAGCAGGGGAGGGGCAGAGAGAGGGAGGCACAGAATCCGAAGCAGGCTCCAGGCTCTGAGCTGTCGGCACAGAGCCCGACGCGGGGCTCCAACTCACGAACCGTGAGATGGTGACCCGAGCCGAGGTCAGACGCTCAAGCGACTGAGCCACCCAGGCGCCCCACCATTTGGTAATTTAAAAACTACCATCCAGTTCGGCAAAGAAGTTGTTCCCGTCACTGACAAATAGGTGAAATCCCAACATACCTTTTTATCTCAGTTCTGTCTTTCTTATTAGCATAAACAAGAATATCAGCAAATACTCTGTTGGAACCACACCTGTTCATCAGTTCCAACGATAGATTGGCTCCAGACCCCAGTGTTAGCAAAAATCAACAAAAGCATTCTGGGAAAACCCATTTTGGTTGTATGAAGCTTATAATAAAGAGTACGGTATGTTTTGTTATTATTGGCATATTGTGTGCTGTGCATCCTTTATAGCAGTAAAATTCATAAACCCACGCATAGTTTTCCAGAGAGCCAGTCGTCAAACATTTGCCAGCACACCCGGCCCAGTGTCTCCTGTTCCGCCCCCATCGCCGAACTTACCTGCTGTGCTCGCGTGGCCCGTTTGCTCGTCTGTATCCCCTCGGGCCTAGGGGCTCTGTGGTGGGGATGGTCGTCCCCTTCACGTGTGGCTACTCAAGTCCTAGTCAGGACTCAGTGCTCAGCAGTCACTCAATACATTCCTGTTGCACGAATACGCGACCACAAAAGCACTTCTGGGACCTAATGGGAGGTAATGGTTCTTGTCCCCGTGTCAGCCTGTGAAGTGGGGGTGCGCATTTCACCATGGAGTCTTGCGTGTCCGATCCTATGGTGGGCAGCCAGCACATGCTTTCCCTTCTCGCTGCCTCTCGATCCCGATCCAGAGAGTGGCCCTGTGCTGAGTGGGTTCCCTGAAGCGTCCCTCCTGCAGCCAAATGGCACCGAGGCCAATGGGGATGTGAGGAGAATTCCGGATGCCAGGAATATACAGGTGGATCGGAGCAGGATACAGTGGTCACGGGGTCAAGCTGCAAGCTTTGAGGGCTGAGGGCAGATCTCATTCCTGTCTCATCCCTAGGACCTGTCCTGACGAGAGCCAACGTGGTCCTACATGACGGAGCGCGCTCCTCCCTCTGCTTACCTCCTCCGACCTCGTCTCCTCGTATTCTCCTTTCTGCCCCAGACATACTGACTCAGGGCTCCCTCCTGCATCACATGTCCCCACGCCTCAGGGCTTCTGCACCTACTGTTCCTGGCTTGTTCTTCCCCAGAAACCCACATGGCTTTCGATGATGTCGGGTCCCTGTCCGTATCTCACCCGATCAAGAAGGCCTTCATGACCACTGTGGCCTTCATTGTGCTGTGTCTGCCTTAGCTTGCTTAGCTTTTCTTCCTGGGCCTTTCCCCCCCGGGGGAGCACGCCCTTGGTTATTTTTGGCCTCCCCTCTCTCAGCTGTAAACTCTGTGCCGCAGGATTCTTTCTGTTCTGTTCCTGACTTTACCCCCAGGATCTCGCCTGGTATAAGTGGATGTATTGTCATCCCTGAAGCAATGTCTGCTGACCGGCTCTGCCTACAACAATACAGGGGCTGTGGTCAGAGAGACCTAGATACCAAATCCAGCTCCCTGCTCTCCTGGCCAATTTGGTCCTAGTCCATCTTCTGGCACCGGTAATCTGAAAACCTGGATATTTTTCTTATTTCTCTGGGGTTACCGGCCCAATGGGAAGTGTCCCCTCTTCTCCAGTGGCGCCTGAAACCCCCTGGTCACAGCGCGCGCGAATGGCACGACTGGGCAGGCTGGGCAACCCAGGTGACCCCCGAGGCCGAGGGTGCAAGTTGGCCGGCCACACCCGGCCTGGAGGAGCGTTCTGGCTGGCACTCAGATGCTTTCATCTAACTAAGATGAAATGAATCCAACATTCAGAAACCGAGACATTTCACAAAACAGCCAGAAGATGCGGCCGGCCGTGGTGGGTCCCGCATTCAGGCACGGCACAGCTGCCCCCCCACCCGCCCCCCCACCCGGAGCTGAAAAGCTGGCCCTGTTTTTGCTAACCCTCCCCCCCCCCCCCCCCCCCCCCCCCCGCCATCTGCCTGCCACAGCCCTCACCGCTCTTGCAACATTTGCTCCGGTGCCGCCTGAAACAGTGCGTGCTTCGCTTCACACTAGCTGTGGCACTTGAGCGAGGCTCTGAACTTCCCAACACTCCGTCTGTGAGATCGAGTTCCCAGTTACCCTCCCCCTCCCAACCCCAGTCCATGGGAGATTCCTTGGGGAGCAGAAGCACTCCGCCCGGCCGGCCGCAGGACCCCTTCCCTCCCCACCCCGCGCTGCTCTGCCACGTCCTTTTCTCTTAGCTCCCCTTCTCAGAGGCTACCCTTTGGGTCCGTGGAAGCTGCTATCTAGCCAGCCCAGGTGGGTCCTCCCTCAGCAGCTGGACCTGCCTTCCCAGGCAGGGAGAGCTGCAGACGGCCACTCGCTGCTGCTGCTGCTGCTGCTACTGCACCTGCATCGGTGTGAGAGGTGGCCACCCACCCGGGAAGGATGCACGCGTCAGGGTGAAGGGGTGACAGGATGTAGGAGGGTGCCGGGTCCGGCAGGGCTTGGCCTCAGAACAACTAAAGAGGAGATTTCAGCCACCAGATGCGCGGTTGCCACGGGAGAGCCTTCCTCTTCCCATCCTAAGTGTCTCGTTCTAGAACCAGGGGTCACGGCAACTGCTGGGGAAGGCAGCTGGGTTTGCTCAGCTTTGTGGGGAAAAGGTACTTCTTCCGTCCTGGGGCTTTTAAGCTAGTACACCTTTTAAAATGTTTCAAACTTTCATGGCTTCTTTGACATACGGTGTTCCTCTCACTCCAAAATGAAATGCACTTCCAATGGATTTCCCAAGATTTTCTTTATTTTGATTACAAAAGCAATCCGTTCATGGTTTTTATAGAAAAACTGGGGAAATGTATACAGATGCAGAAGGAAATGAAAACCTCCTATAATTACTGTTACTCTTTTGGTTTATGTCACTCTAGACTGCTCGCCCGTATACTTCCAATCATATACATATATATGTATGTACGTATCTTCCATATATGATGTCAGAATCTTATTTTATTTTATTTTTATTTTTTTTTTAATTTTTTTTCAACGTTTATTTATTTTTGGGACAGAGAGAGACAGAGCATGAACAGGGGAGGGGCAGAGAGAGAGGGAGACACAGAATCGGAAACAGGCTCCAGGCTCTGAGCCATCAGCCCAGAGCCTGATGCGGGGCTCGAACTCACAGACCGCGAGATCGTGACCTGGCTGAAGTCGGATGCTTAACCGACTGCGCCACCCAGGCGCCCCCAGAATCTTATTTTAAACACTGTTTATAACACACAGCATAAGGGTTGGGAAACAGTAGACAATAAATATCGCCACTGCTAAGAAGTATCATTTATCGAGTGCTGGCAATATGCCAGGCATGATGTTAGGCGTTGTATCTTTTTTGTTTTAATCTTTTAAAATCTTTATTTATTTTTGAGAGAGAGACAGCGTGTGAGCAGGGGAGGAGCAGAAAGAGAAGGAGACACAGAATAGGAAGCAGGCTCTGGGCTCCGAGCTGTCAGCACAGAGCCCGACGTGGGGCTCGAACTCACAAACCGTGAGATCATAACCTGAGCCGAAGTCGGACGCTTAACTGACTGAGGCACCCAGGCGCCCCTGATGTTAGGCGTTTTATATGCTATCTCACCTAGTCCGCATAACAGCCTTAGGGTGCGCAAGCCATCTTACCCATGTTTTACAGGGCTTGAGGCCCAGAGAGATTAGGTTACTCATCAAAAATTACAAAGGTTGTCAACGAGATGGACAAATACCCCTTTGTGCGTTTTTGTATCAACAAAGGGCACCTTTGCAGCTTTAAGTTTTTCAAAAATTGAAGAAGAGCCTTACTGTCCACTCAGGTGCAAACCGTCACTGAGAATGAGGCAAGCTCAGGTTCTGGCCTCGGGGGGCAGGAAATCTGGCTCTGCAACTGACCAGTTGCGTGATCTGGAGCAAGTCACTTAGCCTCCCTGACCCTCAGTTTCCTCATCCACAAAATGGGATTCGTGGAGAGAAGGGTTGGCACTGTGCCCGGGGATATGGCGGTGTTTGAAACGATCAACAAAAGTTGGTGGTGGTCGGAAAACATCAAGGAACCGCAACAGTGCGTGATACAAAGCGTGCTCTCCAAAGGCTCAGCCGTCATATTTCATGGTGATTCTTGCCAGTGTGGACCTGGTGGGATACGACCTTGGTCATTTGTGAGTCCCCGTGAGGCTGTGCTTCCTTCCTGGGGCGGATTACTGAGCTGCAAAAAGACTGCTTATCAATTCGTATTTGAAAGACAGCTCATCATCCACAGTATCTGAATGTGCCCAACTCCTAAAATGGTACCTTTGTGTTTCTAGAATCTTTGTGGCTCAAATAAAAATCAGGGGTGGGGGTGGGGTGGAGAATGGATATGCACAAGTTATCTGAATTAGCTTGAATGGCATGGCAATTAGGGGTCTCCCGGTTCTCCCCCTTCCCTGGGGCACATTAACTTCTGTGAGCCTCAGTTTTTCCGAGTGTCAGGCGGGAGTGGTAATACCTCCCTCCTCGGGATAGCGTGACGGTGACAAAAAAAACGGTATGTGTGAAGGTGTCAGGTCAGGATCTCAGTCATAATAAACAATACCCTTTCTGAGGCCATATATGTGTGGTGGTCGGGAACACAGGCTTTGAGGTTAGAGTTAGAACCCTGGGCCCGCCATTCACCAGCTCTGTCACCTTGGGCAAGTTATTTGGCCTCTCGGAGCCTATCTCATGAGGTTTGTAATGACCAAGCGCTAATATATGTGCTACTTGGCCCCGAGCGGGCATCCGACATCAGATATTACAACGAGGCCCTCCTTGCTTTCTCCTGGTCACATTACTCCTTTGCCTCTTTGATCCTCGCAAAGCCTGAACCACGTAATGTGGCACTTGATGACATGCTGCCTCTGCGTCCCCTGGTTTTTTTCCTCACGTGCTTCGCTCTGTATTTTTTCCACGGGGCTCAGCCCCTTGAGGGCACCATCGGGGACATAGACTTCTTTAGTATGCCTTCCAAGGACTCATGTATGTGCATGCCCGATAAATCTTCACTGCCTTGAATTGCATCTGACTGATGGCTCTTTCCCTGTTGGTTTCTCAAGGTTTCGCCCAGATTGAGCTGAAACCCTTGGGAAAAATTGCAGCAGCCTGTCCGGGTCCCCAGAGACCCGAGCATTTGGCTCTGCTGCAAATGACAAATGGAGAAGCTGAAGGGCCTCAGTGCCCCCGCAGGCATCTGACAGCTAAGGAGAGGGGCCCCTCAGCCCCCCCCCCCCCCCCCCGTCGGCCCTCCCAGCCACCTGACTCAATAGCAGCGCCCCGTGGCTTTTGTGGGACAGCTGTGGCCTTAAATGGCACCAGAGCATCAGATGCTTCCCTTATTTACATAGCTTCTGTTTTACAGCCTTCAGCCAGTCTTTCTACGGTCCTGGAAGGTAATAGGGAGGAAAAGTTAAACATGAAGGAAGTGAGGGAGGGGCAGAGTCAGGATCTGGCTTTCGATTTTTCGACATGCGTGTTTAGTTTCCCCAGCTGAGTATGTCACTAAAACGGGGAGCTTTCACCCTCCTAGTGCCTCGGTTATTTCTAATAGTTCACTACGAGAAGAGGGCCTAAAGACTCATTTAAGTAAAAGAGTTGACCTTTGGTGTAGGGCAGCCTTGAGGAGTGGATGTGCTAATTTGTCTGTCTAAAGTTTCCTGGGGGGGGGGGGGGGCGCCTGAGTGCACTCAACTTCGGCTCAGGTCATGATCTGGTGGTTTCGTGAGTTCGAGCCCCGAGTCAGGCTCTCTGCTCTCTGTTGCACCTTCAGATCCTCTGTCCCTCTCTCTCTGCCCCTCCCCCACCTGCGCGCGCGCGCGCGCGCGCGCGCGCGCGCGCACTCTCTCGCTCTCTCTCAAAAATAAACATTAAAAAAAAAAAGTTTCCTGGGAGCATAGTTTCATGATTCAATGCTGTTTATGAGCATTGGGCTGCTTTTTATTCATTTTTTACTTATTTTTACGAAGTGTTTATTTATTTTTGAGAGAGAGCGTGTGCACGTGCAGGGGAAGGGCAGAGCAAGGGGGAGACAGAGGATCCTAAGCAGGCTCCCAGGTATCAGCGCTGTCGGTGTAGAGCCCGACGTGGGGGCTCAAACTCATGAACCATGAGACCATGACCTGAGCTGAAGTCAAGAGTCGGATGCTTAATTGACCGAGCCACTCAGGAGGCCCACGGGCTGCTTTTTAGAACCCAATTCTTTTGCTTGTTTGATTTTAGGGGCTGTAGAATCATTCATTCATTCATTCGACAAATATTTTTTGAGCTATGTGCTAGGTCCCATGAATACAAAGTTTACTACTGGGTGAATATGGGTTAAATGTCCTACATGCGAGCCCTGCATCAGGTGCTGGGGAGATGGCTGTGGCCAAGACAGGCATGGGCCCTAGCTTCACCGGCCAGTGGGGAAGACGAGGCAACTAACATACGGCGCCAAGTGCCATTTCATAGGGTGGTAAAGAAGTTCTCAGTAAGAGTCCCGTACCTAGACGTGGAGGTTCAAGGAGGAAGTGACGATTAAGCTAAGCCTGATAGAAAAACGGAAGTTGGCCAGGTGTGGAGGTGAAGGGGAGGAGAGGTACAGGGTGAAGTTTAGATGTGTGGGTTCAGTGACTGATGGAGAGTGGCCCCATCCACCTGCTAGGGATAACAGGAGGAGTAAGTTTTAGGGCAAGAGAACATGTTCAGTTTGGGATTCACTGAATTTTGGGGGCCTAGTACCTCCAAGGGGAGAAGTTCAGGGGGCATCTGGACCTGCATCTATGGCTCTGGTGCTTAAGAGAATCTGGCTCATGAAAATAATTTGGGAGTCATGAGTATACAGATGGTATTTGAAGTCATGATGATGGAACGTCGAATAAAGAATGATCTCTGGGGGCGCCTGGGTGGCGCAGTCGGTTAAGCGTCCGACTTCAGCCAGGTCACGATCTCCCGGTCCGTGAGTTCGAGCCCCGCGTCAGGCTCTGGGCTGATGGCTCAGAGCCTGGAGCCTGTTTCCGATTCTGTGTCTCCCTCTCTCTCTGCCCCTCCCCCGTTCATGCTCTGTCTCTCTCTGTCCCAAAAATAAATAAACGTTGAAAAAAAAAAAAAAAGAATGATCTCTGTTCTTGGAGCGCTTGGGCGCCTCAGTCGGGTAAGTGTCCAACTCTTGATTTTGGCTCAGGTCATGATCTCACAGCTCATGGGATTGACCTCATGTTGGGCCCTTTGGTGATAGCTTGGAGCCTGCTTGGGATTCTCTCTCTCCCTCTCTCTTCCCCCCTCCCCTGCTCACATACTCTCTCTCTCTCTCTCAAAATGAATAAGCATAAAAAAAAAACTCTGCTCTTGAGTACCTAAAAGTCTAAAAGTCTAAGCCAGGCATATAAGCGAATATTGGAATTCAGGGTAAATGGTATAACACAGAGGCATGTACAAGGTTCAGTAGGGGCTCAAAGCCTGGGAACATCATAGAAAGCTTGACAGAAGAGGGGCCAAGGCTAAGTAAGAGGTAGGTGGGTCAGGAAAGGGTGCTTCAGATGGAAGGAACAGCATGTGCAAAGCCATGGAGATATAAAAGCAGCACTGCCCAGCCAAGGAAGTCCTTGGGGCATTTTCTGGAGCATTTCAGTGTGCTCATCTGAGAGAGAAGGCAGCAGATCCATGAAGCCTTTGAGGAAACACCTGTTGCCAACATGCAGGCAGTGCGTGCTAAGGGCAGGAGGCAGATTTTACACAGTTGAAGTGTCCATGATAAGATGACATCTTTTCAAATGTTTAAGATGTTTTTTTTATCATGGAAGTTTTCAAATATATCAAAAAAGTAGAGACAATAATGCTACGAACCCACATGTATTCATCACCCTGCTTCAAGAATTATTAGCATTCTGCCTTTCTTTATTTACTCATTTCTCTCTCTTTTGATTGCCAGAGCACTATTTTTTTTTTTTAACTTTCTATGAAGGAGAAAGTAGACAATGGGGTATATAACGAACCCTCATGGACCCATCAGTGAATCTCAGGAAACTTCAGCTGGAGGTTATTCCCTCCTATGCGTGCCCTCACCAGCTTGCTCCCCTCCCGTCGAACATTTCATCTGCAAATACTTCAACAAATATATCTCTAATAGATAGTGACTTAAAAATAGAACTGCATTATCATTATCATACCCAACAAAATGAACATTAATTCATAAGGTGACATTTAAAAATTTTTTTAAATGTTTTTATTCATTTTTGAGAGAGAGAGTGAGAGCGAGCGAGTAGGGGAGGGGCAGAGAAAGGGCGGGGCACAGAATCTGAAGCAGGCTCCAGGCTCCAGGCTCTGAGCTGTCAGCACAGAGCCCAATGAGGGGCTCAAGTCCACGAACTGTGAGATCATGACCTGAGATCATGACCTGAGGCCGAAGTCAGATGCTTAATCAACTGAGCCACCCAGGTGCCCCATCAGGTGATATTTGAAAACATTGGTGGGGGAGGTGTTTGATAAAGCCAGAAAATCCTATGACCATTCAGAGGTGTACTTCAGATAGCAGTTCTGGATGTTCAGGTTGGGATAGGCCAGATTCCTTTACTTTCTAAAAGTTTATTTGTTTATTTTGAGAGAGAGAGAGAGAGGCTGAAAGAGGGCGAGAAAATCCCAAGCAGGCTCTGCGACCTGGACTCTGACTCACAAACCGTGAGATCATGACATCACTGATCTCAAATCAAGTCTGAAGCTTAACCCACCGAGCCACCCAGGCACCCCTAGACCAGATTCCTTAAAAAAGACCACATGGGTTGGGGTGCCTGGGTGGCTTAGTTGGTTAAGCGTCAGACTTCGGCTCAGGTCGTGATCTCACGGTTCATGGGCTCGAGCCCTGCATCGGGCTCTGTGCTGACGGCTCGGAGCCTGGAGCCTGCTTCACATTCTGTGTCTCCCTCGCTCTCTGCCCCTCCCCTGCTCATGCTCTGTCTCTCTCTGTCTCAAAAATAAATAAAAACATAAAAAAAAAAAAAAAAAAGACCACATGGGCCAAGCCAAGTGGAGAAGGAGCTAGAGTGAAGGCCGGGAGAAGCTCTGGGGGGACCAAGGGAGCCCTCTCAGGTCTTCTGGGCGTTTCTGGCAGGCAGCAGGCAGCCAGCCAAAGGAGAGCAAGCCAGAAGAAGGGATAGGGCAGGGAACGGAGACCGAAGGAGGTGGGAGCAGAGGGACTGATATTGAGAAAGAAAAAGAGGAAGGGGAGGGCAAAAATGATCGCAGGTTTCCAGGAGAGGGGCGCCCCCAAACCTGCCTGGCCCCCTGCTCACCCCTTCATTGAGTTACTGTTAGTGGAGCGAGGGTAGGGGCAGGTATGCAGGCGGCCGTATTTACAAGGAAAGAGGGCGGTACCAAACACAGAGGGGCAGGGCTCCGGCAGTGAGGGTAGGGCAAGCTCCTTCCCGACCTTGGCAGAGTCGGGCAGGTGGGGGGGGGGGGCGTCTGCAGGATGGCATCCGCCAAAGCAGGGGAGAAGGAAGGCCGCAGAAACGCAGGGGTTGGTCCTCGCGTGGGAGGGGTACTGCGGGGCACCAGTCTCCCCAGTCTTGGGTCTGCGCGGGGCTCCGGCCTGTGCCCAGGGTCGGGTGGGAACCGCGCTCCTGCGCCCTGTAGCGGGCGGAGAGCGGCCTCCCGGTTTTGCCTACCCGCACCCCTGCTGGGCGGCGGGGGCAGCTCGGGGATGACCTGGGGAAGCAGCGGGTCCTGGGGCTCGGTAAATCGGTGAATGGCGGGGAGACTGGCGGAGCCTCCGGGGTGGGGGCAGGGCCTGGCCCGGGGCGCAGGGCGCAGGGCGCAGGGCGAGGCTGCCGAGGGTGCGGTCCTGCCCGACTTCCTCCCAGCTGGGAGCGCTGCGAGTGAAATCCCCGGTGGGAAGGCGAACGTCGAGGCCCGAGAATGTGTTTCTCGAGGTCTTTGGCGGGAAGGGTGATCGCGATCGGGGCTGGCCAGCCGGTACCCCGACTGCTCTGACCCACCCCAAGCACCGCCCCCCCCCACCCAAAACCAGCGCCCGCAATTCCTGATGAAGTCCTGGGCCCTCCCCCTGCTTCCCGAGGGGGCTTTCTAGATCCATCTGCACCCATCCTCCAATCCAGGGGGAAAGCGCCCAGAGCCCCGACCTGCGACTCTGTTCCTCTCCCAGACATCACAGTTGTTTAATGGCCAATCAGCCTGTTGCCGCTGTCCCGAGCGCACATTTGCAGGGCGCTTCCTTCCGGGACGTCGCAGGATGGATTGCAAGAGGGCCTGTGGTCCAGTGAGGACCCTGATGCGGGGAAATCTCTTTCTGCCCTTTCGTACTAGACAAGGCACGGGCTGGAGGTGAGCCGCATTGGTTAGAATCAGCAGGACAGGTGGCCACATGAAGCCAGGGGCGGTCCAGGGCCGTGGGGTCCCATCAGCTAGCTGATGTTGGTGAGCACACAGCAAAAGGGATGTATAGACTGAATAGACCGGATCTGAGGACTTGTCTTCATCAGCGAATAGGAATAATGAACACATTGAATTCTTCTCACGTGATGAGTGGACACTGTTCTTAGCATTGTTCTAATGCTTCTCATGCATGTTCTAAACATGCATAATCTAATTTCATGACATTATTCCTGATGAAGAATCTGAGCCACTAAGAGATGACATCACTTGGCCAAGGTCACACAACTTCTGGGGCCAATGTTCTGTTTTGCCTTTGTGAAGAAGAGGGAACACGCATTGCACTTTTCTGCAGGAAAAACAAGCTGATGTCAGGGATTCTTTTAGAAAAAGCAACTTTCAGGGCCATTGCTGAGATCACCACCCATTCAGCAAATGTCCCAAATGCTGAATGCACTTCTGTGTCTCAGCCCTGTGGCATTACTGGTGTTCATCACGACCGCCTTCGACTACCCAGGAAAGGTTAATTTATATTTTGTAAGCTCTGCTTAATGAGGCAGGGAGAGTGAGTAACGAGCTTGAAAAAGATCTCTATCAGAACCAAATTACGGAAGTTAAGCAGTTAAATGAATTAACCCCTCCACCCGAAAAGCTCGGCTAACCCGGTGACGCTTTCTGGAGGACCCTCAGCTTCAGACGTTGTCCCTTCTGGACGGACTGTGCTCACGGGCCACCGGTGTTGCTCCTTCATCTGCACGTCAGGAATGAGCAGTGTCTCACCATTCTCTCCCTGGCAAGTACTCCCAGGAGATGGCGGGGATCACGCGGTCAAGTTCTCTTTCTTCCCCTGGCCTCGGTCTGAAATTCCCCAAACGTTTGGGGCCCTGCAATGCTGGGCAACAGGCAGTTTCCCCAGCAGTTGCCCTGGCATCTTGCCCCCTTCGCACAAAGCAATCACTGTTGCAGAAAATGAGGGTCCTGTGACCGTTTGGCACCAACCCCCGCCTGGCATTCGCGTGGGAGAAGGAAATGTCTGTCTCTCTGACAATAGATTCTGATCACAACCCGGGCCCCTTTGAGAGAAACAGCTTCCCATAGAATGACTGCCTAGAGGTAAGAACCGAGGGAGGGAACACAAGTGGTTTCTTGCAGGAAGCTTGTTAATGTCACTGAGAAATCACTCAGTCTAGGAAGGCCTCAGACAGCTTTCCACAGCCCACCCTCGTTGGCAGTAGCTTGCAGCCAGGCCTCTCTCCCTTTACCTGGGTCCTCTCCCTGAATTGGTTCCAAACAGTGGCGTATCTGGGGCCTGGCCGCTGTCACATCTGTGGCACCCTGCAGTTAGTGGTCTAGAATTCCAGCGTTACCTCTAAATGCAGGTGTAATGACCCTTTCTTACAGATAACATTTCCCTGGGTTTCTTAACTAAGAAATTAACGAGGGTGTAACACCCGTGAACTAAACTACAGACTTTATTTGGATTCCCCCCTGTTTTTCCACTAATGTCCCTTTTCTGTTTCAGGATACCATACCGCACCATGTCTCCCGTGATCCGTGAAGCTTTCTCTGTTGTTCCTTATTTTCCACGACCTTGACATTTTTAGGTATTTTATTGAATGTCCCCCGATTTAGGCTTCTCTGAAGTTTTCTCATGATTAGACCCGAGTTATGGATTTTCTGGAGGTATACCACAGATGCAAAGTGCCCTTGCTTTCCACCCTATATCAGGAAGTATGTGATATCAACATGACTAATCAATGGTGAGGTTAACCTTGATCACATGGGTGGATGGCTCTGCCAGTTTTCTCCACTGTAAAGTTACTGTTTTCCCCTTTCTAGATGCTACGGATTGGAAGTGAATCACTAAGTCCAGCTTATACTCAGAGGGAGGGAACTGAAACCCCACTCCCTGGAGGGGGGAGAATCTACATCTATAATTTGGAATTCCTCTATAAAGATTTGTCTCTTCCCGGTAATTTACTTATTTATTAAATTATTTGTTTATATCAGGATGGATTCAGGGACATCGATTTTATCATTTGAGTTACAATCCAGTACCTTTTCAAATTGTTGCTCAAATTGTTCTAGCTCTGGTCATTAGGATCTCTTTCGGGTTGGTCCCTGTGTCTTTTTGACATGCTTCCATTTGGTTTCCCATTACCTTACCTTCTGACCCTATACAACGCTTCAGGCTCTTTTCCCTGCGTTAAAATCAGTTCTTTCTCTCCAGGGAGCCCTGATTCCTTTATTGGGAAGATGGTATTTGGAAACCAAGTTCTGAGGGCTGGGTATGTTCTTTGCTACTGGGTCATTGCTTTAGGAAGCATATGAATGTAGAGTAGCCAATGTATAAGCACATATCGACATTTCTACACCTGTCTCTCTATATATATGTAAATAAAAACAAGTTCACCCTGATACCTCCAACTTGAATCCAGCACCACTGGGTTTGTCCTGGCCTCCTGCCTTTCCTCACTGTCCCTTCTTACTCTGACAATGCCAAATGGACTCCCATTGTCTACAACTCCTACACTTATTTGTTCCCCTTACTATACACGTAGTTTCAGAATCACTAATCCATATCCCTGCGAAAACAATTTCTAATGAGAATACAGTGTTTTCGTATAGTTCTTTTTGTCTTTCGCCTTACAGGTCTCTGTCAAAATGCTGTTTTCCAAAACAAAAAGCTGACCTAGGTCAGCTTTTTTTCCCCCTTGTTGATGGGTGCATCTTAATATTTTCAAAGCATTTCCGTATGAGGCTTCACCTTTGATCATGTCGTTATCGCTGTGCAAAGGAAGAAGAAACCATGTCGTGTGAGGAGGAATTGATTGCCTCGTGATCAGTTGGATCCATGATTAGTTACACCTTGGGACTTTGGGCTTTGCTAGACCTCGCTACCTTTCGTGAGGCTGCTGTTTGCTTGGTGGTTCTGGGCTGCAGAGACAGCTGTGACATACGATGTCTGGTCAAAGAAGGTGAAATATGGCTGAGCAGCTTGTCTCTTCCTTGGGCGGGCAGAATTGTCAGATGTCAGGGGAAGGAGGCTTAGCGATCTTGTGACTCAACCTATTTTCCTTATAGAAGCAGAAACTGAGGCCTAGAGAGACAATGTGACTTGTCCAAGATGAGCTAGCTGGTTGGAGCCAGAAAGGGGCACAGGATCCAGGACTCTGCATTCCCATGTCTGTGCTCCTCGCCACTCCGTGTGGGCTGCAGGGCCAGAGGTCACAGGTCTGCAGAAAAAAAGCCCCTTTGAAATTGTTCAGACAGGCAGGAGAGAATTCACCACCTTTTCCTGAATAGAGAGGTAGATCCAGGACCACCTCTTCGTACCCTGTGCATTCTGAAATGGGGGAGAGAGTAGATTAAGAAATGATTGATGGGTCTGCAAAGTTGGTCCCTGCATGTCACCGAGCAGTGACTTCACTCAAAAGTGGCAACTTGAGGGATCGTGTGAATCCCAGAGCTACCATTTTTTTAATCAGCGTCATGTTCTCTCTTAACTCTCATCCCCACTAGTACCTAAAAGACTGAGGAGGGTCGTGTCTGTCTTGCCCAGGTCATGGGATTATTTTAAGGCTCCCCACGTAACTATAACAAATGAATCAAACCCGTTTTTCCTTTTTCTTTACTAACTGCTGGTTTTCTTTAAAAAAAAAAATGTCTATTTTTGGGGAGACCGAGAGTGCAAGTGTATAAGGCGTGCACGTGAGCAGGGGAGAGGCAGACAGAAAGAGAGAGAGAATGCGAAGCAGGCTCTGAGCTGATAGCACAGAGCCTGACGTCAGGCTCAAACTCACAAATCATGAGATCGTAACCTGAGATCGTGACCTGAACCCAAACCAAGAGTTGGACACTTATCCGACTGAGCCACCCAGGCCCCGCTAAGTGCCGATTTTCTGATCTCCAGCATAGTACAATGGAACACAGTAGGAATTCAATAAATATTTATTGGGTGAATGAATTAAGGATCATATGAGATGTTTCAGGTAGAAGTACTGTTTCATCTCTGAAGCACTGTACAGACATAAGGGATTGTTAATGATGTTAGCATTTAAGCTTGTTAACATTTAAGGTGTTAACTCTAAGCTTGGGCAAGTTGCTTAACCTCTCTGGACTTCAGTGGCCCACTTTGCCGTATAAGATGCTCTAGGCTCATCGTGTCTTTTGAATTAAACTAGATGATCTCTAAGGTCCCTTTCAGATCTGTAATTCTGTAATTTTGGTGTTCACTGTCATTATAAAGAGCACTGTGAGAATTTCCAGATAGATTTAGGATATAAACGTATCATAAACCATCATGGGCTGGAATAAGGATGACAAGTTGATTTCTTTTTCTGTGTGAATTCTAGTTGATCGGTTGTGGCTGCTTGGAATGCGGTGCTGAGAAGGCCTCCAGGTATAGAGTTATAATGATTGATTAGTGATGTCTGTCATGGGCACAGGATACAAAGCATTAGCAATCATACCAAATATCTACCGTCTCCAACCTAGATGCTCAAAATGGCAGCTGCCCTGGAATTTCTGAGAGCAATGTTATTCTTGATTTTGCATGATAATGTAGAGACCCCTTGGGTGAGGCCAGAGTTTCCTGGAGGTAAACCAAGAGCTCTATAGACTTGTAGTAAATCACTTCTTCCTTTCACTGCTTCTATTTTTTATTTGTCAGGCCCGTGAAGCAAATTAACCTGATTGATTAATTGATTGTTGAGAAGTGAAATCTAGATTCAGAATCTTTCTACCAACCGGAGACTCATAGATGTATGGGCCTCTGTTCTCGAGGAAATTGAGAACATAGACTAACATAAAAATGCTACACGTAAACACGACCCCATTCCTCCAATAAATACATGTCGAGCACCTACAGTGTTCAGACAAATGCATGAAACTGAAAACATAGCTAATCTTTCCAGAAGTACAGCCTTTCCCCCTTTTAGTTTCCAAAAGAGTGGTGGTCAAACCACTGACTGGTCATTAGGTGTGGGCCCGTGAACTTTCTGAATATAACCCGTGTTTCCCTCATTCTACCCTAGCGATAAGGAAATTATTAAGTTTTGGGTCTAACTCCCAGGATTCCTGAAGAAAATATACCCATAGGGCTTTTTGAGTGTCTCATTGCACACAGGGGACACTAACCAGTCCAGAAGAGACCTTCCCAGCCCTCAGGTGCCAGCCCAAGGATGTTGTGAGCATGAGGACATTCCCATCCTTCCCTGGACCTAGAAGTGTGGAGAGGCCTCTGCATCTTGGTTTGGGGGTCATGTGTGTTGATTCCCACCTGTCATCACTTCATGGCCCTCCAGAAATGTGTTTCAGCTGAGGAGTGATGTGGCAAGTCTGTCTCCTCTTCTCCCTCCAGGGTGGTCTGCCTTTGCCATAGCAACATTGGCTTCTGGTTACCCTCCCTCAGGACTGGTCTTTCTCCACTGTCCAGGCAGTTCCTGAAAAGGCTGCACTAACTGAGTGAGCGATTACTTCAGGACTTGAAATAGCTTTTTTTCCTGTCCCAGATATGACACAGTCACTTCCCCAATAGAGCCATCACTCCAAGAGGAACAGGACGTCCTTGTAACGAAGCCAAGGGGGTCACATGATCAGACAGCCAGGGGCCTCCCGAGACCTTGTTTCCCCTTAAGCTGTTGGCCAGGACTTGTCTACAAAAGCCTATCTATGACAGACCCTGGCAAGCCATCCCGGACCTGCCCTCTTTTAGGGTTTCACTCCAGAACAGTTTCTCCAGGGAATAAATGTTAATGAATGAATAACTAGGAGGGCGATGGTGAGAATTTCTGTGGAGCATCTTTGGTGGCCACATGCATGCACATGCTTCTGCAGTAGAAGAATCGAGGAATCCCCATGGCCTGTTACCCTCGTCCCCGGCAGCACCCCTCAAAGAAGCCATAAAGTTTACACAGGCAGCCCATCTTGCCGATTGGGGAATTCTTGACCTCGTCTGGAGCCAGCTGGAGTACAGAGTGCGAAGCAGGGGGAGGAAAGAAAGGTTTTCCTTAGAATTCAGGGTCAGGGAGGAGAGAAAGGGCATTTACGAAGGATGAAGCCCAGCCCAACCCAGCCCCAGACTCCCAGACCTCGCAGACATGGTCAAGTTTTATTGGGAAGTTACCAGGCACTCCAGGGGGAAAATATGATTTAGGCAGCCATGCAGGAGCAGGGGTGAGAGAGCTGAGAAAGGTCTTCAAGAGGCCCAAAGAAGGGGAAAATTAGCTGAGTCAGAAGCCAGCAAGAGGAAACCGAACCAGAGGAACTTGGCGAGTAGAGCCAGAGGCAGCCTCACACTGGGAAAGGGAGGTGGGGTTCCCCCTCCACTTTTTTTTTTTAACTCTTGACTTTCTGATGGCAAAAAAACTGTAGGAGACACACAGTGGTCTTACGTTCATTTAGCTGAAACTTCCAGTCAACTAACAGTCACCTTTTGGGCGAGTGGGAGAATCCCCACTCACACTAGGAAAAGCCTCCGGAATGCCAGGAACCTGGGCAGATTTTCCAGGGCCATCTGGTTTCGCTGCTCACCCCCTTTCTCTTCTTTCCAAGAGTGAAATAGCAGATAAATCCAAATGCTCCAGGGATTCTGACCTCTGGAAGAACTGAAGCCGGCCATCGGCCAGACGAGGCCGCATCACTTTGATACGTGCGTGGGATGTGGGGAAAGCCATCGAGGTTGCATCAGCTGGCGTGCACAGTTGCAGGCAACGGAGATCACCGTAGCTGCTCTGGGCAGGGAGGGATGTAGCTGAGGACACTGGGAAGCTCGCAGAATTGTTAGAAGGGCTGGAGGAGCGGGCTCTAGGCTGAACCTCTACGAACACCTCCCAGAGCCACACTGCAGGATTGGGTTGGTAGGAAGCTGCTGCCCTCGGCACCTCCAGCCTGGCAAACCTGTTGGGCCCACAGAATATTTGCTTGCATCCCTCCTGTTCCAAATCGAAGTCCCATGTGTGTGCATCGAAATGGCAAAATGTAAGCCACGTGTCTGTACCCAGCAGCAAGGGAGGCTGAGAAATGCCTACGCACGCGCGCGCACACACACACACGCACACACACACACATGCACACTCACAGGCAAGCACACACACAATCAATGTGAATATCCTTAAAACATGGAGAGATTATAACAAAGCCTTTCAAAGAGCGAGGAGCGGGAGGGATTGGCTGCAAGGGGTCTGCGAGCTGTGGCCTGGGACACTCAGGAAAAGGCAGCGTGAGAAAAGTGCCCCACAGTGTGGGAGAAGTGGGCCTCCCTCCGTAGAATTATACTCAGTTGGTCTTTGGCAAAATGGAGAAGTAAGAAATGCTTGTGTTCTAGATTCTTCACACAGCCAACTGTCCTCACCATCCATTTATTTTTAAGACACTTCCAAAAAGGGATTCGAATCACCAGGGTGTTGCTTTGCACCCTACAATACCAGTCCATGTCGGGCATTATGAAAGACATAAACAGTTAAACACATGGCTGCTGGTCTTGATGGGGGAGCCAGGAAAAATAGACTCACTTCAACCTTATGGAAATAGCCATGTTATGAAAAGCACCAAACGGATGGTGCAGACAATGGCAATGAAGTTGCTCAGAGGAGAGCTGCGGTTTGGGTAGTCAGGATGGCTTTTTGGAGAGTGCACGACCCTAACTTGACCTTGAAAACCGGGTAGGGTTTAGACAGACAGTCCTGGTGGTGGGGATGAGGTGAACATTGTTCAGAGTGGGTACAAAGTATGTAGGTCAACACGATCCGCGGGAGGAATGGTCAGTTATAAGCCTAGAAGCCGTGCAGGGGTGAGTAGAAGAATTGTGGGAGATATAGCAATAGAAACTTGAACTGGGACCCTGCTTTGGAGAATCTCGATTGCCCCATGTATTAGTCAGGACTACTTTTCATTTCCAGTGGTAGAAATCCAATTCAAATTGACTTAAGGTAAAGGGAATTTGTTGTTTCATCCAGTTAGAAAGCCCAAGGCATGAGTTTGAGACGTGGCTGGATGTTGTCAGGCCTCAGCTCTGGGTTCATTCGTGTTGGTTTCACTTTCCAGCAGGCCTTCTTCATGTGGTGGCTCCTGGCAACTCCAGGCTTACATCATCTTGGTTCAGCAATCTCTTGCCCAACATTTCTAGCAGAATTCTCGGAATTCTCAGGACTGAGTCTTGTGGATTGGCTCTCCTGGGTCATGAGCAACCACTCCCTACCCCCATCAGAACCATAACTAATACCAGGGGAATACAGGGTCTCTCACTGACCAGTGACCATATGGGAAGGATGGTCACTGTCACAGATGCTGTTGGTGCCTCGTCCTTATTCCTTTGGCCCTTCCCATTTCAGTAGATGTTGGTTCAATTTCCAGCTGACATCTGCTTCTCTTTGCCTGAGGGCTTTCCGTGACCACCAGGGTCCACCTTCACACGTTCAAGACTGGCTAGAAGTGCCAGGGAATTAACACCTCTTAGGAGCAGCCCTCAACCAATGAGTGATGGAGTTGGTGTTACACACTCCAGCCCTCTTGTCTCTTGGGTGGGAAAGCCCCGAGGTTCATCTTCTCCGAGGTTCAGAATTCCCCAGTGGGATTAAGTTCCCTTGCCTCCCTCACTTTTTCCTGCTTGCTTGCTGGTGTTTCCTGAGATGGCCTCCTAAGTAAACCACTCACCCTCGAATCTGCTCACCCAGAGTCTGCTCTTGCAGAAACCCAAGCTAAGAGATTCCCCAATGGAAGAACAGAGTGCCGTTGCCAGAGTAAAGGGGAGTGGATACCGGGTAAGCAGAGACAATGGATGTCAACTTCCCTTGGTCAAAAGATTGGGCCTTTTTTGTTTCCTTCTTATAATTTGACTACTTCCTCTTAGGGATGGGAAGTGACTTCCTTCAGGGAAAGGGCATAGCTTGCTCACTGAGGTGGTCCCAGAATCTGGTGCACAGGAGATGCTAAAACAATATTTATTGCACTGAATTGAATTTTATAGGCGGTGAAGAACAGTGAAAGAGTTTCCTGAACCCATGGTTGGCAAAACATGCTTCGTTTTTCCATTAAGATTAAATACCATGGAGGCAGTGTGCATTATACATTGGAGAGAGGGATTCCAAGAAGATACATTCAGCAGCAACCATAGCAGTTGGGGCCGGAGGTGGTAAGGTGAGAGCCTTTACTTTTAGGCTACAGCCGTGTGCTCACCAACCCCACATTCTCTCCTCCTGGCCTATATTCCCATTCTCTCTTGCAATGAGGTGGGGGCCTGAGTGAGCTCTGACCAATGGAATGTGGGACCCTAGGCGTGGCCCCTAAAAGATCTCCTGTGACGAATCCCACTCGCTTTTGTCTCTCACTTGCTAGCGGGATGCTGAGAATGCAGTGAAGGACTCCAAGGCCACAGGAGGTGACAGAGCCACTGGGGTGAAGGGGGCTTGGGTCCCTGGGTTGTTGTGTGGGACAGAGTTCCTCACCCTTAGTTTCTCACTGGTCTGGAGCAAGAGTGAGAAATAAGCCGATACCGCCTGAAGTCACTGAGATGTTGGATTGCTACAGAGTGGCCATTGGCTACCCTATTGCAAAACACCTCATCTGAAAACAAAACAAAACAGAAAACAAAACACCTCATTTGAATCTGGGGAGGGAGAGAGAGGAAACCAGCATCACCAGTAAGGGGAGAGTCCTGGCTGTGATTGTCCTCCCATAAGCTGGCAGCAGACAGACATGCCCACAGATGTAGAGGGTTGGAAGAGAGAGAGCTGATCGTCAGGGAGGTTTTGGACCCCTTCTCGGCATGAAGGCTGTGAGGTGACGGGGATATATATCCAAATGGAAGTTCAATGGGAAGTTGAAAAGAGGCGTGAGGTTTGGTTAGAACCTGTCCTCACAGAAGTGGTCACTGAGGCAGGAGAGGAGTGATTTACTTGAGGAAGAGCCTGTGAAGGGAGAATAGAAGGGGGTCCAGCACAGAATCTTTGTGGTTTTCCAGAGTCAGCAGATGACAGGAGGAAGAGTGTGGTCAGAACGGTAGGAGCTGCCTCGAGAGACACTCAAGGCCAAGGGTGGAGGAAGATACCAGAGGGATTATACTTCATATACTGAAGAGAGCCAGAAAGCTCCTTACTTCTCCACGGACTAAGACGAGCTGAGAGGAAAGTCACAGTGTGAGGGTGAAGCAGGGAGGGGCTGAGAAGAGAAACCAACCATCTCTGAAACCCGGAATCCCTTGGAGTGATTCCCACCAGGAGACAGGGAATGGGGAGTTGCTTTTTCATACAGGTGTCTGGGGTAGGAGAGAGAGAAGGACAAAAGATGGGTAGCGTGAGGTTCCTGTGAGCAGAAAGGGGCCAGGACTCGGCTAACTTTGGGTATAACTGCTAACGTGACCTCATCTTGTACCCAGAATCTGGTCAGGTCTTGGGGGGCTACATGAGTTATATGCTACGGTTCCTCCAGTCAAATGAGTGTGTAACACAAAGCAAAGCTGTTGCACGGTGCCCTGACCGTGTGGGTTTGGGCACATCTGAAATGAATAAGCCTCAGTTTCTTCATCCATAAAATGGGCCTTAAATAATTCCTACCCCAAAGGACCATCGGTGCTATTACATTCCGTAACACCCAGTCATGTATGTGAACCACGTGATGCAGAGGAAGAGAGTCAGTAAATGGTAGCTTAGACTCATCTCACAGCCTGACTTTAGGGGTGTCATTAACTGACGTTTTGCGTCTAACTTTGCTGTGTGCAAAAGGCTTTCACACATATTGTAGCAAACCTTTGGCTCGAGGATTGTATTCCTTATTTAAAATTACACAGTAGTAGAGGGGTGCCTGGGTGGCTCAGTTGGCTAAGCATCTGAGTCTTGTTTTCAGCTCAGGTCATGATCTCACGGCTTGTGAGTTCGAGTCCTAGGTCGGGCTCTGCGCTGACAGTATGGAGTCTACTTGGGATTCTCTCCCTGTCCCTCTCTCTCTCCCCTCCTCTGCTCTCTCCCTCTCTCAAAATAAATAAATATGCTTTAAAAAAATAAGATTCAGTAGTTGAGACACGCTGATTTTAAGGAAGAAGAAACCTACATTGGCTTTAATTCACATCTTCTGAGGTTCGATTCAGCAGGAAAGTAGCAGAAAGAACACACGTTCTCCCACAGGCCAAGGTCTAGGCCTGCACTCACTAGTTCTTGTGCGGCCATGATCAGTCCTTGGAGCAATCCTTGTGATGAAGAGAATGGAATGTGCTGGTTGGTTGAGACCCAGGTCACGTGTCCTACCGTGGAGCCTGGAGGAGTTTCCATCTGAAGTGTTGGGACTGGGAGTGTGGGAGCAGGTTCTCCAGGGGGGGAATCAGGGAGCTATTCTCGAAAAAAGCATGAATAGAAGCTAGATGGCAAAACCAGCTGGTGTTCTTGAGGGTCAGTGCCTTTCCAGGAGGGTAAGGGTCTCTGTCTGGTTCTCCAATATGTTTTCCTATTCCTCTAGTACAGGGATGTAGGGCTAGTGGGTCTTTGGATCTCAGCTTCTTGGGTAGGAGCTGGAAAATCTCACAGCTACAGCCACCTTGGCACCGGAGAGGTTAAAAGCTCCAGGGTCTGGTATACAGTGAGATGAAGGATGGGGCCTGGAGTCGGTAGCAAACATTTTTTTTAAACTTTATTTATTTATTTTGAGAGAGAGAGAGAGAGAGAGAGAGAGAAAGGGAACACATGCACGAGTGGAGAAGAGGGAGGCAGAGAGAGAATCCCAAGCAGGCTTTACGCTGTCAGCGCGGAGCCCAATGTGGGGCTCGAACTCACGACCCCGTGAGATCATAACCTGAGCCGAAGTCAGACGCTTAACCAACTGAGCCACCCAGACGCCCCTGTAGCAAATATTTTGAGGCCATTATATGCTCCAGGCTCTGTGCCAAGGGCTTTCCTGGATTATCACGTTTCATTATCCTCATGGACACCTCACAGGATAGGCACCGGTGCTAATCTCCCCGCTGCAGAAGAGAAAACAGGCTCACAGAGATTAAGTAATCTCCCCATTCAAGGACACATGTCAGCAAGTGCCAGATTGAGAACTTGATCTGAATGGTTTCGTTTTTAGACTTCCAAGGACTGATCATCCTGGGGAAACTGAGGCAGCACCTGGGCAATACGGCTGTTGGGGGAGGAGCCTCCTCCCCTCCCTACACATAGGGGATTGCCGTGTTGGTTTAAGGCATCTGGAGACCACCTTTAATAGGAAGCGTTGCAGGACAACCAAGGACTCCTCTGCAGCTGGTGAGGGAAGGGCTTCTGGAAAGTTCATCCGAACTCTACCAAACCGTCTTTCTGTAGAGGAACGGATAACGATCACCCACCTCCTCCTCCCCTCCCCGTCACCTCCCACCTTGCGTTAAGGCACAGCCACTTGTCCTAGAGGGTGTCCTACTCTAGTCTCAGCCCTCTTAACGCTGGGTGCGCTGGCAATTACCTAGACGGAAGCCTCTCAGCCCCTCACCCTACTTTATATTTCCCATGGCATGTGACGTATATCGTTTTTGTAGTATCTGCTTCTCTTAGTGAAATGGAGGCTCCAGAGGAAAGGGTTTTACTTTGACCAGAGTTGCATCCCTAGTGCCTAGCACAGTACTTGGCACAGGGTAACTGCTAATAAATATTTATTGAATGCGTGCCTGTTTCCCAAGCGCTGCGCTGAGTTCTGCCCTTGCATTATCTCATTGAATCCTCAAAGGTCTATGGTTTGCCCACACTGGGCCCTGGAACCCATTTCAGGAGATAGTGAAGTAGATATGTCTCCCCTACACCCTTTCCTGGCAGCCTCCTAGCAGGACTTAGGTGTAAGAAGCCCTAAGTCCGGACCAACCAGCCTTCACAGGCTGTGAGATTCACAAGGCTGGGGGTTCAGCGTGCTTGCTTGCCGTGACGGGCACCAGCTGATGCCAGCAACTTCACACCTCTCTCGGTGTGTGAGTCTCTAAGGGTACAGGACAATCACAGCTCCCAGAACCTTCTTTCCAGAAAGTAGCAACAAGCCAAAGAGGAGAGAACCATCCATGGATGAGCTGGGGGGACTTCCGTCCCTGCCCCCTGTTGACCCTGGGGAGGATGTACTCAGGACAGTGGGGTTGGGCGACAGCTTGGAGTGGATAAAGGGAAGTTTTTTTGGGTTTCTCGTCTCCTCCACTCTTGCGGCTGCCCTCCACTGCCTCGGGTTCAGGGAGAACGAGGGCTCAGGCCTGGCCAGAAGTTGCCCCAAGGACAACTGGAGTGAACTGCCCAGCCCTCAGCTGGTGAGGGGCTCCTTTCCTAGGCTGGGCCTTTTCAGAATATGGGAAATTGTCACACCCCAAGAGCTGATAGCTTACATACTATACAATGTATTTAGAGCTCCCGGGGGCCAATAGCAGCCTAAGGTGGCTCGTAAGATTTCTGGGGTGAATGTTTATGGTTCTGGGAAGGCAACACTGACCTGACATAAAAAGCACTCCTTTTTCCACTTCCTTCTCAATCATGACTGTGGTAGTGTCCTTTGCTCTGGCCCGATGCTCCCCATTCACTGTTCATTTAAAATAGACTTCCTCTCATGCAGATGCTACTTGCTTTCTGGTTAATTAACAAACGTACGACAGATACTTATTGAAGACTTCTTGGAGGCGATGCTATGCCCACAACAGTGGGTAAGACAGACCAAACCCTGGCCCTCTTGGGGTTTATAGTCCAGGGCAGAGTAGTTTATTTGGCCTCAGATGTAGGCCTAGTTCTGTGTTCTTTTTTTTTTTTTTTAATTTTTCTAATGTTTATTTATTTTTGAGACAGAGAGAGACAGAGCATGAGCAGAGGAGGGGTAGAGAGAGAGGGAGACACAGAACGTGAAGCAGGCTCCAGGCTCTGAGCTGTGTGGTTTGGACAAGCTTCCTGAGTTTTCTTCTGCCTTTTGTTATGACACCATCAGCCGATCCTCAGAGTTTCAGGGTAGCGACATCACTCTGTTTATCCTCAGCAGCACGAAACTCTGCAGGTTTGCGGACACAGAAGGCCACCGACGGTCTGGAGCAGGAGGAGTGAGGTGAGAGGGTGCAGGCCTTTGCCTAAGTGGCAGCCGGATTCCCTTCTTGTCTAAGAGACTGGTCCGAGGTGCCCAGCCTTGGACTGAGCCGTCACGGCGACAGCTCACAATGGCTCGGGGCCGGCCGAGAGGCCAACTCCTGGGCGTTCAGCATGGGGAACTCTTTGACATGAATCTGGCCTCCCCCTGCCCTTTCCCAGAGCAGCAGACGGAGGGTTTCCAAGAGGGTTTCCAACCACCTTAGCCTTGGGTCACACAGCGGGTGGAAGAGCTGGTCTGGAATTGGGGATGCCTGTCCTTTAGTTCCCTGCTCTTCTGCTCCCTTTTTATTTTTATTTTTTTAATTTATTTTTCAACGTTTATTTATTTTTGGGACAGAGAGAGACAGAGCATGAACAGGGGAGGGGCAGAGAGAGAGGGAGACACAGAATCGGAAGCAGGCTCCAGGCTCTGAGCCATCAGCCCAGAGCCCGATGCGGGGCTCGAACTCACGGACCGCGAGATCGTGACCTGGCTGAAGTCGGACGCTTAACCGACTGTGCCACCCAGGCGCCCCTACTGCTCCCTTTTTATACTTGACCCCTCAATAGTAATTCAATGCCGTGCAGATAAAGGCCTGTATTTTCATGATCAAAAGCGCAAGCAATATATATATATATATATATATATATATTTTTTTTAATTTTATTTTTTGGTAAGAGGTTTAAATATTCCCAGGAGCCTGAAAAAAAAAAAAAAAAGAATACAACTTTCCCCCATGCCTGTGTCACTTCCCTGGAGGGACGTTACAGCCCCTGTACAAATGTCAATATCACAGAACCTGAATCTGTTTTAACACCTGATCCAACTCCCACATCTCAGAAATCTTTGGCGGTGGGGGGTGGTATGTGTGCATCCGTGTGGTTGTGTGTGGGCACGTGCATGCACACTATAAAGAAATTTTTGCAGTAATAGTTTTTGTCGCATCAGATATCTCAAGTGAATTTCTGGAAGAACTCGTTTCTTCTAGGAGTGACCATCTTTTGGAAGAATCATTTACGGAAGAATCTTCCTTAGATGCTCGGGAATAAGTCATTGCCAGTGGTGGTGAGTGTTCCCAAGTCTTGCTTTTTTGCATGTACCGGCGATACTGGATAGAAAGCACCCAAATGTCTATACCAGAAGTTCAATTATAAAGTGGTTATGGGAACTGGGAATATATTTTCTCATTAAAAACAACATTATATATGGCTATGTGGTTTCGTTAATCCTTGAAACTTGTTTAACTTCATATATAGTTGAAATGCTGCCCGTTTGGAATTAATGTAGGTATGAAACACTACTTTTTCACCATCAGTGCTTAAATAGAAAAACTATAAAACCAAATAAGAATTCCTTTTTAATTATCATGAATGTTGGTGGTAGGGGTGAGTGGTTTTATTAGACGTGGAGATAGATGAAGACTTTGTGAGGATTCTGGGTGGGACCTTTACATATGGGCTTTGGGAGTGATGGTCCTGATTTTTTAATATGGTTAACTTGGCTTTTAGACTTTCTCTTCCTTCTCCAAGATATTGTTAGCCCCACTGTTTAAGTTGATCAGGCATGTTTAGGGCATTTTCCCTCTTGAGAGACTAGAGAGGAGATAGAAGAAAGTGGGCAAATGAACTGCCCGTGTATGTGAGCGGGGACACCCTACAGTGCATGGGTCCCCTGGCACTGATTTTTGGGGGGGAAGGGGAGGAGGAGAGAGCTAATACACAACCCACTCACATGGCTCGAGCCCAAGGGTCAGTGGTAGCCCAGGGCCTGAACTCTCCCAGTGTCTAATGGGAATGAGTCACCCCAAATCAGCGTGTCAGCACCATTCTGACAGCTAAATCCCATGCAGTCCTGCTAGCCAGTAGGAGTGATCCTCTTTCCCTGATGTCTTTCTGAAACCTGAACCCAGCCAGAAGCCCAGAACAACTTGATAGACACGAAGTCCAGAGCCCTTTGGGACATCTGGTCACCACCATACATTTGGGGAGTGGGAACAGGACAGGGGAGGGGGTGGATAGAGGGATTGGAGAGCATCCAAAAAAGAAGATATAGGGTCCGGGGCAAGAGAGGGGGACTTGGGAGACTTTGAGTGGGGCATGTGTCTCACTTGTCTAAAGGCAGTACTGTGTGAGAAGCTATCCTGAGATGCGCTCAAATCGCCCTTGAATGGCAAAGGTAGAAAAGGGGAGATATTGACCCTTCAAGTCTTCCCAGTAAGAGAAGAAAGGGGATGGTGGGATGAGGTGAAGTCACTTCCCTGCACTGTCCACCAGCGACATTGACCCTACGCCTGGCTTGGTTCACGTGAAAGCAGATAGAACGATGTTTGCCCGGCCTCATGAGTGCTGGTGGGGGAGAAAGCGACCATAAATTCATCGTGCTCACGGTGCTGGCGAATGCTTGGGTTAGAGAAATGAGGTTTGATGAGGATGGCCTGAAGGTCATAAAGTTCGTCGATTCTTTTAGTTCTTAAAATCTATCCAAGAATCACACTAGCTGTGGCTCTGAACCACGTGCTTTTGGTCTCTAGCGGAAATGCTTTTAAAAAATTCAGATTTCTTAAGAAGCTGTCTGCCTACATTGAGGGATGTTTTAAGAGACAAAATTATGGAGCTCTTTGTCCCATTATGGAGCTCCTTATAAGGAATACAACATTCTTTATAAGCAGCTGTGGAAGAAATTTCTCCTAGGTCTTTGTTCTAGGAATAGTTGCTTTTCTCCTGAATACCTGGATTTCATTTTGTGGATGCTAGAGATCATATAACTGACCATGTCTCCTTTTTTATTGCTTATATTAAAATTTCAAGCAATCTTGAGCAAGTGTACAGAACTCCCGACCTACAGAGCTAAAAGCTTGCTGTGATTATCTCCATCTTTTTTTTCTTGTTTCCTTCTTTTCTTTAATTTCCCTACATACCTATTGTTTTGCCTTCATTGTCTTGCATGTATCTTGCGTGTGTTCATCTTGAACTATTTTGGGAACAAGATGGTTAAATAAATACAAAGGTGGTGAAGGGGCATTAGCTCACGCGAGTCCATTTGCTGACTGTGGTCGGGTGGCTTGAACAACAGGCTATTCATAAGCACAGGAAATTTGCAAGACTGATGTTAGAAACTCTGGAAGTACCTGCACTATTTATAGTTGCATTTTTAAACAAATTCTTGAAACTGCGCGGTGAATATGTGCCATTCTAACTGGAAAGGTAATTATTAAATTCCTCAGTAGTCATTTGGCCATAGCATGGAAGTACCTCTACACTCAGGGGAGCAAGAGACTGGTGATTTCTTTCATCGAAGCAGTACTCTTTTCTTTTTCAGGTTAATTCCATTCAAAGATCAAAGTCCAAATAGTTAATCAAAACCACGGATTTTGCAAATCATCAGCCAGTCTTGGACTAGATGTGCAACCACCAAGTAGTGAGGAGAGCAAAGTGAAATGGGACCAGGCCCTTAAAAAATATGTAGTGTGTTGAACATTTTTTTTTCTTAGCACTCAACACTGAACCTTGTTACTCTTCAAATTATCTTCCTTCTCCGCTGGGAAGAGAAACAAGCTGAAGCTAACAATGGTTTGAATGGGGCAAAGAAGGGTATTTATTTTCTAAATGTAGATGACCCTTGAACAACATAGGTTGGAACTCTACGCGTTCACGTATATGCGTGGGTTTTTTTTTCCAGATAAATACAGGGCACTACTATAAATGTATTTTCTCTTCCTTATGATTCTCTTAATAATGTTTTCTCTCGCTTACTTTATTGTAAAGATACAGTATGTAATACATATAACATACAAAATAATGTGATATTTGACTGTTCACGTTATCAGTAAGGCGTCCGGTCCACAGTAGGCTATTCGTAGGTAAGTTTTGGGGAATTCAAGGTTATATGCTGATTTTCAACTGTGTGGGGGGTGGTCACCCCTAACACCCACATTGTTCAATGGGTCTCTCTCAGTCTAAATATCCCTCCTGTTTCTCCTTGTGTTGTCTGGTCACAGGAGGGAATGGTAATGAGCCTACCTGTTCACAGATGGTTCAAGTACTGGGTACAGCTCGGTATCCTAGAGGTGAGCAGAACAGCCGTGTCATTTATGGAAGTGATTCAGTCTTCGTGGGCTTGCTTCCCCTCCAGGACCAACTGGAGGCCAAATTGGAAAGAAAGAAAAGATTAGGCCTCATTAGTGTGGCCCCTTTTCCATTGGGACTGATTCTGACTCTTACCTGCTTTGAATTGAAGGTCAAGGATATTTTCTGGTACAAATATTAACAGCGCAAAAAAATTGGTCCAGAGTATGGAGGGGAGTTTGAAAAGGAGAGAATCAAGTCCCCTGTGTCCTTAAAGAAAAGACTTTGAAAAAAAAAAAAAAATCACAACTTGTAAATTTCAAAAGGCCATCTTGTTTCCCATTTTTTTTCTTTATGAGATAAGGATATAATAAATACTCATTTGTATACATTTGCCTTACGAAAAGACCCTCTGAAATGGATAGTGGTGGGATTCCAGAAGGTTGTTTTTCTCCTGTTTAGATCTAAGATCCAGTTTCCCCACAACAGATGTGAATGACAATATGGTTGGGTGCCCAGTGGCGGCAGGTGACCACCTGCCTACTGACTAGAGTCAGTATGGAAAGAAGAAAGTCATGCCCAGTAAAATTATTTTGGAAGATAGCTCCCCTATTAAGGTAGGGTATACACGGCTTTGTGCATCACACACTAATGGCTTTGCATTCAGGGGCCAAGATGCATGAAAAGATGCACATATTTACAATCAGAATCCACTTCAGGGGTCGAGTGACAACCGAAGCCAGTCACTGAGGAAATATCTGCCATCTTGTTCCTCACCTTGTGGAGCCTATACTCACCGAGCGGAATGGGGCCTGAGGAAACATCTGCACTCTTCACTCTCTCTCTCTCTCTCTTCCCACAATGTGGTGTGAGGGCTTATCTTAAACCCGGGGTTGTAAGGCAATCCATTATATTCACCCCGATTGCATCCTGGAGATCAACAAAATCAGCATTATATTTTAAGGTAGACTTACTTAATAAATTAAATGTCATGTATTAAATTCTAATATGAATTTATTGCCACCGCGCCTAGGATTGAGAAAGCCGGAAGGTATGGGGTGGTAGGAATGGGGTGGGTCCGATTACAAAAGCAGGGATTTTTAGGAGGGTGCTGAAGGTTCCTGCCCTCATTTGCTTGGGAGCCCAGCCTAGAAGCTCTAGGATGCTGCAGCAACAGGCTTCTGCGAGGACAACTCTTCAATGTGGGTCACTTTCCTAACTGGGGCCCTGCTCTTGTTGGGTTGGGGCGGAGGGCAGGAGGAGAGATAGGTTGGAGGTATGGAACTGAATCCTTTCTAGGTACCCCTCTGGTTCACTCCCTCATCCCCAAATAGAAACAGGTGTCCACAAGACTGGTATGTCACCGAGAGATGTCTGGGGGCCCGGGCAGAGAGAACATTCACTGAACACCCAACACATGGTTATGAAGCATCTGTGAGACGTGGGGCGTGTGGCATAAGGATCCAGTCTTCTTGGGGGCAGCCCATACACCTTCCCTCTTCCCTGTTCTGGAAGCAGGAACAAGGTGACAGAGAAGACACAGTCATGGCTGCTCGGTGCCCTCTCAGCCAGTGACTTGTCCAGCCTTGCTGATCGTGTGGAGCAGGTCAGTGGAGTTAAGATGTGGGTTCTGGAGTCAGACAGACCTGGGTTCAAATCTCACTTGTGGCACTCGTAGAGCGCACGATGTTGGACAAGTCATTGGGCCTTTCTGAGCTTCAAGCAAGTTATTGAAATAGTCTGTAAATGGGAATGATACTTATTGAATACCTGCTATGTGTGAGGCACCACGGTGCTCTGCCCAGGAACCTTACAGACTGTGGGAAAGATACCGATGTTTGTTAAGTACAAACCATGGCAGGTGCTCCAAAGGGGAAAAGAAGAAAAAGAATCCTAGGAGAATGTGTAGCCGAGGCCCTAATTTGGGTCATTCTGGGGAGAGGGCTTTAAGGGACGGCTCTCTTAAAAACTGCCATTTGAGTTGAGCTATAGGATGAGAAGACTGCTAGCCAGAATAGTGAGAGAGAGAATGTTCCAGCAGGGAGCAAAGCATTTGTTCGTACCTCCAGCTGAGGAGACCGCTCGCTCTCCCCCCAGAGCAGAGGGTACCCTTCTTAGCTGAAAGGAAACTTGCCGAGCCTTTGGGGGGGAAAAAATCCCATTGCTGCCCAGCGTCCCCAGAGAGACGACTCTGTGGCTCTAACCCTCTGGGTCCCACCCCACAGGATGTACGGGGCTGGTGGTCCTCAGATGGGAGCCCCCAACCTTCCCAGCGACTTTCACCTCCCTGAGAGCCTGTCTCCAGCGAGGCTGGGCTCCCAAGCTGGGCGCCCGCCAGTCAGTCTGGCCAGGGAAGGAACTATTTTGGGAATTTTTATGGTGGAACAATATTTTTTTGGTAAACAAATGGAAAGCTGTTAAGCAGGGACGCTCACCCCCTAGCTCCTGGTTCACCTTTCTCCACGTGGAGGTGTCACAGAGGCAGCACTGTCCCGTGCTGGAGAGTCCAGTGGGGAGAGGGCCCCAGGGTCACCCACCTTCGGCATACACCCCATCGCTTCTCTGAGGATAAATATCTGCGGAAACTGGGAGGCCGCCCACTCCCCATGCCCTGCCTTGGGCACCCTGGAAAAAAAAAAATAAAGCCTTTGGTGCACTCGGGGGTAGTAGGGGCCATGTCCAGCCTGATTAACCCCTTAGGGCTCGAGGGCAGCCTGGACTCGGAATGTTAGCTCTCTCAGGGACCTCAGAGAACATCTGCCACCCCTTTCCATCCCCCCCTATAGGGAGGGCACCAAGGCTCAGAGAGGGCAGGCCGCTTTCCAAGGTAGGTCACAGAGCTCACCAACTGCAAATGAAGTTGGAATCCGGGCACCAGACTCCTAGTTCTATTCTCTTCGGGAACAATAAGCCAGACCGGTGGTCAAGAAGAGGAAAGAAAGCGTGGGCTCCGAGTCTGGGGTTTTGCAGACCGCCTACAAACTACACACTCAGAGTCATTCCTGAATACTAAGTTCCTCGGCCCTGACCCCACCCTCGACCTCACCAGCAGAGGACTCTCCTTGATCCTGGCCCTGTCCTGACCTGGCGGGACTTCTCCCTGGCCGGGCACTCGCCTCTGGTCGGCTGCTGTGGTGGCTGGGACTTTGTGACCCAGGACCCCTCTCCTTGGTGCTGGGACCACCCCTGCCTAAGCATCATGTATCTCTTGTTCTAGCCTCAGCTGTCTGGGCCTCTTCCCAGACGGAGCTATCGTCATGTGTTTATGTTTGAGCTGAGAAAGTTAATAAGGTCCCAGCTGAAAACAGGATGAATGTATTACCTCTCCTACTGACAGAGCTAGGAGGCCACCGTGTTATTATGGCAATAATAGGTACCTCTTACTGAGCCTCTGTGGGACCCTCATGGACAAGTTTTCATACAGCAGCCATCCATAGTAGGGGTTATTTGTCCCACTCTGCAGATGAGGATACTGAGGGCCAGAGAAGCCCAAGATCACATGCCTGATGAGTAAGTCAAGAAGGAGAATTCATGCCAGCTCCGTCTGGCTCTAATCTCACAGCTCTCCCCACCAGGCCACCCCAAGGTATGAGACAAAGGGAACCTGTCCGGGACAGTGGGGGAAACACGTAGCAGAAGGGACTTTGGTACAAGCTCTAATAGATCAAATGTTGGGACTTGAAGGACAAATAGAACACACTACCTAACTTTGGAGTCTTGCATTGTTCAGGAATCTTCCATTTTTAAGTGATAGAAACCCAACTCAATGCAGCTTGAGTAAAAGAGAGTTTATCTTTAAAAAAACATTTTTTTAAAAATGTTTATTCAGTTTTGAAAGACAGAGAGAGACAAAGCACCAGCAGGGGTGGGGCAAAAAAAAGAGGGGGACACAGAATCCAAGGCAGGCTCCAGGCTCCGAGCTGTCGGCACAGAGCCCGACGTGGGCCTCGAACTCACAAACCGCAAGAGCGTGACCTAAGCGGAAGTCGGATGCTTAACCGACTGAGTCACCCAGGCGCCCCAAGGAGAGTTTATCTTTATTTGGCTGCCTTGGAAGTCCGGGGATAGAGTTGGCTTTAGGAAGAGCTTGATCTGGGATAGTGTTTCTCTTTCTCCTCCTCTTGATACCACATGATGGGGTGTGTGGCTGCCGGAGCCACAGAATTATACTCTCTCAGCAGAAGGGGACAATTTTCTTTCGTATCTTTAGTGAGAAAAGCCCAGAAGGACTCCAACGAGCGGGCTTAGGTCATGTGCCCGTCTCTGAGCCGAACACTGTGGATGGAGGCCTGCGAGTCCGGAAATGTGTGCCACATAGAACGCGCTGCCCACGGGGGAAAGGAGCTGGGGTGTCCGAGGAAGGGGAGAAAAAGTACGGAAAGATAGAAACAACAGCTCTCCTTAGGCTTGGGGACTGGGAGAACCTTGGCACCACGGACGATTAGAGGGAAAATTAGGAGGAAGTGTTAGACAGGAATAATAATCTTAACTCTAACAGTAATGAGATTTATGGCTTTACAGCTTACGCAGCCCTTTCACATATCTTGTTAGTCCTCATCTAACCCTGAAAGGCAGGCAGAACAGGTGTTGTCCCTGATGTCATTTTACAGATGAGGGACAAGTGTGGAGAGGAGAAACGATACGCTCATGGCGGGCAGGGGCACGTCTGGGACTCGGGTGGTGGACTCGTGCTCACTTTCTCTGAATCCCAGTTCAGGAGAGAAGATACACTGAGGGTGAAGTGCCTGGTGTCCTGAAGGCAGACACTACACTCAGGGTGACAGAAACGCCCGAGCAGGTCACTTTGGGGTCACTCACCTTAGTGTGGTCCCCTGCTAGGCGTCATGTGCCGTGTGGGCAGCGACCTTACCCGTCTAGTTGACTGCTCTACCTTAGTGACAAGCCCTGTGCTTAGCACGCAAGGAGCACCAAATACAAAGCGATCCAGTAATTTCCTGTTGAGGGGCTGAGTCAGGACGGAGGTTGGGAACCAGAGTCGAGCCCTGGGAGGGCGTATGGTGAGAGAAAAGGGGTGGGAGCCCAACGTGCAGTGTGGTTGCCCCCAGCTCATGACAATCTTTGCCAACTGTCCCAGGAGCCTCGCATCTGCTGGGCAGGCCTAGCTGGCCACATGGGATCGACAGACTCTGAAAATCCCATTGGTGTAATGGGACCGGGTTGGCACCAGGTGAGTCATGCCTTCTGGGGCCTGCCTTGGCTGTGCCTGGTTGCACTTCTCTTTAGTTAAGTTCAGGTTAAGTCAGTCAAGCTCCATTCATTGAACACCAACTCTATGCCAGGGTTTGTGCATATATTGGGCACCAGCTGTGTATGGTGATAAGTAAGACACAAGTCTCCCTTTCTAAGGGTCACTTGTTCATTTAACCCTCATTATTTCCCAGGTACTGTGGTAAGCATGGAGTGTATACGATTTGGCGAAACTGTTACTCTAGGTAGGATGACACATTTATGCCCAACTGATCGTAATACATGCAATGTACAAGTGATTTGATCTGTATATGAAGAGTGCTTTGGGGTTATAGAGATAAAAGGGATAAAATTTTTGTTCGGGGAAATTCAGGGAGCTCTTGATAAGAGGTACGTGAGCTAGACTAGCAGAACAAAGGAAAGAGGCAGGTGTGTGCCTGGCATGCTCAGAGGATATGTGGTGAGCTGTTTGGATGGGGGGAGTTGGTGCATGGGGGCAGATGATGGGAAACGGAGGGCGCTTTCCTCTTCAAGAGTTTTTGAGTGGCTCAGTTAAACTGCTGGCCTAGCTAATCAGAGCTGGGGTGAGGGGGGGGCCCTCCGGGCTCACCATCTGCCCAGAATAATTCTCCCCAACCTCGAAAGTGCTCAGAAAACACAAAGTTTGTCTTGGCTGTAACGGGCCAGACCTAAGGAAGTGATCTGGGTCAAAAAGCTTTTACACAATTGTAAGTAATGGAACGCACTGAACCCAGTGGAACCTCATGAAAATGCCACGACGCGTTGAGTGTTTATGTTTCGTGCTCATGATGTTTGAATGTTTAAATTCAGACGAAAAGCATAAGCACCGAGATGAAACAACTGGTAGGGTCTGGGCCACTCTTTCAAGACGAAGGGTACTTGATGGTGACAGCGGTGTTGACAGGGCACGTGGACTCCGAAGTACACGGAGGGCGCCGCTCACATGGCCCCGGGTTCCCACTGCGCGACCCACCCGTCAGCACGATCTGCCTTTTCTCACGGAAGCGAGCACGGGGCTCGCTCAGCACGCACCTGGCTGACTTAGGGTATGTGAAGGACTGAGTGATTTGGGAGAGGCAGGCAAAGGGCAGAGTTCAGGGCTTCGGAGGGGAAATTGAATGAACAAGGGAAAAAGGAAGGACGTCCAGGAAAGCAATAAAGACAACGTGTTTGAAAAATTAGAAACAGATTCCTTAAATACCTCACAGTAGGAGAAAGTAAAACAAATTACGGCCCAGTCCACCCATTCCGTTCATCGAAAAGATACGTGTACTCGTTTTCTACCGTGCGCCAGGGTCCTGTGTGACTTACTAGGTTCTGGGACAAAATCCCTGACCTCAGATCGTGCGGCCATTCAGAATGATAGTTCCGAGGGTGCCTGGGTGGCTCGGTCGGTTAGACGTCCGATTCTTGGTTTCGGCTCAGGTCACGATCTCATGGCTTCGTGGGTTCGAGCCCCGTGTTGGGGTCTGCGCTGGGGCACAGAGCCTGCTTGGGATCCTCTCTCTCACCTTCTTTCTCTGCCCCTCCCCCACTCATGCTGTCCCTCTCTTTCTCTCTCTCAAAATAAATAAATAAACTTAAAAAAATAAGAAAAGGGGCGCCTGGGTGGCTCAGGTCACGATCTCGCGGTCCGTGGGTTCGAGCCCCGCGTCAGGCTCTGGGCTGACGGCTCAGAGCCTGGAGCCTGCTTCCGATTCTGTGCCTCCCTCTCTCTCTGCCCCTCCCCCGTTCATGCTCTGTCTCTCTCTGTCCCCAAAATAGATAAACGTTAAAAAAAAAAAAAAAAAAAGAAAATGATAGGTCTGGAGCCCAGGCAAAAATACAGAAAATGCGTATGATATTTATTTCGCAGAAGACGCAAGGGTCAAAATTTACATACAGTGTGATGACAACCAGGTTAAAAGAAACCAGACGCAGAGAAGGAAGTGAGAGGAAATACAGCGAACAGGCAATGACTGTGTTAGGGTGGTGGAGTTAGACCAACTTGTCTTTATTCTCCTAACTTTCTGTGCTATACTTGTATTCCATTCATAAATAAATTTTTTTGTTTTTAATAAGAAGGGCCATCACCTGGCACACTGACCCTCCTACATGAATCACCGGTTCAGCTAGAATTCGAGGAGTACTTCACTCTGGACAAGCCCATCCTCCTGCGCCAACCTGGCTGCTGGCATTCTCCGGGTGCCGGGCTCTGCTGCTTGGAGTTTGAATCAAAGATGTTAAAGCTCGGGAGGGGCCCGGATATGCCAAAGGCACCCCTGTTCTCAGCGATCGCAAACCCAGCGGCTCGCCAGTGGAAACGGAGAGGCTCCCGATCCGGCACAATGCAAGGGCTGGTATTTCCCCTGACTCTGGGGCCGGGCGCTTGTCCATTTGGGGCACGAGATGAAGGAGCTGGCCAGCTTCCCGTCCTGGGAATGGATGGACCAGGCGTCGCATGCCAAGCCCGGGCCAGGCGCTCACAGCTGCGCCTGCCTCCCCTGGAGAAAATGAAGGTTCTGTCTGTCCCCTCCAAATAGGCCTGCTTGGGGCATGACTCTGGGATGTGGCTTTGGAATCAGAGAGACAAGAATTTTTTTAAAACTTTACACATATTTAATCGAACGACTCCATGCACATGGTTAGAAAAAATAAAAGGGTAGAGAAGGGCCTATAGTTAAAAACAGATTTCCATTCCATTCCTTGAATGCGGTCTTGCCTCTCAGAGGCTATGGCTTTTAACTGCTTTGGTTTTGGGTTCGGCCAGTATACCTTCCTTTCTCTAGGTCATACGCCAATTCTGCCGTGTTCTGGTGGACCCTGTGGGGACATTATGTGCTGTCTCCCTGCTCTGATAAAGCAGGACTTCGCTCATATGTACACTTGGGCGGACATGGAAAAGCACCGTCCAGACCTCCTTTCAAAAACGGACTTGCTAGGGGCGCCTGGGTGGCGCCGTCGGTTAAGCGTCCGACTTCAGCCAGGTCACAATCTTGCGGTCCGTGAGTTCGAGCCCCGAGTCAGGCTCTGGGCTGATGGCTCAGAGCCTGGAGCCTGCTTCCGATTCTGTGTCTCCCTCTCTCTCTGCCCCTCCCCCGTTCATGCTCTGTCTCTCTCTGTCCCAAAAAAAAAAAAAACAAAAAAAAACGGACTTGCTGCCCAGCTGTGGGGAGTGTGGTCAGCAGATGGCCACCAGCTGCCAGCTCACGCAGGGCCAGCCTCAGAGGTACCGAGAGCCACCTGGCCCCGGGTCACACCCTTTCTGGGGCAGCCTGCCTCCAGCGACCGAGCACAGTGAGGGAGCAAGGCCATTCACCCCAAATGGGGGCTCTCACAGCGAATACTCTCACTCCAGTGCTCGGGCCGGGTCGGTCTGCGTCACAGTTGACTTCTCCCTCTGTCCATTTTTTTTTTCTTTCCCCTTCTTTTCACGGGCGTCCATCCTCATACACATCATGCACCCCAAACCAGCCTGGTGTCCGCTTCCAGGGAAGCCACCCTGCAACAATCACCCGAGTCCCTCTTGGAGTTTTTCAGAGCATATCGATTTGTACTGTGTCAACTTAACTGAATAAGAACTACATCCCCCCACATTCCGTCCCCGAGGTGGCTCCAAGTCAGGGTTAGCTAGGAGGGACGTTTGTGCAAAAACTGGAAGGCAGAAACGAAGCAGTAGCCATTTCTGCTCATGGAGGGTTGGCGTTGGGCCAGATGCGGCCGCGGCTTGCATGCCGTCACCGCCACCCGGCTCACCTCGTTGGCGCGCTGCCCGGGGCTCTTCCAGTGCCTTCTCATTCTCCCCCTTCTGCCCTTCTGTGTCCTGGGCCAGGTGCACACGCAGCGCCATGACGGGGGCACCTGCTTATCCAGAAGCTCACCCACACCGTGGAGACGGGAGGCACAGAGACAGATGTGGATTTCTGGTTGCCCTTGTGGGTTCCAGGGGGTTCTATCTCTTCCTCTCCACTGCCAGTGCTACTGACCTGGGGCCCAACACCGGGCACAGAGGCGGTGGGCTCACATATACCACTGAAGCAGCTCCTATAACCGCGTAAGGTCTAGTCACCCTAACAACTCCTTTTTCCTTGAATTCTAATGGATACGGTCGCCATTTCTAGCTCCTCTCCTGATGACTCTGTTCCATCAGCTCTTGGTTGTACTTGACTCCTTACCCCATAAAGCAGGACATCAGCATCACCACCCTGTCCTCCTCCCCTCCCGCCCTCTCAGCTAATTTCTTGCTTTTGTTTTTAAATTTTTTTTTTCAACGTTTATTTATTTTTGGGACAGAGAGAGACAGAGCATGAACAGGGGAGGGGCAAAGAGAGAGGGAGACACAGAATCGGAAACAGGCTCCAGGCTCTGAGCCATCAGCCCAGAGCCTGACGCGGGGCTCGAACTCACGGACCGCGAGATCGTGACCTGAGCTGAAGTCGGACGCTTAACCGACTGCGCCACCCAGGCGCCCCTTGCTTTTGTTTTTTAAGTTTACTTATTTTGTGAGAGAGAGAGTCGGGGAAGGGCAGAGAGAGAGAGAGAGAGAGAGAGAGAACCCCAAGCAGGCTCCACACTGTCAGTACAGAGCCTGATGCAGGGCTCAAACTCACAAACAGCAAGATTGTGCCCTGAGCTGAAACCAAGAGGATGCTTAACCAGCTGAGCCACCCAGGCACCCCTCAGCTAACTTTTACTGAGCTATAATCAACATACACCACTATATTAGTTTCAGGAGTACAAGGTAGTGATCTGATATTTCTATACATTATGAAATGATCACCACAATAGGTCTGGTTACCATCTGTCATTACACAAAGTTATTACGATGTTATTAACTATATTCCCTATGCTGTACTTTTTGTTTCTGCGACATATTTATTTTATAACTGGAAGTCTGTTCTTCCTAATTCTCTTCACCCATATCGCTCATCCCCTCACCCCCCTCCCCTCTGGCAACCACCAGTTTGTGTGCTGTATCTGTGAGTCTGCTTTTGTTTTGTTTTGTTCGCTCATTTGTTTGTTTTTTAGATTTCATATAAAGTGAAATCATATGGTATTTGTCTTTCTCCGTCTGCCTTATTTCACTTAGCTTAATATCCTCCCGGTCCATCCGTGTTGTCACAAATGGCAAGATTTTATTCCTTTTCATGGCTAATATGCCATTGTGTACGTATCTACCTCACCTTCTTTATCCATTCATCTACTGATGGACACTTAGGTTGCTAAGTGCTTCTATCAGCTGTTTTCTAGTTTCTACATTGTCAAGCGTAGTCATGTTATGTCCTGTCCAAAAATCATAGTGAAACTTTCCCTTCTTTGTTCGTGGTCCATTTTAAAAAGTGAAGACCTGTGCACAGCAACCAGAGTAATGCATTTGTGTGCGTAAATGTCATAGGGCCTGGTGATGGTCTATGATTGTATTTCTTCTTTCTCCGTGTGTCCAAGGGAAGACAACTGTGTCACACAAAGGACAATGTTCTTAGCCCCAAGATCAAATAGATATTCTTGTTTTATGTGCCATCGTCTGCTCAAAGTCATCTTACCTCTTTTGTCGTTTCGTTTTTGGATCGTGACTTTTTTATTTTTTGGTTTGCTTTTCCCAGAGTGTTTTGTTTGTTTGTTTGTTTTTTGTTTTTCCTTTCTTACTTTCTTGTTTCTGCTTGGGCAAAGAAAGCTAGGTCTTTGCCCTCATGTCCCAAATATTATCTAGCTTTTTACTCATTTTATTTGTTTCTTGGGATCCATTATAATCTTCTAAAAGATTTTCTCTTTGAAACCCATTGATATTTTATTGGAGACCAATTTCTTCTGAGGCTTGCTAAACAGCTATCATTCTGGGATTTTTTTTTTTTCCATTGGACCCTTTGGTTAATTCCACCATTTCTTGTATTTTCACATTGCCCTTTTGTTCTTTTATGTTCATTCTGGTTTCGTTGGGGTACATTTTCACTTCCCTTATCCACAAGGCATGCACAAGAAGGAAATATCAAGTAATTGCATGAGGATTTAGCTGTGTGACTTGGGCAAGTCCCTAGCCATTTTGTACTGCAATTTCCTTAACTACAAGATGGGGATTATGTCACCTACGTCATGGAATCACCGTGAGGATTATATATGATAACACTGGTCGCGTGCCCTATCTTTGGTGCTGAGCAAATTTTGGTTTATTTTCCTAATTAAGTTACTTTTTTTTTTTTTTTTTTTTTTTTTTGCTAAGAGATCTTAAAGGGCTCCCGTTGCCTGTGGAAGAAAGTTCAAACTCTTTAGCATGTCCCAAGGCCCTCCATAATTGGATCCCAATTGACCTTTTCAAATTTATTTCCTATTATTCTCTTCCTGTACCTTATGCCCTGCCAAGCTCTACTCCAGCACACCTGTGTCTTGCAGCCATCAGGCCTTGACCCCGCCTGGAAAGGCTTTCTAGGCATAGTGTCTGTGTGCACAAACCCATTTCCCTTCTCAAGGGCTCCCTCTGCCATACATCCTGCCCTGATCTCAGCTCTGCACAATCCCACTCTCTCCTCTGGCTTTTACCCCTTTCCACTGGCTATTAGAGTTGTTGTGGCCACAGACTTGGCCGGCTGCCTATGGACGGACCAAACTCTTTCAATTTCTCTCTGCAGCTGGGGCAGCCACAGTGTTGAATAATCCTCTTTTTGCCGGCTGGGCAGAATCCAGGATGCCTCTAGGCAATGTTTCCAGAGAGCCAAAAACTAACTACTGCTTCCTTCCTCTCTCCTGCCAGTGTAGCTTCCCCCCCAACCCCCGCCCCAAACAGCCCCTCCCCACCCCACCCCACGGAAGGGCAAATATTACCTTTAGGGCAGCCACCTATTGGGTGAGGTCTGATGGCCGTGGGAAAGTGTTCTGTCATCAAATGTCTCTTCCGCTGGGATTTAGAGGGACAAAATGCACATACCTCTGGGAGGAGTATCACATTAAGTTTAATTTGGTAACGTTAGCACTCATTCACTCCCTCCCTCCCTCAAATGTATTAGATGACTCTGGTGTGCCAGGCATTGTGGAGGGCTTGGGGACGCAGGGGGAAGAGACATGATCCCTGCCCACAGGGGAATCACGACTAGCTTAGTTTGATTTAAAAATGTTTTGGGGCGCCTGGGTGGCGCAGTCGGTTGAGCGTCCGACTTCAGCTCGGGTCACGATCTCGCAGTCCGTGAGTTCGAGACCCGCGTCGGGCTCTGGGCTGATGGCTCAGAGCCTGGAGCCTGTTTCCGATTCTGTGTCTCCCTCTCTCTCTGCCCCTCCCCCGTTCATGCTCTGTCTCTCTCTGTCCCAAAAATAAATAAACGTTGAAAAAAAAAAATTTAAAAATGTTTTAAGGTTTATTTATTTTTGAGAGTGGGGGGCAGAGAGAGATGGAGACACAGAATCCAAAGCAGGCTCCAGGCACTGAACTGTCAGCACAGAGTCTGATGCGGGGGGCTCGACTTCAGGGACCGTGAGATCGTGACCTGAGCCGAAGTCGGATGCTCAACCGACTGAGCCGGCCAGGAGCCCAAGCGCGGTATGATTTAAGATCACTTTCCAACAATGAGCTCTACCTGATAGCAGGATACTGGAGTATCTGAAGGCGAGTAGACGGTTGGGTACGTGGGCTGGAATGGTGTAAGAGGAGAGTGTGAAGGTCCCGAGGGGCCTGAGGGGAAGAGGATCTGCAGAGTAGGGGGGTGCCTGAGACAGATTTTCTCTATCTCACAGTTTAGCCCTCAGGTATGATGGAGGCTGATTGGTCACCAGGTGAGGCAGGAGGTTGAGAGAGGGTGGAAGAGAAGATGATGCAGCCTCTGAGCACAGGGTTCTACCCATCCCATTCATGCACCATTCTCTCTCCTGACCTGGGCGAGACCCTGGGCGGCTGTTGTAACAGTACCTTCGAGGGAACCACAGAGAAAAGAAAATCTCTCCACTCACCCGGCTGTGTTCCCAGCCATTTCTGTTCATATTCAGGATAAGCATGGGAGGCATGGGATGGGCGGCCCAAGCTGGAGTTCATCCCAGGTCCTACCGTTCAGAGCCAGGCCAGACCCGGATTGATGCAGGGGGCTGGAGGTGCAGAAGCTTGGAGTTGTGTGTTTCTGAGCAGACATTGAAGCCTATTAAAGTTGAGTTCTGTCTGGTGGTCACATCCTGGACTGGCTGCCCCACGGCAGACAAAGCTCCTTTTGTAGCCAGTGGGACCAAGGGAAGGGGGAAGCTGAGTTCTTAATGTGACCAACCAACTTCCAGCCTGTATCAATAAATTTCTCCCTGAACCTTTCCAAAACAAAGCTTTGCTAATGTGGAGCTCTGGGGCTGTGGCAGCTGGTGGAGTCCTGGCAGAATCCACAGGCCCAGGTTCTCCTTGCCCTTGGCCAGAGCCGGCTTGGCGAAAACTAGGGCTCAGGCGATGGGGAAACTGGTGTGCATGTTGGTTAAATAACTGCCCACAGGTCATAGAGCCGGTAAAGCTATGGCAGAGATGATTTAAACTCAGATCTGTGAAAGTCTTCTGGTTGGGCTTTGGTGCCATCTGCCATTTGGATCTGGGATCCAAAGATCCCAGAGGAAGGCTGTCCAGGGAGCCTACCTGTAATGAAAGACTGCAGGTTCTTATAGCTGGAAAAGTCCTCAGAGATAGCCAGTCCAACCCTTTTATTTCAGAGGGGAACCGGGGATTGGGGATCTCTGTTATCTACAGAGATAGTGACTGGGATGGGGCTAGACTGCAGGTCTCCCCACTCCATATCAAAAGATCTTTTTGCTTACACGACACATGACTTTTCTTTGGGAAATGTGTACACTTCACGACAAGGACAAAAGGCACTTAACTCTAAAGAACCAACAGATGGGGGCGCGTGAGTGGCTCAGTCGGTTAAGCATCTGACTTTTTTTTGGTTGTCAATGTTTATTTTTGAGAGAGGGAGAGAGACAGAGGGCGAGCAGGGGAGGGGCAGAGAGAGAGAGAGGAAGACAAAGAATCTGAAGCCGGCTCCAGGCTCTGAGCTGTCAGCACAGAGCCCAACCGGGGGCTTGAACTCACGAGCCGAGAGATCACGACCTGAGCTGAAGTCGGGCGCTCAACCGACTGAGCCACCCAGGTGCCCCATAAGCATCTGACTCTTGATTTTGGCTCAGGTCATGATCTCACGGTTCGTGGGTTGGAGCTTCACATCAGGCTCTGCACCGACAGTGTGGAGTCTGCTTGGCATTCTGTCTCCCTCTGTCTCTCTGCCCCTCTCCTGCTCACTCTTTCTCTCTCTGTCTCAAAAATAAATAAATAAACTTAAAAAAAAAAAAAAGAAAAGGACCAACAGATGATGGTGGCCGCTAAAACAAAGTGACGTGCAGGCCTGGGGTGTCCTGCTTCTCCCCACATCGTTCTACAAAACCACGATCTGGAGACTCAAGGAAACGGGGTATAATTCCAGCTGGAGTCGGAAAGTCCCTAGAACAAGGGGAGCCAATGTTGCAAAGCCCAGTTCGAGGGCGGAAGAATACCAGTGTCCCAAGTCAGACAGGCGGGAAAAAAAAGGGCAAATGCATCTTTTCTCCACTTTTTGTTCTGTTCAAGCCCCCGCTGGATTCAATGACGTCCACCCGCACTGGAGAGAGCAATCTGTTTTACTGAGCGCGCCGATTTAAATGCTAATCTCATGCAGAAACACTCTCACAGGCACTTCCAGAAATAATGTTTAACCAGCTCTCTGGGCATCCCATGGCCCAGTCAAGTTGACACGTACGATTAACCATGACAATGTCGTTGCTCTGCAAGTGTCGTAAGTCTGCTCTCTTCCCCGCTGGATCACAAATTTGAAAAGGAATCAGCTGCAGCTTATCATCCCCATGATGCCTTCCTTCCACACGGTCCTAGGCCTTCCCAGCGATGCAGGGGCCGCCCGGCTGGGAGCAACACCACGGAGCTCGTTCAGGAGACAGTTAGAGCTGCAAACACCCAGCGGAAAGTTAAGCCTCGCCTGTGGTTCTGTGGCTATGACAGCCAAGAGTAGCTTTCGGGGGACTCTACGCTGATAAGCCCTTTCAAGGTCTTTCTGTACGTCGCATGGGGCAATGTAGCCAAATCGTTTAGGAAATAGTCAACGGAGCCAGATAAAGATCTGGGTTCAAATCTCAGCTCTGCCATGGTTTACCGGCTCTGTGACCCGGGGACAGATAGTTAACAAATTGTCTACCAGTATTCCCTAAAGTGGGGGTGACGTTAGGGTTGGCTGGGAGGGGTAAATGAACCAGTCCACGTGAAGTGCCTAGAATATAAAGGCTCTATCCGTGGTAGCTATTATTATTATTGGAGGAGTAAGTCAAAACAATAAACATTTGTTGAGCGTTTGAGTGAGGTTTGTGGAAGATACAAGAGTCAATAAGAATAAGACACGGGCCCCGTTCTTGCCATGCTTTCAGTCTATGCGAAGAGAGAAGGCACTGATGTCAAAAGGGAGGAACGCCATGCAAATGAGACCAATAAAGAAACCTGCGTTTTGAGAAAGGGAATTGGATCCCAGAAGGGGAAGAGCAGAATCAGGCCAGAACCTGACAACTCTGAGCTCTCAGAGGTGGGAAAATCACCTTGAGTAATTTGGGGCAGTTGGAAGGGAAAGTTTTTTCCAGGTTAGAGGCCTAGGGTGTGTGTGTGTGTGTGTGTGTGTGTGTGTGTGTGTGTATGTGTGTGTACTCACTCACAAAAAGCCTTTTTTTTTTTTTTTAAACAAACAGAGAAAGGAACTTTCCCTACACCTCCCTATAACCTCATTCCGCTAGGCGGCTTCGTGAATTCATTAGCACATTAGCTATGGTAACTCTGCTTTAGCAATCCCAGCTCCCAGAGGACTTCTGAGGGGAGGGAATTCTGAGAGGCCAGCTTTGCCTGTTAGAGACAGAAGGACCTGAGCAGATTTCCAGGTCAGAGTAGGAGCCGGGCACCTATTCCCAAAGTAGGGGACTGAGGCCCAATCTCCCGGCACCAGGACGAGTTTGGCCCAGGGGTCATTAACACAGAACATGATTCATGCATACATTTCTAAATTAGAGTTTCTTAAACAATAACTAAGGAAAAGAAAGGAAGCCTTCAACCTGATTTAGAAGCTCTTCACTCAGTTATTTTGAGCCTGTGTAATAAGACCTCAATTATTTGGAACCCCAGAGGGATGAGTTGTTCAGAAGGGTTAAAACTTGGGTGCCCAAACTTAAATTTAAATCATTTTGGTGGGTTTAAAAAACGTACGCGTGCTTCTTCGCTTTGTTTAAAGGAGTATTTAGAACATGACTTAGGGTACCTACCATTGGGCCCTGTTGTCCTTATGATCTTGTATACTGGCTGACTGGAACCCATGCCAAGCAGGCCGGGACTATTATGAATTTTGAATTTAATCCCCAAAAAAACCCCACCATGCAATAGAATCCTAGATGCAGCTGTGGCACGTAAAAAGCATGGGTTCTGTCATTCCTGTCCCTACAACAAGAAAAGGCTGTACAAACTGAAAATCCGTGACTTTTCTTGAACTGGCCAGAGAATTGGGGTTGCGGAGCAAATCAGCGCCCTGCAATCCTGAAGCAGCTACTAGAGTGATAAACTGGTGGGAACATTTAGCCACGTACCGCAGCCTGGATCCCAGAGTCACGTCTTTTAAATTTTCTGATCACCTCCTGTTTTCTCATCTCGTTCCTTCCAGGCCTAGCCATGCTCCGGGCCAAGCTTAACATCTGTTCTCGTTGCAGATAAGGGAGTTTAGCAAATGGGGTGATGGGATGCCCTGAGCAGAAGACAGACCGACAGATGACAAAGCCAGCGCAAAGTTAACGCCTGGGCCTTGGTGAGTGAGTATGGGCTCAGTTTCTGATCATCTCTCAGCTTTACGTGGTTCAATAGTTTGATATTATCGGTTCAGACAAAGGTGACTAATGCCGGGGAAGCACCATCCCACAGAAACATGGCTGAGCCATACGTGTAATTTAAAATTGTCTAGAGGTAACATTTTAAAAAGTAAAAAGGATGGGTTAACCCAGTATATTTAAAATGTTACCATTTCAGGGGCGCCTGGGTGGCTCAGTCGGTTGAGCGACCGACTTCGGCTCGGGTCATGATCTCGCGGTCTGTGAGTTCGAGCCCCGTGTCGGGCTCCGTGCTGACAGCTTGGAGCCTGGAGCCTGCTTCGGATTCTGTGTCTCTCCCTCTCTCGAGCCCTCCCCTGCTCATGCTCTGTGTCTCTGTCTCTCAATAATAAATAAACGTTAAAAAAAATTTTTTTTTTAAATAAAAAAAATGTTACCATTTCAACAAGCACTCGGTATAAAAGTGTTAATGAGATACTTCACATTCTTTTTTTCCGGTATGAGGTCAAAACGCAGTGTGGACTTCTCACTTTGTACTAGCCACATTGCAAGGGCTCAGTAGCCACCTGTATAGGACAGGACAGCTCCAGGGGATGGTATGAGGCTAGAATTCGGGGTGACTGTTAATGTCGAAAGTGACTTAAAACAACACAGGAATGCATCTCTCTTGTATAAATGCTTATGTAGGCGTTAAGGGTAGTCTTCAACCCAGGCTCCTTTCTTGCTGCTTTTATCTCACATCTTGTTGTCCCACCGTGCCGGGCTTTGTTTCCAAATTCCTCAACAGGCCAAGATGACTGCTTCAGCTGCGGCCAGGGCATCCACATTCCAGCCAGCAGGAAGGGAAAAAGGAAGGAGAAGAAAACCCTTTATTAATGATACTCTAAGGAGTTTCACATATATTACTTTTTACCAACATGCCTTTGGCCAGAATTTAGTCGGATGGCCCTACTAGCTGCAAGGGATCCTGAGAAGCATAGGCTGTGGTTTAAGTAACCACGTGACCAGCTAAACTTTGAGGATTCTGTCACCAAAGAAGAGACGGAGGGCATATATCGAGAATCAACTGGTTGTTTTGGTCTCAGATCAATTCACACTAAAGAAATGCAGATTCAAATGGTAAACCGGAAAGCCAATTTATTAAGTGCTAACGAGACTGTAATTGCCAGCCAGATGGGAGTGCCTGGGTCTGCTGACTGTTGCAAACTCTTCCCAGTAGGATAATCTAAGTGGTTGGAAGATTAATGGATCAGGCTCTCATGGCCCTTTCCATTTAAGAACATTCCCGCCAGCCCTGGGGGAGCCCTCTCTCTTGGATGACACTGGAGACCCTTGGACAAACTCCTGCCTTCAACGGTCCTTCACCTGAGCTTCTCGGAGGTTCTATCATCTCCTCGTGGTTGCTGTGCATAGTACAACTCTGCTGACGTTCGTTACAGTTTAGGCACTGAGAGGGCGAGAGTTTGAAGGCACACCAGTCCCTCGTTGTAGACTTTGGAAATGCTACTGTCCCATCAGCAACACTCAGTCAACAAGCATTTATCGAGCACCTATTGGGTGCCAAGTATTGCATTATGCTGAGAGTGAATAAGAACCTGGATTCTGTCCATAGGGTGATCAGGGTATCTAAAGGTGATGGTGGGCAGGGCTAAAAAACGAGTCGGTGTTCACTGAGCAAGAGGAATGAAAAGGCACCCTGAGTGGAAGGTACAGCATGTGCAGAGGTTTATAGACATTGGAGAACACGACATGTTTGGGAGTAGGACACAGCTGGGTGGGATTTGAGGGGATTCGAAGGGTGCTGCGGTGGACACTGTGGTGGCCCCCTCAACATCCATTTCCTCTTGGTAAGTACCCCATTTGCCTTTGGGCATCCACCTTCCCTACACTTCCCACATACTTCTGAGGAAGTTGATTCCACCCTAGCCCTAGAAGTGAGGCGAATAGTCCCAGGATAGACTCAGCCACAAAAATCCCTTCTTGCCTAAGGATGAGCCCAATTCTAACCCAAGAGATTGGAGAAGGCTTTGCTGGCAGCTTCAGGGAAAGAAGCTCTCTCTCTCTCTCTCTCCTTCTACATGACGTGGAGTGCAGGTGTGAGGCCAGGAATTGTTGCAGCCGTTTTGTCACTGTGAGAGACAGTGTGCCTGCCGAAGGATGAAAACAACACCGTGGAGGGCAGAGGGAACGTCCAGAAGGAAGCTGGGGCTGTGATGGCATTGTTGAGCCATTGAACCAAACTTACCAAACTCTACTCCTAGGGCTTGGGCTGGTTTAGGCACAGTGTGAGAGACCTTGGGGCTTAGCCTTTATTCTAGGGGCAGGGGGAAAGCATAGAAGATTTTCTTTCTTTCTTTCTTTCTTTCTTTCTTTCTTTCTTTCTTTCCTTCTTTCTTTTGACATCACATGCTTATTAAAGACTCAGATAGGCAGATATTACTATTGTAAGTAATCTTAAATGGTTCCTGCAAACTTTATCTCATATAATTATTTATAAGGGGAAAGAAAATAGGTGTGGTTTTTTTGGTGACTTTTTTTGGGCTGCTTTTACGCCTCTCTTTGGTCATTCCTTTCAGGTGCTCATCTCCTGCTGCTTTGGAGCTTCTATTTTCCTTTCTTCCACCTGTCAACCGCAGAGACCTGCATATTTCTATGACCATAATTGCATTTCGGTTTCCGGCCCCCTTACGGCCTCATTTGCTGCCTCTCTTCCCGTAGAAGGTTTTCAAGCAGGGCGTGAGCTGATGAGCCCGCTGTTGTAGGACGTGATCTTGGGATGCCGAGTGCAGACCCTAGACCAAGGCCAGAAGTGAGGACCTGAGCCAAGACAGGAGAAGAGGGGCAAGCGTGAGGGCCACTCAGGTGACAGAAGCTGGGCTGACTGGATAAGAGGCCGCGAGGGCAGGCAGACTCAGCCTCTTCACCTGACTGTGGGAATGGAGACACTCCTTCCTCCTTCTGCCTCCATCGACGTACCCCCGTGAAATAGCTTCCACCGCCAGACCCTTCGGTCTCCTCCCTTGTAGGGTTCATGCCTCTGATTCCGGTTCCCTGTGGGCACGCCTGTCCTCTCCCCATCACGCCTCGCCGCCTCCCCATCTCCAGGATGTGGCACAGGCTTGGCACTTGGTCAGTGCCGAACTGGATCGAGTTGATAGCACACCAGTTCTTGCTGAGCTGGGTGTTTGCTGCGCCGTCCCCCTGCCCCCAGGGCTGAGTCATCTCTTTCATAAGGAGCCTCCAAAGGCTGCAGCCATGATACCCGGCTTCCTTGTTGTTGGCAGGTGCTGGCGGCCCGAGGGCCAGAACGCCGGGGAGGCAGCCACTAGGAACAAGAGTGAGCCAAGGAATCAGGCCTCATATACGTTTACGAGAGGAGTGCGTGTGCTCCCCGGGAGATCAGAAACAACACCCCCTTTCCAGGAAGCAGAAGCCAGGCCTCCTTCCTTTCTCTTTTCTCACCTGTCGAGTCTTGCAGCCAGAAGTACATTCGTTGGCCTGCCGTGCTTCTAAAATAAATCAAGTTCAGGGCCACACTCTCCCAATCCAGCCCCGGTTTCCGTGCCCTGGGAGTGTTAACCCCTTACCGTCCTGCCAGGCCGGTATGCTGGGGTTCCGCTTCCCGGGATCGGAACACGTCAGCTCCTTTCTGAAGAGGGATTTCGGTTTTCCTGATGTCTGCGCCCCACCGTCCCTCCCTCGGCTAATAATTCATCCCATAGAGCGTTGACTGTATTTGGGGGTGGTCCGAGGCTGTACGGCCTTTGAGGGAACAAGATTAATTTTTTTTACCAACTTTGCAGGGCACCATCCCTCCCTTTTACATTGACCTCCACTGGGCTCCTGGGATGTCCCTCATTCCTCCAACCCCCGAGTTTTCCTCATCGCCTCTCCAAGATTCCAAGCTCTTGCCCTGGTGTGTATCATTATGGAAATTCCTGGTCCCGCTAGCCCACACTTCCTAGCGGGGCTCTGAAATTCAGCTCTCATCTGCCCCACTGTTATGTTGTTTTCCCTGTCGCTATGGCAGGGATTAAGACTCGAGCCAGGGAAGGAGGGTGGAGGGAAGAAAGTGAGCAGGGAAAAGCAGGAGGATGATGGGAGAGAGCCTGATTGGAGGGTGTCAGAGCAGGAGGAAGCAGAGAGAAACAGTCTGAGCGTGTCAAGGGCGGAAGAGGGATTCCTGTTTTGTTCTAATTTGGTTGTGGTGTCTTAGTTTGGGTTTGTCTCCGGAGGTGAGGAGACATACATTTAGTGCTGAATCGTGTCCCCAGTGCAGAGTCACAGCTAAAGAAATCCTCTCCCATGGTCTGTAATCCAGAGGCAATCTCCAGTCCCCAGATCAAACAGGGAAAACTCTCAAAATAACTGTTCGTTATTCTGAATTCACTTTATGGAGAGGCGTACTGGGCCAGTGCGAATGCATGACTTAGTACAACCCCGAGAGGCAGGGAAGAGAGCCCTGACCTTTGGAGATCCCTGCCTGGCCCCTCTGCATCCCTGGAGTGAGACATCCTCAGGACCAGGGGAGAGGCCCAACCAGACCAAGGCCCAGGCTCACACCCACCCTGGTCTAAACCTCGCTCCTCTGGTCCTCGGGACCCTAGAATCTCTGCCCACAAGGCCCACGCCTGCTTCCAGGGCCCATGTGGGCCTGTCACCACGATCTGTGCTCCCGAGGGTGGCTTGTGCGGCCAGTAGCCCAGAGGTGGCCGCTTGGGGCACTTGGACAGAGGGTGGAGGTGCGGGCTGGTGTTAGGAACATGCAGGGGGACCGGCCCCTCCCCGAGGGTAGGAACAAAAGGGAGACTGGCCCCGATCTGGGACTGCCTGTCCCCGTGCTGCCACATTCTGGCGTGAGCAGTCTGACAATTCTAAATTCGCTCTTGGCCTTCCAGAAGTTGACCAGGGTACATTTGTGAGGGTAGGGTAGGAGGATAAGACATCTTTTATTACACAATTTGCTAGCCTGCCTAATAGCTTTTAAATATTTAGATGTACAGTATGTGGGTCTTTATTTGAATTCTTGCCTTGGTCCCACAGACCTGTGAGGAAATAAAAGATTTGCCTGGTACGGATGCCTCTATTTCCGGCCGTGCCTCCAAATGTCTTTCCCTCCACGTCCCAGTCTTCCTCTGGCAAATGACTTCGTTCAAAGGCTGCAATGTGATGCGACTCACGTAGCTTCCCATAGTTACAGCAAGGGTAGCGGTAATGGACTGCCGGCCATTTTGTGTTCTCTGTTTATTCCTTTTGGTTGCCTAGCTTCTGAACCCCCTTTCTGTGCTTGGGAAATATCCCCATACTGTGTGGGCACGTGCATGCATGTGCATGTGCATGTGCCTGTGCGTGTGTACACACACACACACACACACACACACACACTTTTATGAGACTTGGTAGGGAACAGAGCTCACATCCCAGGACAGAGGACGAAAATGCTAAGAATTTGCTATGGCAGATGCTACCAGGCATCTCCTGTGATATCCATTCTCTTCTTTAGTAAGAGAACCCCCAATTTTCACCTGGGGACAATGGCTACCTGGATCAGAGACCACATTTCTCAGACTCTTTTCGGCTACAAGTGGCCCAACGATCAAGTGTCAACCATTGAGATGTAAGCCATGCGTGCGATTTCCAGGAAGTGGTTGTAAAGGGGGGGGGGGGGCGGTCATTCTTTCTCTTTCCTGGTAGCTGGAATGTGGACTTGATGGCCGGCGCTCAAGCAGCCACATTTGTCCGTAAGGAAGCATACTAAGGCAGTCCAAGGAGCTTCAACAGTAACCTTGCACTTTTTGCCTTCAAACTATTTACACAGAATGCACTAAATTTCTATTTGGATCAAGCCACAACTGTTTCGAGTTTTCTATTATGTAGTGTGGAACCCAAGGGTAAATAATGTATTTGTCTTCTCAGCCCATCTTGCAGTTAGGCCACAGCATATACCGGGATGTACCCAGGAAAGGCTCTCTGGTCAAGGCAGCCTCAGCAGGGAGCTAGAGTTCCTACAGTGAGGCCCTGTGCTTGGTGAGGGCAGGCAGGTCCTCACTAGGCCAGCCCTGCCTTATGACTGTGGGTACTGTTCTTGGCTGCACGGTTTCAGGCCGGCTCTTCCAAGAAATTATCCAATACTCTGTTAATAAATTCCCTCTCTGTTCACCTCTGTCAGCGTTGGTCAGTAACCCACAGTCTTAGCCCTGTCAAAATACTGTTTAGCAGTAAGAGTTCACCAAGAATGTTGGTTTTTGCCATCAAAGGAGTCCATCGATGCGTCTGTAACGTGTTAACTCAGACTCAACGAGAAGCATGAATTTCATTTCAAAGTCAGATTTTTCCAGCACACTTGCTTCTAAAGATGCCTCTGGTGGGGGCAGAATTAGGTTCTTTTGAATATTTGGTGCCTCTTGTCACAAGGATATGTGCCATCTGCTAGTAGAAGCCATGAGCATACCAGCAGCCAAAATTAAATATGAATTTAATTACATTTAATATAAAATTAAATTAGAAGCATATTCAAAGAGCAGTAGCGTTTCACTTTTCCAGAGGAGATTTATACGGCAACCTCAATTATTTGGGACACTTTCAGGAAACAGAAAAGGAGCAAAAATAAACAAAAACCAAGAGCTGATGAGGAAACAAACCTTCAAAACGAAACAAAAAAGAGCGTTCACAGCCAAAATAAATGTCACTGAATTCATCCCTCGCAGTTTATGTTATTTACGCAGAAGCAAGCCAGTCAGACCCGCCTTCAGAGTCAGTATTAGTCTTTGTGTAGACACAATTCCAGTGAAAATTTGGGTGAAGAACTTTCCGTTCTGGAGCATATTTGAAAAAGCACCTTAGAAGGAGAGGGCGAGGCAGGGGTGCCTGAGCGGCCCTGTCGGTTAAGCATCTGACTCTTGATTTCAGCGCAGGTCATGATCTCATGGTTGGTGAGTTCGAGCCCTGCATCGGGCTCTGTGCTGACAGCACGGAGCCTGCTTGGGATTTCTCTTCCCTCTGTCTGCGCCCCCCCCCTCGCTTGTGCTATCTCAAAATAAACAAATTTTAAAAAATAAAATAAAAGAAGGGGAGGGGGAGGCTGCCCGGAAGTTGACCTTCTGATGAGACATAAGTTTCTGGGTTTTTTTTTAATTTTTTTTTTCAACGTTTATTTATTTTTTTGGGGACAGAGAGAGACAGAGCATGAATGGGGGAGGGGCAGAGAGAGAGGGAGACACAGAATCAGGAACAGGCTCCAGGCTCTGAGCCATCAGCCCAGAGCCTGACGCGGGGCTCGAACTCACGGACCGAGAGATCGTGACCTGGCTGAAGTCGGACGCTTAACCGACTGCGCCACCCAGGGGCCCCAAGTTTCTGTTTTTATAAACCACCCAGTCCTTGGTATTTTGTTATGGCAGCCCAAACGGACCAAGACAGTGCTATTCGTGAAAACCCTGAGCACCATGAAAAGTTAGGAAAAATGTAAAAAGTGGGCCAGTATCTGCTGGTGGGAGAATGACCACGTAGGGAACTGGTGTGGCAGCACCAGGTGAAGCCCAGCACAAACAGAATCCTTGACCCCGCAGTTCCTCTCCTACTACATAGAGGCAGTCCTGACTTACGGTAGTTCAACTTACGGTAGTTCGATGTATGATGGTTTGAAAGCCACATACACTCTGTGGAAATCGTACTTTGAATTTTGAATTGTGATCTCTTCCTGGGCTAGCATCTGTGGCACGATACTCTCTCCTGATACTGGGCAGCGGCTCTCAGTGAGTTGCACAATCCCAAGGAAAAACAATTGATAACACTTGCAGCCGTTCTGTGTTTCCACTTTGGGTACAGTATTCAATACATTACTTGAGATATTCAACACTTTGTTATAAAACAGGCTTTGTGTTAGATAATTCTGCCCAACTACAAGCTAACGGGAGTGTTCTGAGCACACTTGAGACGAGGCTAAGCTATGATGCTTGGTAGGTTAGGAGGGTTCAGTGCATTTTCCATTTATCATATGTTCATCTTTATGATGGGCTTATCTGCACATAACTCCTTTGGAAGTTGAGGAAGATCTGTATAGAAAGAACCTTTGTACATGGTCATGGAAGACACAGGGCCAGAAAACTCATGGCAGCACTGTTTGAAATAGTATTCAAAACCCCTCAGCCATCCATCAGGCAGTAGAATGAATCAATGCACTGATATGGTCTACAATGGAATATTGTACAGCAGAGAAAACGAACAAACTATAGCCACTCACGGCAACATGCACAATACTAAAAAACACAATATTAGATGTTCAACAGAAGGAACTACTCACAACAAAATACATAAGTAGGGTTCAAGTTATAGGAAGCTGAAGAACAGACAAAGCCAATTATATTGTTTGGGGCTACATTCATATGTGGTAAGAAAATAAAGGAAAGCAAGGACAGGGTTAAGGTATAAATTGCTGTCTTGCTTACCTCTGATGTGCTTACCTCCTGAGTTACTACAGTAATATTATTTTTCTTATCTGGGTGGTGGGTCTATTGGTATCTATCTGATTTATATCCTTTAAACTGTATATGCACGTTTTCTTTGTATGTATATGATATATTTCACCAGCAATTTTTTAAAAGAAGGAAGAAAAGATAGCAAGAGTTAGGTTTTGTCCACTTTACTCGGCTTGAGAAGGCGAGGTAGCATTTAATCACAGTAGAAACAGTTCTATCAATGACAGTTAAGAGAAAAAGAGCTTGGGCACCTGGAGGGCTAAGTTTCAGTGATCTGGAAAGTTCATTTATACACGATAGCTGCTCAGCTTCTGCTCTACACAATGGGGATAACAGGTGGTGACCCAGAGTCCCCTTTCATTTCAAGGGAATTTCTGAGTTTTGCATTGGCTAAAAAGAAAAGAGAGAGGAAGCTTAGCAGGGGGCTCCTTGGGGTGGCACAGAGGACTTTCAAATTTTTTTTAAACTTTTTTTATTTTATTTTTGAGACAGAGAGAGACAGAGCATGAACGGGGGAGGGTCAGAGAGAGGGAGACACAGAATCTGAAACAGGCTCCAGGCTCTGAGCGGTCAGCACAGAGCCCGACGCGGGGCTCGAACTCATGGACCGCGAGATCACGACCTGAGCCGAAGTCGGATGCTTAACCGACCGAGCCACCCAGGCGCCCCGAGGACTTTCAAACAATCAGTCCCAAGTCTGCGTTTTGGCCTCCTTCCTTCTGGCTGCCTCCCCACGGGCATCACGTGGGAGCCTGTTATAAATGCAAAATCTTGGGGCCCACCCCAAAGCTACTGAATCAGAATCTACTTCCAATGCACACTGAAGTGTGGAGACCACCACTTAAGCCTAGACCGTGACCAGGGACCAGATACTCAGCTCTTTATAACTTCAGGAAAACCCACCCTTGGAACAGGCCCAAGGCGGACCCTCTGAGCACTGAACTCCATGCTGCAGCAAACAGTGCATAGAAAAAATGAAATGTATTCATCCATTCAATTAATATTAGGGTGAATCCTGTGAAACTGCCATTCTACAGGTCAAAAATGGTTGAATATTGTCCGTTTGATATGGTCTAGCTCCGAATGTTTATTAAGCTCCTATTATGCGCCAGGCACAAAGCTAGCATTAGGGAAAGAGCAGTGGGCAAAACCAGCCTCGGCGGCTGCCTTCATAGACCTCACATTCTACCAGGAGAGACAGCCATTATTTTTCTCAAAAACCACACAAATGATGTAAAGTCACAACTGTGGTGACTGCTACAAGGCGGAGGTCCCCGGCGCGTGGATGGCTCATGAGTTGACGTGTTTCAGAGTGATGGTGGTGGTGGGGTCTGTGGCCAGAACTACAACCTCAAGGGCGAGGAGGGCATGGGAGAGGGGAGTTCCAGGTGGAGGGCACAGCAGGTGCTAGGACCTCCGGTCAGTGATTCTAGGGAAGGCAGAGCCCCTGCCCTGAATGCAGGACCCGGCTGGCCTGGTGTAGATCAATCCTTTCCCAAAAAACTACACCAGATGAGTAGCCAAGTTTGTCCTCACAGCTCCCCAGGCTTTGTTTGAAGAGGCTGAGGGGCTTTCTCTCCCGGTCAGAAGGAACTGGCGGACCATAGCTTCATGGTCCTGTAGTCAACTTGACTCACTTCGCATCTGTGAGCCTTACTTTTGATGTTCCTTGGTTGAATAAACTTTGGTGGCCTTGGGAAACTTCTTTCGGCTTGCTCCCTGAATGCCCTCGATGATCTCTCTGGCTGCTGGGACTTTGCACATGCGGGTCCTTCTGCCTGGATGGAATGTTGCACAGACAGCCTGCCCGCCTCTCTCCTCTCCAAATACCTGGCTTACTCCTAAGCATTGGGAGCACCTGTGCAGGGAGTCCTCTTTACCCCTCCCCACAGATCTGGTGCTCCCACCACCCCCTGCACGCAGTGTTGCCAAACGCTCATCACCCCTTAGCAGCAAATCTGATTTTGCTCATCTCCAGCACCCAGCTCGGGGCACGGTAGATATTCAATAGTCACTTGTTGAATAAGTGCACGAAACATTGTATGTAACCAGATGGCCAGTTGTGGCCGACACTGTGGGTTGGCTTACTCAACCGCCATTTCTTCACTTCTTTCTTTCTTTCTTCCTTGTCTGCCTCCGCCGTGAAGGCTGGCTTGCTTTCCCAGCCTCCCAAGTACATAGACGTGACCATACGGCATAGTCATACCCGTGAGATGTCTGCTGGGGTTTTCTGGGAAAATTTCCCCTTTCTCATAAAAAGAACTCAACAGCTGGTGCTGCCCCCTTCTCTGTTGTTCCTGCCTGGAATTGAGCTGTGATGCTTGGAGCTACAGTAGCCATGTTTTAACCATGAGAGAAAGGCCGACAGAATCAAAGAGACAACAGTCCGGACGTTGTCGAGCCACAGAACCCAAACCAGTGGCTATTTATCTCTGGACTTCTTCTTTAAGGAAAATGAGTGCCTATTTAGTCCTTTGTTAGATAGATTTTTTTTGTTATTTGCCGTTGGTAGCAGGCCTGATATGTCTCTGTGGCTGTCGGCGAGGGGGTAGGGAGGAGAGAATGGCAGAGCGAGTCTATTCTTTGGCTTGTCAAAGAAGGAAATTAGCATTTCTGGATCATCTGTACGTCCCAGGTTATTATACTAGTTCCTCCATGTGCATGACATTTAACCTCACAATCCATTCTGTCATTGCACAGAGCAGGCAGCAAAGGCTCAAGGTCTGTGTGAATCGCCCGGTCACCCAACTGGTGTGGGAGAGCTGGTGGGGTGGGCACTGGTCCCTCTGCTCCAAACCACTGCTGTCCCGAAGAGAAGAGTCAGCCGCGTGCTGCTGAGGTGGGGGCACCGGGGATTTGTCTCCAATCCAGATGTCCCCCGGATTGACTAGGGTCCTTCTAGCTCAGCATCCTTTGGGTCCAGCAGCTATACTAGCTTCATAAAAAGTCAACCTGTCGTAGTTAGAGCAGCAGGTGACCGCTTTGTGGGATAGAGGGCCGCCCATCGCTAACATTAAAACCGGCCGCCGCAGAGAAGAACAGGTGCTTTGTCCACAGCTCACGCATTTTGCTCAGCGGTGCTTGTATCTCAGGGGTCCCCCAGGCTAAGCAGTGACCGGGCAGGGGGCCCTCACTGGCTTCCCTCTTTCTGGCCCTTGGGGCACCTTCTCTCTCTCTTCACTGCCCTGGGTGCCTCGTGCCGTCATGTTTTCTCAGTCTCCCCTACTGAGAGGAAAAACTAAATTTATCAACTCAAACTGCATCAGAGCGTTGGTTCATTTGTTCCCTCTTTCCAGTCCCTCTTCCACCGTGTTCTAACCCTGGTAGCTGGATGTATTGCTAGTGGTAAACACCCAGCCCAAACCCACGCTGTCAGAAGCAACCCTATCTTTGGCTGGGGCGGGGGGTGGGGGGGACAACAGTCTTCTTGGTCCTGCTTTGAGGACTTGAGACATTGTGCCAGGCTCTGTGCTAACAGTAATATGAGTTAAGCATTATGAGTCCGGTTTACAGACGTGAAAACTGAGGCTCCTACCCAGGGTCCATACGGGGAGAACTTAGACCCAACCCTGTTGGGACTTGCAACTTGAACTTTAGTCTTTTTGGTAAGGGTGATTCACATCCAGTTCTGCAACCATCTCCCTCTTACTTTCTACTCCCCACCGCCTCTCCCAGGGAGCCCAAAGAGTCCCCATTAAAAGACCTGCCCCTTGAGGCTGAAAGCATTTCCATTTCCAAGGGTCTCTGTTAAAAGGCAAAAGGCACCAGGGAAGTATAATCCCCTAAACCTTGATGATACTGGAGTAGGGAGAGTTCAATGGACCAGTCCTGCGAGAGGTAACAAGGGCGACCTGGGGGCAGGGAGGAGAGGGGCAAAATAAAAAGTGTTTGATTGGCCCAGGACCCCTGTCCCCTGGGGCTCTGATGAGCCCAAGGTTAGCTCTCTACCTGATTCCCAGGGACCTTGGGGCTGGTCATTTCCAGAGCTACTTGGGGCAGGTCATTATTCTGAGAGCACTCTCATCCCTGCCAAGTATAGTCTAATAAGGCTTCCAGGAGTCCTGTGCTCGGAGCGATTCGTGGACAGGCAGCAGCAGGGCCTTGTGCTTGCTCCTGACCATGGGACCCAACTTCTGCAGCTCAGAGAGCCAGGCCCTTCCGAGGTGGGTCTGAGAATGCGGTGTGTGCACATATGTGTGGGGCGGGGGAGGGGGTTCAAGTCTACCAGCCGACCTAGTCCTCCAGGTTGTCATGGCAACCTCTCCCTGAGCCAATCTCACAAGGATCTGGGTGTCTCTGAAGGCAAGCTGATAACTTCCTGGCTGACGGCGTTGATTTAGCCTGAGACCCTCTAGATGAAGGGACCAGAACATTTTTGGCTTTAACACCTTGGGCTTCTAGAACTCAACCTTAAGAATCAATATTCTTGTTTCTGGCTTGGCACCGAAGTCTCTTTGCTGAATGGCAGGCATAAAAGTGCCCGCTCAACATTCTGAGTCAAGGCCTGAAGGCAGGCGACAAATGTCCCCTGATAGGAGGAGGAATGTTCCTTGGACTCCCTTGGCTGGCTCCCTTCCCCACTGCTTTGGTACTGGATGCGTGTTGACCACTCTCTTTCTCTGCGTATTTTCCAGGAAATAGGATGCAGGTTATCCTCCCAAGGACGATGCAATAGTTGATCCACACGCCAGGCATTGTGAGAAGCACTTGACATGCCTCATTTACCCTTATCACGGCCACGTGAGAACTCATGCTGCAGGGGAGGGCAGCAATGTTCTGGGTTCGGGGAGCGTAAGTGGCTTACCTGGGGTCACGGAGCCAGGCCGCGGGGGGACCTGGAATCGAGCCCAGGTTGTGTGACTGTGGTTCCCATCCTGGAAGTGTTAGCACACCGCCTCTCAGTCTGAGTCCTGTGAGCAGACATGGCAGGGGAGGGAGCGGATACATATAGGGAGACGGATAAACGTAGCCAGAGGAAATATAAACACGACCCAGGAAGAGGGGCCCTCCGTTTTGCTGCCATCTTGCATGGCATGCCCCGCAGAGAAAATGTGTAAGAGGCACCCTTCCCAGGATTTAATTATCTGGAATAAATATCAACTTGCCTCCTAAAACGTCCGAATTTGGTTTAAAATAGCAACGCAGCGATTTCCAGTCTTTTTAGATTTGTAACGCTCTGTTGCCTTCGCTTGTGTCTTTCTTTGTTTCTTTCTTTCTTTCTTTCTTTCTTTCTTCCTTTTGATTTTGTAAATGTCCCTTTTGTAAAAGGACATTGATCTGTGATATGAAACTCACTTAAAAATCTTCAGCGAAACCCCTCAAGGTAACTGGCGATACCTAAAGCTGCTGTAACCCCAAATAGGTGGAGACGATTCGCAGGCACGTACATCTTGTAAACATGCGTTGAGTTGCACACTTAGGCTCCGTGCATGTTTATGCCTCTCTGTTACACTTCGACGAAAAATTTATTTAACGTGTGGAAAAATACAAGAAAAGAGGACAGAAAAAATAAAATACAGAAAAATAAAAGGTTCTTCTCCGAACAGTGTGCAAACTAGCACGAGGGGATGGGCATCTATGGATCTCAGCTTTTTTGGTAGAGCTGACGCTGGAACTCTGGGCCTCTCATAAGGCGCTCGGGGCTCCTACAAGGGTTTCCTGTAAGGCACACGCTTGTGAAGAGTGTCTCATGGCTGCCTGCTGGAGTCCCGCGTCCCTGCCTTATAGCTCTCAGGGGCTCAAAACATACAGTTTGCCCAGGGTTGAGTGTAGAGACCTCAGTGCATGTGTGCACAGACACACGCATGTGCAAGACAGAGCAGGTGGCTAGGCATTCTGACAGCAGCTAGATGGTTTTTATTTGCACCACAGCTCCAGCACATACTAGCTGTGTGACCCTCAGTGAGTCCCTTAACCTTTCTGATCCATAGTGTCGTCATTTGCAGAATGAAGACGGTAATAGGGCCCACATCATAGGATTGCAGAAAGAAGGATTAAATAGGATAATTCACATAACGGGCTTAGCTCAGGATCCGGGAGACTGTCAACGCTGATAGAATAATGTATGGAAAACAACATATGTAAGAATAACGTACGGAATCAGAATACCCGGGGATGGGGCTCGGGCATCCAGTTGTTAACAAGCTCTGCAGGTGAGGCTGATACGCGGCCAAGGTTAGGATGACCCTCTGGCCTGGCCTCTGCCCCCACCACTGCCTGTGGATGATCTAGAATGTTAATTCTCTTCTCTCCCTCTCTGGCCAATGCCAAAGGAAAGCCATTCCTTCCTTCCTCCCACAAACATTCACTGAATGTGTGCCAGGCGCCATGTGGAGAACAGACAGCCGGTCAGGTGTGACCGCTGCCCTTGGGGGGCTAAATGCTCACAAAGGAAACTTCCTAGTGGCGCGTGTCTGGGCTCTGGCTCCGTTTTGTCCCAAATGAGCTTCTCTGAGTCGTCCTTTTACGCCGTAAAATGAGGGGGATGGACTGGATGATTTCAGGATGGATCCATAAATGCGTCCCTCACATCGTTGTCGTATAAAACTCAACAAAAAAGAAGGCTGTCAACTCAATTGAAAAATAAGTGGGGCGCCTGGGTGGCTCAGTCGGTTAAGCGTCCGACTTCGGCTCAGGTCATGATCTCGCGGTTCGTGGGTTCGAGCCCCGCGTCGGGCTCTGGGCTGACGGCTCAGCGCCTGGAGCCTGCTTCGGATTCTGTGTCTCGCTCTCTCTGCCCCTCCCTTGCTCCCACTCTGTCTGTCTCTGTCTCAAAAATGAATAAAACATTAAAAAAAAAATTAAAAAAAAATAAGCAAAAGACCTGAACAGACAACTCACCAAAGAAGACACACAGATGATAACTAAGCATATGGAAAGATGCCCCGCATCACATATGAGTGCAAATTGCAGACTAAAACAACAATGAGATACCACGTTACACCTGTCAGAATGGCCCGTATCCAAAACACCGATGACACCGAATGCTGGCCAGGAGGTGGAGCAGTGGGAACTCTCATTCACGGCCGATGGGGATGCAAAGATGGCAACGCCACTTTGGAAGAGAGTTTGGCTGGTTCTTTCCCTTTTTTAAATTTTTAAATTTTTAAATTTTTATTTTTTCAACGTTTTTTATTTATTTTTAGGACAGAGAGAGACAGAGCATGAACGGGGGAGGGGCAGAGAGAGAGGGAGACACAGAATCGGAAGCAGGCTCCAGGCTCCGAGCCATCAGCCCAGAGCCCGACGCGGGGCTCGAACTCACGGACCGCGAGATCGTGACCTGGCTGAAGTCGGACGCTTAACCGACTGCGCCACCCAGGCGCCCCTTTCCCTTTTTTAAATTGGCATCCAAGTTAGTTCGCACAGAGCGCAGTCATGATTTCAGAAATAGAATCCAGGGATTCATCCCCTACCTATAACCCCCAGTGCCGGTTCCAACAAGTGTCCTCCTTGATGGCCCGTGCCCATTTAGCCCATCCCCCCACTCCTACCCCCTCCAGCAACCCGCAGTTTGCTCTCTGTATTTAAGAGTCTCTTCTGTTTTGTCCCCCTCCCTGTTTTTATGTTACTTTTGAGTATGTTCCTCTGTTTTGTCTCTTCAAGTCCTCATATGAGTGAAGTCATATGATACTTGTCTTTCTCGGACTAATTTCACTTAGCATAATACCCTCTAGTTCCATCCACGTAGTTGTAAATGGCAAGATTTCATCCTTTTTGATTGCCGAGTAATACTCCATTGTATATATATACGCCGCATTTTCTTTATCTGTTCATCCATCGACGGACATTTGGGCCCTTTCCATACTTTGGCTGTCGTCGATAGTGCTGCTATAAACACTGGGGTGCATGTGTAGTTTGGCTGTTTCTGACAAAGGTAAACATAGTCTTACCATACAATCCAACAATTGCAGTCCTCCGCATTTGCCCAAATGAGTTGGAAACTTTTGTCTACACAAAAGCCTGCATGGGAATGTTTATGGGTCAGTGCCTCTGACCCCCGAGTTGTTCAAGGGTCAACTGTAAGTGGGAAACCTCTGTACCTTCTGCTCAATTTTGCTGTGAACCTAAACCCATTCTAAAACATAAAGTCTATAAGGAGTCAGAAACAAAACCAAATCGAACGCCAAATAGTGTATGGTTAAGATCACAGGTTTCGGAGCTCGATTATTGGAGTTTGAGTCCTGGCTCTGCCTAACTAGCTGTGGCCAACAGCAAGTTAGCCAAACATTCTGTGCCTCAGTTTCCTCATCTGTAAAATGGGGTAATAGCAGGGCCTGCTTCATGGGTTTTTACGAGGATTACATGAATTAATAAATCGAAAGCAGTTAGCACGATGCTTGACATGGGGTAGGTGCTCAATCACTATTAGCTACTGTTAAAAAAGTGAACCAATCAATTGGTTAAAGAGCTGATTCCAATCAGTTGGTTGACGCTCACTACCTTTTGACTGTAGCAATCCCTTGCACTTAGGATAAACAATCAGATGCCTGGTGGGACGACTTCTCTCTGCTGTATATTGGGGTGGAAGATCTATTTCAGAGCCAGAACTTTCAAGGCTGCACACGTTCTGAGGCCCAGAGAAAATGCCTCTTGATGGGACCATGCCACTGAATCCGGCAGAAAAAGCAGTGATACATCTATGTCTCATTTGCCTAAGTGACCTGGCACATCCCCCAATCCCCATTCTTTCCTTCACCAGCCAGGCATTGTCGTTTCTGGTGTCACTCTGGGGAAGAAAGCTTCTGCTGGATTAAACTAAGATTGATGTTCAAGCTTCGGGTGATCTTACCCTTTTGCCTGTAGCACCCAGCCTTGAGTGCCATGGGCTGTGAGAAATGAGTTCCTCAACCAAAGATGAACTTGGACATTTTGTGGCATACTTAAAATGCATTCAATACTTATTGGACATTCTCCCAAATAGTTCTAATGGCATTATTGTGTTTTGAATTTATGCATACACACATCAGTACGAGTAGTTTCCATTTCGATTTACGATTGTTTTTAAAAAAAGGACATATTCTTTTTAGGCCCTAACAATCTTAAATGATATGAATTGCTTACAGATCAAGAATGACCCAGGTACTAATATAATTAAGAACAGGCATTATAGTTGACCTTGGCCAAAAAGGGTCACTTGGTCACAGCCTGTAGAGACCATGGAGTGGGGGTGCCTGGGTGGCTCAGTCGGATGAGTGTCCGACTTCGGCTCAGGTCATGATCTCACAGATCGTGGGTTCGAGCCCCACGTCGGGCTCTGTGCTGACAGCTCAGAGCCTGGAACCTACTTTGGATTCTGTGTCTCCCTCTCTCTCTGCCCCTCCCCCACTCATGCTCTGTCTCTCTTTCTTAAAAATAAATGTTAAAAGAAAAAGACCAAGGAGTGAGCTCCCCAAATAGGCAACGACACTCTACCCTCCCTAGAAGATTTATTCGTGTCACCCCACTTTCACTAACAATGATACCCGTGATACAGGACATTCTACAGTGTTGGATGTTAAAGTCTACCAAGGGCTTACATGAACATTAAACTACCTTATCTGAACTTCACAGCAGCCTTGCTAGGGGAATCTGAGGCTCTCAGAGGCTGAGTCCCACTTAAGGTTTTTCACTTGGTAAGAGGCTTAATTTGAGACCCAGCTCCTCGGCTTCAAAGCCATATCCAATCCTCTAAGTTTTAACATTTTCTCCCTTTGATGGATGTGAATTGGTGGCTGGAGTAGGAATCACAAGTTCCACCTCTAACAACCCACTTCCCTCATCCCCAGTGCGGGGCAGAGCCCCAATTTATTTTGTTGAGGTAATGAAGCCTTCTCCAAAGGACTAAGCCAATTGTGATCATCCCAGCACCCTGGCCGGAGATTGGTCTAGAGGTAGGCATGTGACTCAGTTTGGCCAATGGGATGTGAGGGGAGGTCTAAGAAAGTGATTTGAGTAAACCGTACAAATTGAGTAGGGAAGAAACTATCTTCTTTCTCTGATGGGCAGAGCTCTATATTTCCACTGGACTCATTTTCTTTTGAGTCCTACTTTACTTGCTCATGGTCTCTTTTTAAAGAGCGCCTGGCTAACGTCTTTTGGGTCTGGGTCTGTGGGCCTTGGCTCCTCTCTGGATGGCACCAAGGCCGGGGCTGTCCTTTGATGGCCCTCAGCAGCAGGTGCACACTGGCCAGAGGCCGGGAGCCTCTCCACCCTGGGGGAGAGGATGCAGGTCCGGGCTGGCTGTGCCTGAGTGGCTGGCCCAAGGGGAGCATTGTGGTCACGGCTGCTCTCAGAGGAGGCCGAGAGCCAAGCCCCCCGACCAAGCAGGCACATTACCCTGATGCTTCAGCAACAGCGGGGAAAAGGGGTGACAGGCAACGATGCCCTTTTTAAGCGAGCTGTCTCTGTGAGACCATGATTACTAAGCATCGTGGCTTGGAAAAACCCTTTCTTCTTTGAGAGGCCCCATCCCAAATAAGAAACTTCCAATAATCAGAAATTAAGTTTTTCCCTGTGGACATTAACCTCTTAGCTCCTGGTACCCTGGCCAGCTTCCCAAATGGGGCCGGGAATCTTAATTGGAGGGTAACATTAACAGCACAGAACGATCACACAGAATTTCGATTTCCAGAGTGAGTCATTTTGCTGTGCTTTATTCTTTTGTCCACCCAGGAAAGAAGGTAAGGAAAGAATTACCAACAAGCCATGTGACCCTGGGAAATGCCCTTATGAGCACCTACCCAACCATAAGCAGACCACGGGTTGGGTGCCCCATTCGTGGCCTCCTTTAGCTCTTCCTCATGGTGATCCTACGCAGCAGAAATTCCTACCTCCACTTTACCTAAGAGTATGATGAATCTCAGAAAACAGAGTAAATCTCAGGGCCAGGATTCAAATCTAGCCCCTGTTGCCCATGTCACATGATGTTTCTGGGTCTCAATTTCTTTAGATGGAAAATAAGGGGCTTAATAATATGGACTCTCTAAGGTCAGCTTTTCTTTCTTTCCCTTTCTTTCTTTCTTTCTTTCTTTCTTTCTTTCTTTCTTTCTGTTTATTTATTTTTGAGGGGAGGAAGGGCCGAGAGAGAGGGAGACACAGAATCCGAAGCAGGCTCCAGGCTCTGAGCTGTCGGCACAGAGCCAACCACAGGGCTCGAACCCACAAACTATGAGATCATGACCTGAGCCGCCCAGGTGCCCCAGGTCAACTTTACTTCAAACTCCATGATTCTACAAATATTGTCCTCTGCCATAAAAAATGGAATGGAAGCATAGAAATTATCTTTGTCTAGGGCCATGTAAGAAGCTAGTAGGGTACGTGAGCCTTCCTCAAAACCAGATCTCTGGGTTTCCTTCTCCTGGCTCCCACAATGAATGGTTGGAGTGGCTCCTGGTATTAGGGAGTCGAGGTGAACGTATTGCACATCCAGTTGGCGTTAGCGCCCTTGTCTATTTAACTTCTGGGCAGTCTTCATTGCTGCCAATATCTTTTCTCTTTAAAAAAGTTCCAGCCTCTCCTCCCAGGCAAGCAGCAGCCTGAGACTCTGATCCAAGCTGGGTTCCAGGAGTCAAGACTGGATACCTTGTCAGGGGAGATCCAAACTCTAGCATTCAAGTGCTCTCTTCCTGAGTCCTTCCTTGTTTTAAGCACTGTTCCAAGAGCTTTCCCGGCAGTAACTCTTTGTATATTTATATATTTAAACCTTTATAATACCTTTATGAACTAGTCATTATTACATCCACCCTATTTATTTTATTTTATTTTTTATGTTTTATTTATTCTTGAGAGAGAGACAGAGCATGAACGAAGGAGGGGCAGAGAGAGAGAAGGACACAGAATCCGAAGCAGGCTCCAGGCTCTGAGCTGTCAGCACAGAGCCCGACGCGGGGCTCGAACCCACAAGCAGCGAGATCATGACCGGAGCCAAAGTCAGACACTCAAACGACTGAGCCACCCAGGCGCCCCACATCCACCCTATTTTAATGATGATGAAATTGAACACAGAGAGGTTAGGTAACTTGCCCAAGGCTCCACAGCTAGTATGCTTCAAAGACAGGATGCAAACAGGGAGAGTCCGGTTCTGGAGTCCACACTCTTTACCACTATGCTTTATTGCCTCGCATGATGCATTCAGCTTTTTTTTTTTTTAAGTTTATTTTACTTATTTTGAGAGAGAGAGAGAGAGAGAGAGAGAGAGAATGAGAGTGCACAGGAGGGGCAGAGAGAGTGGAAAAGAGAAAGAATCCCAAGCAGGCTCCAAGTTGTCAGCACAGAGCCTGACGTGGGGCTTGAACTCAGGAACCATGAGACCATGACCTGAGCCAAAATCAAGAGTAGAACGCTTAACCAACTAAGGCACCCAGGCACCCCGCATGATGCGTTAGCCTTCAAAGACAAGGTAAGTAGCTGAAAACCACACCTATGGCCATGGATGACAAACTGAGACAGTAAGACAGTGAACGCGTCTGAGAGAGTCGGGGCTGGGCAGTGGAGTCTGAGGACATCCCCTGGAGCACTGAATCTTTGGCGTACGGGAAGAAGGAACAAGTCTCCAGGAAGGCTTTTTAAAGGACACTTGCCCCTGTGCCAGTGAGTGGGGCAGGCTGGGGCCACCAACCTGATTGGGATGAATTGCTGACAAGTTGAGGAAAGTTGGTTCTGATGTTTCTCTGTCTGTCTCCCAACGCCCCTTAATTCCCCCTTGCATACTTGCAATCATTTAGTTAATTATCTAATTATTCATTCACCAAAGAACTGGGCCAGTCTTGTGCATAATTGTATTGCTACGGCCCTGTAGGTATCGATAACCCAGTATTTGTTGAATGAATGAATGAACGAATGAATGAATGGGTGAGTGAAAGTCGGGCCGTGTGGTCTGAAGTGTACTTTCAGCCAGAGCTCTTGGGGAAGGCTCTTGGAGGGGAGGGCACGAAACCAGCAAGCTGGCATTTTGAGGAAGTATTTGAAAGGAAAGGCAGGCTTTAAAAAAGAGGAAGGAGAAGATTAGGGAGGTGTATTTAAGAGATAGAGAAACACTGGTGGAGGCGAGGGGAGGGAAATGTGGGCATAAAACCTGAAAGGGAGCTTGTGAGCCTGGTCAGGGCTACCAAAGAAGCCCTTGTCCAGAGGCTTCCCTCTGCGGGGACACAGCTTGGCCTCCCTCAGAGCCTTGTCCTGAGGCCAGCCCAGAGATTTCTCCCCGTGCAGAAGTAAGTTCTCATTGGAAATGTTTTATCCTGGATGGCCCAAGGCCGGCAGATTCCCCCCTAGGTTCTCGGTGTGGGAAACTTTTCTGGTCCCTGGTGAGTTTCTGTGATTCTGGCCTGGGGGCTCCCCCAGCTCAGTACCTGGGCTGGGGGCTTGCTGCTCTCTGGAAAGCACTTTTGGGCTAACTCAGGGCCCTGTGCTTCGAAAGCAGGCATCAAAACGTGGCCCGGATTACCTGGAGCTGGAAGAGCTTTCCTAGAAGTGAAAATCCCACCCCTCCCCCACTCGCTGGGCCCACACAACAGCCCAGTCATTGGGCCCCCTTGGCTCCTTCCCACACCTCTCTCCACCACACCACCAAATTGTTGAGTGTAAGAGGAAACGCCACCTCCCACAGAAAACCTAGGGGACTTTTTTTTTTTTTTTTTGCCTTTAATAAACATTTGCTAAAATAACTTTTTCTCGGTGGTTGTTTTAAAACACGTAGCATAAAAAGCGTCCTGAGAATTATTCCCACCATAACTTTTGTTCAGCTAGATCTGTCTTCAATGTGGGCCTCAGTTTCCTCACCCATAAAATATGGCGCCTCTGTCACTTTACTATTCTACCAGTGTGGGATGCACCAGGAGGGACTGGTCATTGAATTCTGCTCGGCAGGCACCTGTTCAATGACTTTTCTTTAAGGGCCAAGAGCCCTGACAACTTTTGACATTATTGGAGATACAAAAGAAATGATTTCCCAGCCCCTGCCCATCACTGAATGGAGTGCCAACCCATAAGCTCGGTATATGGTAGGTGCTACTGAAGTTTTAAAAATGTAAGGGGCACCTGGGTGACTCAGTTGAGAGTCCGACTTTGGCTCGGGTCATGATCTCACTGTTCGTGAGTTCGAGCCCCGCTTCGAGCCCCACGTCGAGCCCCACATCGGGTTCCGTGCTGACGGTGCAGAGCCTGCTTGAAATTCTCACTCTCCCTCTCTCTCTGCCCCTCCCCTGTTCATGTTCTCTCTCTCTCTCTCTCTCAAAAATAAATAAACATTTAAAAATGTTAGGTGTTGTCGCTAGCTGTAAGGTGACTTCGAGCCCATTGGAATGACAATACATGTATGAAATAGAGAGAATAACTTAAAATAGCATATGATTAACGTTAGATGGGCAGCGAAGTGCTACTTAAGTTTCAAAGGCAGGGCTTGGGTTGGCTAAAATGTGATGGTGATGGTGATAATGGTGATGATGATGAATACAGGCACATTTATTAAACTCTTAGCATGTGGCCGGTATTGATATGGTGTTTTATAAGTATCACATTAAAAAAAATTTTTTTTAATGTTTGTTTACTTTTGAGACAGAGAGTGAACAGGGGAGGGGAAGAGAGAGAGAGGGAGACACAGAATCCGAAACAGGCTCCAGGATCTGAGCTACCAGCACAGAGCCTGACGCTGCAGGGCTCGAACTCACAAACCGCGAGATCATGACCTGAGTCGAAGTCGGCCGCTTAACCGACTGAGCCACCCAGGCGCCCCTGTAAGTATCACATTTAATCTCACACCAACCCTCTGATGTAGGCACCATTATGATCCCCATTTAACAGAGGAAGGAACTGAGGTCCAAATATTTTACTGAGGGTCTGACCAATCCATAGTAACACCTTCTGGGAGCAAAGGGGGCAGGGATTAAGAAGGAAGGAAAGAATGGAGAAGGGTCTTCAATCCTTCTCAAAGCAGTATTATGTGGGTGCTAGGTGGAAACATCTTTGTAGCATGTTTACATTTTCAGGTTAAACTCCCTCTTCTATTTTTTTTAAATTTATTTATTTATTTTGAGAGAGATAGAGAGGCAGAGAGAGAATCCCAAGCAGTCTCCTCACTGTCCGCGCAGAGCCCGACGCGGGGCTCAAACCCACAAACCGTAAGATCATGATGTGAGCTGAAATCAAGAGTCAGATACTTAGCCACCGAGCCACTGAGGTGCCCTGAAACTCCCCCTTTTATCTCATTTAAAAATTTTTTTTTTAACATTTATTTATTATTGACAGACAGAGAGAGACACAGAGCATGAGCAGGGGAGGGGCCGAGAGAAGGAGAGACACAGAATCCGAAGCAGGCTCCAGGCTCCGAGCTGTCAGCACAGAGTCCAACGTGGGGCTCGAACTCACAAACTGAGAGATCATCACCTGAGCTGAAGCCGAATGCTTAACCGACTGAGCCACCCAGGCACCCTGAAAACTCCCCCTTTTAAAAATGGCTTGAAGCTTCTTGAATATACATCTCTAAGGTTATAACGTACCTTTCAGATCTGAACAAATCCAACAGACTCATCTCAGATCTGATTTTTCTTTAAAAAAAAAAAGAATTTTTAAAAAATTCTTTTAAAAATTTGACCATACTGACAACCCATTTTGGCTTCCCTGGCAGTGGGAAGCCCACCCCTGTTGTTAATGGAGAGGGAATTTGAGGAACCTTGAGGTTTTGTGACTCTATGTCTGTGCCTTCCTTTCTTCTATCTTCCGCAGCACTGTTTGCTAACTTTTTTGCTTCCTCTTATTTCTCTAGTGTGTTCATTATTAGCATCTCCTAAGATGGAGTCATCGGCCAGCTTGTGTTTACTCATTCATTGACTCAAAATTTGTTAATCACCCGCTATTTGAAATTTAATATTTCTAACAGTCATCTTTGATCTAAAGAAGTTTGGTGATTCCACCTACAGTCGTGGTGTTAATTTCAGGGAGCACCTAGGTATGAATGACTTTCACATGACATCCCCCAGTTTGATCTTCCTGGGCCTCTAGCCTGTCATCCCTCTAGGCAGGGATGATACCTTCTTTTTGCTTTGCCTCCTCAAACAGAATGGCAAATGGTGTGTGGCTCATAGCAAACATTCAAACAAGGTTGTCTGACTAAATTATTTAAATGACTAACGGAACCCTGAGCTGTCAGAAGGCAGCTCAGTGCAGTTCTGTATTTAGTCTCAGACAGTTGAGTGGCATTTGATGGATGAGGCAGGAATAGTAAGCAGATAAAATTCCACAGTGTCAGTTCAGCTGTCCTTTACAAGCTTGACTTTGGCCTATTTTATTCACGTATTTTTCAGTTTTTTTTTTTTTTTTTTTTTTTTTTTTTAGTGGCAAGTGCCAGAAAATCCAACTTAAACTATCTTAGCAAGCAAGAGAAAGGAGATGTATTGATTCCATCACTGCGCGGTCCAAAGACTAATTCAGCATGTTCTCATGGCATGTTAGGTTCAGGGACTCAAATGCTGATCTCATAGCTGTTTCTCTCTTTATATGTATTGGCTGTCTTTTCTTCTGTGTTGATTCTATTCTCAGTCAGGTTCTTCTCCCATGACAGGAAAAATGGCCACCAATAGCCACAAACTACCTTCTCACACTGGTGTTTTAAAGGAAGGGAGTGCCCCTTTTCCTTAACATTTGATATCAAATCTCAGGGAAGACTCTGATTGGCCCTGTTTGGATCATGTGCCCATCTCTGAACCAATCACCATAGCTTTGAAAATGGACTACTCTAATTGGCCAACTCTGGTCACATACCCACACTTGGTGGGAGGGATGATAGGGCACCAGGATTGAGACCTTTCAAAGGGCCACAGGGAGAAGGACAGTAGTGGGTCTCATAAAAAAGGAATGCTGAAGAGAACAGCATACATCCACTACACTTTTCTCCCTAATTCTACCTGGCCCAGCATTTTAACCAGCATTTACTATCTCTTCATCTTCCAAAGACTTATTGTGTTAGATTCAAGAGAAAGTTTCCCCGGAGATGGCTGCATTTCTGTGGGTGCCAATTTATTATTAAACCTTTAGACATACCTTTTGTTTCGTAAAATTCTCATTGGTCGTTATTGGAAGGAAAGCCTTCTCATTCTCAACTCAAGTTTTCTTCTCAAGTATTTCAGCCTTAAAAAAAAAAAAAAAAAAGCAGGGGCACCTGGTTTAGTTGATTAAGCCTCCAGCTCTTGACTTTGGCTCAGGTCATGATCTCACAGGTTCATGATTTTGAGCCCCACATCAGGCTCTGCGCTGACAGCATGGAGCCTGCTTGGGATTCTCTCTCTCTCCCTCTCTCTCTCTGCCTCTTCCCTGCTCATGTGCTCTCTCTCTCTCTCTTTCTCTCAAAATAAGTAAATAAATTAAAAAAAAATTTTTAAATACCTGAAAAAATATATATCACATTAAAAATGTCACATATATGATAATATATATTTTAAGAATATATAGAAAATGTATATTTTCTATTTTATCATATGTCATATATTTTAATATATCATATGTATCTTTTAAAACTTTATTTTTTATTTTCTTAAGTTTATTTATTTATTTTGAGAGAGACAGAGACAGTGCAAGTAGGGGAGGGGCAGAGAGACAGGAAGACAGAGAATCCTAAGCAGGCCCCATACTGTCAGCACAGAGCCTGATGCGGGGCTCGAACTCACAAAACCGTGGGATCACAACCTGAGCTGAAATCAAGTCGCTTGACCAGGCTGAGCCACCCAGGTGCCCTTCTTTTAAAACTTTAAACCAAATCACTCCCCCAAATCACTACCATGTAATTTCTTCTCCAACACTAGGAAGGGGAGTAAGAGGCTCATTCTTCCTGGTCTCTCCTGGTAGGTGTTTGATTAGACAAGGCAAGAGCAGTAGGAAAGAACCATCATAAATAGGTCTCTGTGATTTTCAGAATATACGAATTGTTTGATTTTATAATACCATCCTGCCCTTCACCTAAGAATTTTTGGTGGCATTTCTTTAAGATTAGCAAAGTAAAAAAAAAAAAAAAAAAAAAAAAAAAAAAAAAAACTGTTTGAAAAAATTGTGATAATTCCATGGATCACCAGGGACAAAGGAAGATTAATATTGAAATTGGCTTTGTCTATATCAGGAACTGCAAAATCAAATGCCCCTAGGAGCCCAGCAGGTCTTGTAAATGATCTGGCAGGCTGATTGGAGACTATGTCAAAGGAGGGTGTTTAAGTCCCATCTCAAAGGGGCAGCTTCCAGTGGGCTGCAACCCACTGTTGCCATTAAGGAGTGCACGTTGTGGCAGATGACAGATATTCACCAATTCGTGGTTCCCTTCTCCATGGTACCTGGGAGGACTGAGCTTCCTTACCTCTTTGAAATTAAAAATGGTCATGTGACTTGCTTTGACCAATGTAAGCTAAAGTGACCTATTTCACTCCAGGAGGAAAGGTTTAACCGCTGGTACATGGCCGGCCCTCTCTACCTCTCTCTCTCTCTTTCCCTGCCACTGTGGCCATGGATACACTTGTTGATATGGCGGTGTAATACTGAGCCATTACCTATGGGACTTCTGCCCTGGACAGTCACCTTGATCCACAGGTGTCTTGGGTGGGTAAAAAAGAAGCCTTTCTTGTGTGAAGCCACTGAGTTTTGGGGGATGTTTGTTACTGCCGCCTAACCTATTTCATCTTCACTATTAAAGGATGTGTCACTGGGGCACCTGGGTGGCTCAGTCGGTTAAGCCTCCGACTTCGGCTCAGGTCACGATCTCGCGGTTCATGAGTTCGAGCCCCGCGTAGGGCTGTGTGTTGACACCTCAGAGCCTGGATCCTGCTTCGGATTCTGTGTCTCCTTCTCTCTCTGCCCCTCCCCCACTTGTGCTCTGTCTCTGTCTATCAACAATAAGAAAATGTAAAAAAAAATAAATGCCTAATTTTTTTCAAGAGAAGTTAAAAATCTAGATTTTTGTGTGAAATCTTTGATAGGTTAAAAAAAAAAAAAAGAATGTATGGTTGAGGCAGCAAAACCAAATTCAGCCTGCCAGGTACTAGTTTGCAATTTTTGGCATACACAGTTTGAATGGAACAATTAGCGGATGATTTTTCTGCGGAGCAGCGATCCTGTCGGAACTCCTACAGCGCTTACGGCCCTTGTCACATACTGGTCCTTTGTTACTCTCAGTCTTGCTGTTTGTTAGTGTTGAAGACCTTTCTCCTAACTAGGTAGGAGGTGGGGACAAATGAAGAATCACGTCTTAAACTCACTAGTATAAGGAGGCTAGTTGATCGGTTGATTATTCAGAACTATCACATCCTTCTTTAATATTGGAGAAACCGGTCTGGGGAAATTCATGATTTTACCTTGCCAATTCACTTTTTCACGTTGGCAAAGAGCTTGGGAGTCATCGATGTCCATTAAGCTTTCAAATGTGGTTAGCTCAATAAGTCAGAGATGCAAAACTCAGGGTGTTAATCAGGATTTTTCTAGTTGCAACTACAGATCTTCGTTGACTTACAGTGGGCTTGCATCCCAAGAACGCCATCATAATTTGACAATATCAAAAGTTGAAAATGCATTTGACACCCCTAGCTCACTGAACAGCATGGCTTAGCCTAGCCTAGCTTAAAAGTGTTCAGATCACCTACAGTTGGGCAAAGTTATCTAACACAAAGCCTACTTAATAATGAAGTATTGGATAGCTCAGGTAACCTGTTGAACCCTGTACTGAGAGTGAAAACCAGAATGGTCGTGTGGGTACGACAATGGTTGTCGGTGTATTGGCTGCTTACCCTCGTGATCGCGTGGCTGACTTGGAGCTGTTGTCACCTGTCACTGCCCAGCATCACGAAAGGGTATCGCATGCATATCCCTAGCCCCAGAAAAGATCAAAATTCAAACTGCGGATTCTACTGAATACATATATTTGCGCCATCGTAACGCTGAAAAATCCTAAGTTGAACCACTGAAAGTTAAGGACCGTCGTCGTAACAGGAAATGTAAATTCAAACTGCTTTAGGTAGGATGTAATTCACGGATTGCTACAGCTAAAAACTCCAGAGGGAGGGATGGCATCAGGCATGGCTGGGAATGCTGTCTGAGCTTGATAGGTCTCTCCCTCTCTTGCTTGGCTATACTCTACTCTTCTTTGCATTAGCTTCACTCTCAGTCGCCGCCCCTTCCCCCCGCCCCCCCCCCCCGGCAGTTTCAAGTCAAGCTTCTGGCAACTTTTCTTCCCAGAAGGTCCTCAAAATTCCTAGCCTCATCAGACTCACTTAAGATATGTGGCAATCTCAGTCAGCCTGTGTGCCAGGGCTGGGTGTTATCAATCAGGCCTTTCTTAGTTGCAAGGGATAGGAAAGCTAAATTCAAACTCAAAATTCTGAGGCTGGGTCTCTTGTCTGTCCCTAAGAGCCAATGGCAGGGCAGGGAGAAGCAGGCCAACGTCTCCATAAATGAGCCAGTCTGTGGCCTCTGCCTCTAGCTCCTTCCAGAGGCAATGACTATGTAGACAGACCGGGGAGGGGGCAATGGGCTGGAAGGGAGGGCTTGAAGCTGTGTTTACGTGGCATTCTATATACAGTTGAAAAAATCCAGATAATAATGGAGAGAACCTAATGGATATTAACGGGAGTTGGAGGGGGGCGAAAGACCCCCCTCAGTGCCACCCCTGTAGTATATTTAATTTGTGGGGGGAAGCAAAAGCCCAGCAGGACTGCCGGTGGCCTAGCCATGTCCAAAGCAGGCCCTGGAGAGGACTTGCTCTTACCACACACACTAATTATTAGTCCCCACTCATAGATCAGTTTAGGATTTTCCAAGTCCCAGGCGAAGACGCGTAAAGTAACATTGCCCCTGTTCAATGTTTTCTTCCATATAAACGTCCAGACCTCAGTCTCATGGGGGAAACATCATAAGGCAGTTTCATAGTACCCAGCTTTGATCTTTATGCCCTAGTAAAGGTGTAGTTGGCCTTACTGGGGCTCAGTCATGTTCTTCCACAAGACTATCAGATTACTACTCGTTTTCCGTTGTGTGTTCTTTTAGGACCTTACTTCATTTTTACTTGTTAACTTCAACGTTTTGAGGGAGGGAGCCGATGGTGGAGGTGAAAACTGAAAACGGTCAGTCAACGTCCTGGGCGCTTGATCCGTCTTTCCCTCTCACCCAGAAAGATTTCGCTGCACTGGGAAGTAAGGAGAATAAAATCTGACTGTACTCCTACTGAAGAGACTCGCTCATTGGGTTTTGCTCCTCTGCTCCCATCTGTCTCGAGTCTTGTTGTTTCTTTCACTCTGAGCATCTCCGCTCCAAGAAGGCATGAACTTTTTCTTTCACTTCCTTTCTTCTCTGGGTGATGGCCTGACATCACTCTGGGAAGGAGGCTGAAGGTTACTGAATATAAACACTGTCACTCCTATCTGGCTTAGGCAGAAAGGTAGGCTGGGCACCCAGGGGTTCTGGAGGTAGGAGATGCCAACCATGGTGCCAAGGCCTCAGGGCCACACGTGCGCACGAGGGCTCTGTGTCTCTGTGCCTTTACATACTGGAGGGCACCGTGGAGGACGCATTTCCTCTGGAGTCGCCATTAACCATCTACCACTCTAGGAGGATGAAAGGTGGGAGTAAGTTGGTAGTGGAAGTCGTTATGGGGGAGAGGCCATCTGGGGTCGGCCGAGGGCTGAGAGTGGCCCTGAGCCGAAAGAAGCCCGCTGGAGTGGGCCGGAAAGCCCAGGGGTCAGCCGGTGCAGCCCCAGAGAAAGCGGTGGGCTCTCAGCCCCAGAGGAGGGGAGCTTCCCGCAGCGAGCCACCGGGGGGCGGGGGGGGGGGGGCCCGAAGGGCGCCTGCGGTGGTGGCCCGGTGGGCTAGTAGGTGGGGACTATCCTCTGCCCATCCTTCACCGCAAAATAAAAGCGGCTCGCGAGATCCTTCCCTCACGCCCCCAGTCGTGCAGTGTCCAAGGATGAAAACGTGCTGAAACCCCCCGTGGGTCTGGGGAAAAGCGCTGAGGACCGAGGAAGATGGTTCCACGCAGGCTGCGGGTGCCTCCAGGAGCTTGGGGGCCGGTCCCGCCGCGGCGCCTTCTCGCTTCCCTCTCCCGAGCGGCGGCGTGGGTCGCGGGGTGGAAGCGGCTGTGCACGGGGATGCTCTTACATAACCGCCCGCCGCGTCCTGCTTCCCCGCGGGGTGGGCGCCGGGGGACGCGCGGGAGCCCGGGCCGCCGCTGCCCCCGCGGGGAGAGGAGCGCGAGGAGCGGCGGGAGGAGGGCGCCCGGGGCGGCGGGGGAGGTGAAGGTCAGTGGGTGTGAGGCGCCGGATCCACACCCCCTCCTCCCTGTCCCCTCCTTCCCTTCCTCTCCGTCCCCCTCTGACGTCTGGAGCTGGCAGCTCGGCGGGTTCCGCATTCCCGACCCCTCCCCGCCGCCCAGGGGCCGCTATATAGCCGGGGCTGATGCAACCCGTCCCGCCGCCCGCCACAGCCTGCGGGAGGGACGCTCGGCGGCCGCGACGGGGGGCGCTGGCGGCGGCGGACGCTGCAGCGGCGGCGGGGCTGGCGCCGCGGCGGCTCCCGGGCCGGGACGGGCCTGGGCACCGGGCGGAGCTCGGCGGCCGGGCGGCAGCGGCGCTGCGTGGGCACGGCGCCTGCAGCCGGGCCCCGGCCCCGGGGGCGCCGCCTCCGCCCGCGGCTAGTGCACGGTGGGTGCGAGGGCGCGCGCCGGGGGCGCCGGGCCGGGCGGGGCGGGGCGGGAAGGGCGCGCCGGCCGCGGGCACCTGGGACGGCCGCCCCCACGCGCGGGCCGGGGAGGGGAGGCTCCCGCGGCCCCGGGCCCGCCAGCGGTCCCGGCGGGGGGCGCTGCAGCACGGGCCCCTCCCGCCCGGCGCCGGGGAGCCGGCGGCCGCCTTGTTGGTTCCCGCCCTGGGACGGGAGGCTCCGTCCGCTCCCGGGACAGCCTGGGCGCTGCCTCCGCCTCCCTCCCGCGCGCTCCTTCCCGGTGCGTTTGCCGGGAGGTGCTCCCCTCGGGCGGCGGGGAACGCGGGTGAGTGGGGAGAGAAGTGCCCGGGGGAGACGGGAGGTGGGGGTGCAGATGGAGGCCGAAAGGCCAGGGAGGTGCAGGGTGCTGGTGGTGGAGGGATGACAGGGACCTGCTGGCAAGTCGTGCCGGCCCCCACCCCGCTCCCTGGGGGGGAGCGCGGCTCTCTGAGGGCCTGGACAGGGGCTGGGGCTCTCGATCCAATGAAGAGGGTTCTCTCGGGGCCACTGCTCCCGGGTTCTGGGTGGGGAGCGAGACTGGGGGCGGCCCGGGGCCCCTTTGGGCTGCCCCTGGCTCCCAAGCCAGGTTACATAAGGAGGCAAGTCTGCTAGGTAACCTGCCCCTCCTCTCCTGCCCAGCCCAGAAGACTCTCTTCTGCCCCGCCCCTCAAAGGAGGTTGAGGGATTGGGCCACAGGGCCTGGATCCCCGGACCCCGGGGTGGAGAGACCCGGGCTTAGTGGGAGGGGCTGGGAAGGTGGGAGTCCTTGGCTTTTCTGCAGGGATGGATGGGCCATCCTAGCGACTGGAGATAGAGGTTGGTGGAAGAGGAACTCAACTGACCCCTTGGGTCGGCTCCCGTTACAAAGTTGCCTGACCCTTGCTCAGTGTAAGGCTCTCCCGACTGGCGTCCGGGGCCTGGTTCTATGACCTGAGCGCATGTGCTCAGGGCAGATGTGCTCGGGTCTCTCCAAAAAGGGCTTGCAGACCGTGTGGGTGTGTGTACTCAGGTCTAAATCTTGGTGGTCTGTCCTCAGGGTCTTAGGTTGAGGGGCATCCGACCTGGAGCGTTAAAGCATGATTGGATGCCTGCTTGTCCTTTAAGCCCTTGCTCTGAACTGTGTTCCCAAATCATCTCCCTCCCTGCCCCCCCACCTCCCTCCCCTGAGGGTTTTTTAAAACACCTCCCATTGCTTTCATCTTTCCAGCAAATCTGGCTGCAGCTTGGATGGATGCCTTATCTTCCTTTGCAGGTTTCTAGGGGAGAGTTTAACCAGGTATCAGGTGTGAGTGAGCATGGCTCTGCCTTTATATAAACCTGAGGACCGGGGAAGAGAAGCAAGATCTATTCTCGTGCCTCTGGCTGGTGAAGGTTTTGCCTTGTTTAAAACAGGGAGGACAGATTTCTGAAAGACTCTTCTGTTCCTCTTCTTCTTTGGCCTTGGTTCAGAGCTACCAGCAGCTCCAGAATCTTCCTGAAGAGCTGGGTGCTGTGAGATTTGAAGGGCTGCTGGAAGGCACGGGCGTTGGGGCCTCTGACTTTCCTCCTGGGTTGGTGGCAGCCACCTCCAAGGAGATGTGTTGATAAGTGCTAACAGGGTCCCCTAAGGCGGGATTTGGACAAGGATCTCTCTACTCACTCAATGCCTCGCAGCCCAGGGTCTGTTGTCTGCCCCACCTGTTTGCAAGACCTGTGGGCATCTTTTCCAACCTGCAGAATCCTTGCCAGGGTTCGAAGGGCTGGGCTCTCTGGGGCTCGTTTGTTTGTCGTGGGGCTGCTGGTGTTGCAGTGGGCTGCCTCTCTCCCCCGTGTCTCTGTTTCCAGCTCGGCCCTGGAAGAGAGGGGCCGGTGCCATTCCAGGTTGGCCTGCTCAGTATTCATTCTGCCCCAGCTCAACTTGAGCAGCCAGGGCTGAGGGCAAGCTACATTCTTTTCTGCTTTTCTGCTGCAGGATGCAGTTTGCTTTTTTCCATGTGAATGAATTATGTTTGAAACCGAAATGAGAGGAAGAGAAAAATAGAGTGAGTGTGTACGGGTATGTGTGTGTGCATACCTATATAGGCAGGGGGAGAGCAGCAGGCACATTATTTTTCCATTTTCCTTTAATTAAGGCTCTGTGGAGGTGTGTTTGAAAACAGAGGGTCTCCTATGCCTTTGAGGAGGGTGAGAACACTGTTTTGGCTGCGTCCCGGGCCATATGCAGCGTATGGTGGCCAATGAAACTGGGCCTGGCTCGTTCTGTTGCTTGTCTTGGCAGTCGGTTCCGTGGCTTGTGTTACCAGCTCTGGAACTTACGGGCTGCCAAGCTCTGTGTGCCTGTGTGTGTGTGTGTGTGTGTGTGTGCACTCTTGTGTGTGCGTGTGTGTGGTTTGGCCTCTCGAAGCTCCGCAGAGACAAATGCCTTAGCGACCCAAGGTTGGAATTTTCAGTCTGTGTTTCTTTACACTCATTTGCCGGCTGTGGGAGGCCCAGCGAGAGCCCCCCATTCTGGGTTTTTGTTGTTGTTGGTTTTTTTTGTTTTTGTCTGTTTTCTTGCTGCAGCCCATAGGATTCCATTTGTGGAGCTCCATTTCCAAAACTTTAGTTGGCCAGTGGCATTTTTTTTAAGGGCCAAGAATTTGTCACCCGCCATGTGCGTGTCTGTGTTACGTATCATACTATGAACTACCGACACCAATGAATGCACATGGGGTGAGGCGGGAAGAGAGGATAGAAGGCTTGTCCAGTGGTAGTACCTTCCCAGCTCTTTGCTGTTTGGGATAAGGATCTTGGCAGAAATGCCTTACCGTGTATTTATTGAGCACCTACATTAGGCAGGGGAGAAAGCTGTGTTTACAGGCGGGGCCTCGTCGGAAGCATTTCTCTGGTCTCCAGGGAAGAACCTTTCCTGCGGGGAGAGGTTCCGGTTTCCTCTATGGGCCCGGATGGCCTTGCGAGGATCGCTCATGCTAGTGTGTGCCATGCCGCTGGCTTCCTCTGATCACTGCCTCCCCTCATTCTCTTCTTGTGAGGATCTAAGGTCTGTCCCTTTCTAAGCAGCGTAGGGATACCATAGCTTGAAGGACACAGAAGATGCTGGCCCTCTGCTTCTGGGGGGAACACACTGGTGGTGCCTTGCCAGCGATCTAGGCAGCTGTGTTCTGGCCTCCGGAGGAAACTTTAGGAGAAGCCAAGGCAGAGAGACATGTATTCTGCCTCATCTCTGCCCCTCTGTACCCAGCATTGATCTGCCCTCCTCTGTTTCTCTGTTGCAGTAACGGCCTGGATGCAGGATGTTCTTGCCCCTTGGAGTTTACAGCTGGAAAGTGGGACAGCAGAGAATCCTCTGGGGAAGAATCTTTTTCACAGCCCTAGGAAAGGGAGATCAGTGCTAGGTGGGAAATGTGCGGAAGGGATGTCGACGGGTCACCCAACACTAGGGTTCCTCCAGGAAGGAAGGCCTTCATGGCTACGCTGACTTCACGCTCACTAGGTGCAGGCGTTGTTCCAGGTACTTTCCAAGTAGTAACTAATTTAATCCTCTCCTCCGCCTTACAGGCCAAATAGCGTTATTTGTTATTCCCACTTTACAGCTGAGGAAAGCGAGATGTGGGTTAGGGAACTCTCCCAGGGTCACACAGCTAGTAAGGGGCAGACCTTGGATTCGCTCTCACATGTGCTCCCAAGTTCCTCTTCCGAACGTGCCTCGCTCTCCTGCCTGCAGAGCTGAGACAGTTGTGCGGAGACACTTGTGCGGCCGCCCCATTCTTAGTCTTAGAGATTTCTCCATCCTTTCGTTCCTTGCCTTCTGGATCGGCTTATCTTTTGGAAGCTGATTTACCCACCTCGTTTCAGATTCCAGGAGACAGATCATTCCAGATGATTCCTTAGCTCCCAGCACAGGTCTGGTATTTAATTCTCCAAGATTCACGATAGTTAGTACTACGTTTTGTGACCACTGGCCTGGAACCTTTCCGTCTGCAACCTTCCTGGCCATGGACTTCTGTCCTCCACGTTTTCCTCCTGGGAATCTTCCCAGGCTCTGACTCCCAAGACCTCTCACCCCCTCTTGCTGATTCTCAGGTGCTGGCTACCTGCTCTTGACTTCTAACCCCACTGGGGTTCCTGGGGCCTGACCCCTGAGCTCCCTTGCTCCTTGGCCTGCCCCCACTCATCTCCACTTTCTCTCGGTGCTGAGCCTTGCAGCCTCGGGTCCTCTGCACTCATTGTGCGCCCATCCCGGGCTCCCGATGCCAGCCCAGGCCAGCTGTTTGCCTGGAGGGGGGCTGCCCTTCTCAAAGAGGCCCAGGGACTTTAGAGCCTCCCTTAAACTTTTATTTCTGTGGACAGAGAGTCCATGGTGCAGATCCTAACTTTCTCTTGACTTACCCCCTACCGCCTTTCATCTGTCTTTGCCATTCTGGATGAAGATGATGATGATTGGACACTTTTTAACAAGAATAGCCCATTATGAGCATGACCCTTCAAAGCAAGACTATTATTTACTTGTAGATGTTTCCATTAAATCAATGATATCTTACACATTTACATGTAGGAAACAAGAGAAGAAGACAAGAGAGGAAAACCTAGGTTATCTCTGCTTTTCCTTCTTTTGGCTGAAATGACCCTCCATGTTAGCATCTTCCAACAGGGCCCATTTTCTGGAATTGAAGTGTGTTGTGGCTTTTCTTGGGCTTGTACAAGGCAGCGCCCCACCCTGTGCTCCTACAAGACCCTGAGTAAGTCAGAACAGGGGGGTACAGCCGTCAGATCTTTGCTTTAGGTTCTTGCCTCTTGGACCCATCGGGTCCCTATTTCTTCCAAGCCCGCTTTTAAGGGAGCTGCCTCACACCTCCCCAGATCTTAGGCTCCGTAGCAGCTTAGGGTCTACTGTGACTTCCTGGACACGTTCTGTCTTATTCATGCCTCCCTTGCCAGTCCCATCCCCGATCTGTGCATTACCCAGCTTTTCTTTATTGGCTAGTTTCCAAGTTGTTCCTGGTCAATGTCCCAAATTGCCAAAATCATTTGGGATTCTAGGCCCTGTCTTTTGAGGTCAAGCCCCATTTTCCCGTTTTGGTCTTCTGCAGACATGTAGAGCCTGCTCTTTATTTATGCATCCCAGTTACTAACAGAGACTTGGAGGGTGTTTATCTTCCTTTCCGACCTCCGGGGCCCTGAAGGGAAAAAAACTGGGTTCTTCCCCCAACGCTTTGAGTGCATAGTTCTCCTTTTCCTCCTAAATTGTTTCCGTATGGAACAAGCAGTTTGGGAGATGATTTCACCTCTTGTCATCTTTCCTATGTCTTCCTTGAAGTGGGTAAATTCCTCCTGGCTGTTGCTGGTTCCTTGCCACTGCCCACCCCCCCCCCCCATTTTTATAGATCCCTAAATCACATCGAATTGTTTTATTTTTCAAATCGCCAAAGCTGCCTTTCAACCTTGGATTGTCAGCCGGCTCTTTCCAGTTAGTGAAGACTCGATTCTGAAAGGGAGCCCCTCCTGCTCCTGCGACCCCCACCCCCACCCCCACCCCCAGAGCCCTGTAGGATGATTTCGTGCTGGTGAATGTCAGCTGTTGTGATTGTCTCCTAGGAATGGCATGTGTTAAGGACTTTGTGGTTTGTATCTGAGCATTTAGGGGCACCCTTGTTGGGGGGGGGGAGGAGAGAGAGGGGGGATGTTTGCTTCTGCAGAGGAAAGCCTGGTGTCTGAGCCTCAGAGTGAGGCTTGTCACTGGGATGGGTTCACAGGGGAGCAGGAATGGCAAGAATTTATGGGACTGCTGCTCCCAGGGGGTGGTTGCCCCTCCGAGGGGGTTCCACAGTAGCAAAGAATCCATTATATTTTGGGATCATTTGTTAGTGTCTCATTTATACCATCTGTATGAAAATAAACAGAAGCTGCAAGCAGAGACTATCATTCCCGGAATAGAGTGGGGTCTGGCTTGTGTCTCTTCCCGAGATGGCTTAGGCAGGGAAACATACAGAAGCCTCTGGAGTATTTTTCTTGGGGTCTACTGTGGGAACAAATAATCTGGAGGTGGATAACGAACATCTCAACTCCCAGAGACAGATCCTTACCCCACTCACGGAAGTTTGCCCCGCCGTGAATTTTTTTTTTAATCATTTGTTCATTCATTCATTTTCATTTAGTTATTAAATCGGTAAGTATTTGTTGATTAGCCTTTCTGTAATCGAGCATCCTTTTAGGAGCCACTGACTCCTTGTGGCATCAGTTCAGGTCTGGCAGAGGCGATTTTGTAAGGTCTGCTCCTCTCCTGAAAAGGAGATGTGAGTTTCTTTTGTCAGGCCGGCTCCGGTGGCCTGAAATCACTCCCCTCTGCCTGTGAGGTGTCCACATGGCTGGGCATAGGAATGAGTCCTTACGTTGGCCCCTTTTGTATTTTCCCTGGAGGAGGCCCCGGGAGACAGGCAAGCTGATCCACTCCACCCCAGAGCTGCCTCCTGGGGTAGGAAGCTGCCACCTTCTCTGCATTGCAGACCTGCCTCTGGGGGCGGGGGCGAGGGTGACTTCAGTCCGGCTCAGGTTTAGGGAAGATCACAGTACACTGACACACCACAAGCAAGATGTCTGAGGGGCCATGTCCATGTCTGGGCTCCCACCCAGGAGGGTGTTCAGGGAGCTTCCTAAACCTGGATCTGCACTGAAGAAGGCAGAATAGAGGGTCTTCTGTGCAAGAGAGCAATCCTCCACTAGGGGCTAGTATCTCAAAACCCACCATTAAAATGTCATTCCTTCTGCATTAATCTCTCTTGAATGCCAGGAGGGGAAACAGAAAGGACGGGGTGAGAAAGCTTTGGTTCTAAAACCCAGGGACCAGGAGTCCAGCCCTGGCTTTTCCCCTGTGTGACCTTGGGCAAGTTGTTTAACTTCTCTGAGCCTTAATTTCCTCATCTGCAAAATGAGGATGTGGTTTAGATAAGCACAGGGCCTCTTCCAGCTCTAAGACTATAACTTGATGCGAATGAGTCTCAGATCCTTTTCTGAGATGGCCTGGGGGACCCTAGGTGCTAAGGAGGGCAGAAAGGTGTGGGATGGGAAGGCAGGGCTGAGGGCCCCCCGGTGTGGGAGGGTGTGGGAGGCAGAGCGGGTGGAACACAGATGTAGGGCCTGGGGCACCAAATGTGAACTTGGGTGCTAGGCAGGGAACTCTGTACAATCGGCCTTATAGGCAGACGTGGCTGGTGTGCCGAGGGCAAAATGGTAGGTCCCCTGTCCACTTTAAAGAAAGTGATGTCCAGTGAAAGCCTTTGTGGTTAGAGGGTACAAATCCCTCACATGCTTTTCCCCTTCAGAGTGCAGAACCTATTGAGAAAGAGACACGGGGTTGGATAGGGAACCAAATTTCACCTTGAAAGCAAAACAGAGATGGAGAATGTGGGGTGCACTTGTGGCCAGAAGGGGCTCCCTGGTGAGCCCCTCTCCCACAGTTTAGACCCGGCAACCTGAATGGGAACAAGCGACCGTGGGTTATCCCCGAGGGCCACTCTTGCGGGAGGCAGAGAGCCCAAGGCAGCGTGGCCACGTGAGAATTGTGGCCAACAGAGAAGTGCGTGCAGTGGATGTCACATCTCCCCTGTCTCGAGAAATACCTCCTTCTTCATGGGAAGAGACTGATGGAGATGGAAAGATAGGTCAAAGCTCCCCCAGGATTTCCAGGACAGTCGAGGTTTTGATTTTACAGCCCAATGCAGAGGTTGGGAAGGGGGAGAGGTTCTTCCTGGAGTCTAGGAGCAGATTTGTGATTTATAAGGCTGTGCACATTTGATCTGCATATTCTCAGTGCCTCCTGGCTCCTAGGTGGTCAACAATTGGATGGGTGGATGGATGGATGGATGGATGGATGGATACGAGCCCTACGGGGGACCAGATGAGTCTGACTTTCTTGGCAGACATGCTTTCTTCACTACCATCCACACCCGGAAGTGACCGTTTCTTACTCGCAACCTTCTCCCAGCAGAGAGAAGGAAGAAATGAGAATTCCCTTGGTATTGACCTAAGTTATGTCTTTCTTTCATGCCTGAATCTTTCTTCCCTTGCACACCTTCTGGGCCTGGCAGAGCCACAGTATGTGTTTGCTTTGAGAACGAAGAGACCGGGGAGGACTTTTCTGGTCCCGGGTGCCACTGAGAAAGCACACGCTAATGAATTTCATCTCTTCGCCTCAGTATCTTCCTCATAGATGCCACATGCACACACTCACACACACACTTACCTTTAGCTCTGATTTGCTTCATTTCATATTCAGGGTGTCTTAACAAGTATGCAGAATGGGATGTGTGATTTGAGGGGAGGCACCGTGCCAGACCAAAAATAGCTCCCTCTCAAACAGGTGCGAAGGTGCTTGAAATCTCACCGTTATAATCCATTTTCCTTGGAGGCAGCATGCTGCGGTTTAAATCCCAGCTACCCCAGTTTTAACTGTGTACGGTCTTGAGCAAGTTATCGTTCTCAGCCTTGGCTTCTGCCTCTGCGTAATGGGTCTGACTGTGTCTCATGGGATTACCGCAGTGCCGAGCACATAGCACATACTGAATCAGTGTGACCTATGCCTGGGTTAAGCATTGCCTTCAGAGCCAAAAATAATGCTGCTGGGAGTTAACTGATCAGTGTTTCCCTCTGTGACAGAATGAACTTAAGGGTAGGAGGAATGACTGGGTGGGGAAGGGGTTTAGAGGAACATTAGTGAAAGAAAGGAAGAGGGCCTGGCAAGGCATGGGGGCTTAAGCCCCTCATGGGACCTCTCACCTGGCTGACAGCACGTGTCCTGATCTTCTCGAACCCACTCCAGGCTGGGCTGCCACTCCTCCTGCTATGATGCCTGGGCAGATTCCAGACCCTTCCGTGACTGCAGGCTCTCTGCCAGGGCTCGGCCCCCTGACCGGACTCCCCAGCTCGGCCCTGACAGCGGAGGAGCTGAAGTACGCCGACATCCGCAACATTGGGGCCATGATCGCCCCTTTGCACTTTCTGGAGGTGAAACTGGGCAAGAGGCCCCAACCCGTGAAAAGTGAGGTGAGCGAGCCTTGTAATCCCCCAGGCAGAATCCAAGGGTGGGGTGCCTGGGCCAGAGCCCCAGGTCTAGCCCCAACATTCGCTGAGTGACCGAAGCATTGCTGTTCGGTGTGGGGTCTGAGGACCAGTATGTCCTATGTCCCCCTGCAGCTTGTTAGAGATGCAGCATCTCAGGCCCCACTCCAGAACTGCTACATCAGAATCTGTGTTTTAACAAGCTTCCTGCCCCCGCCCCGGAGGATTCACGGACATGTTAAAATTTGGGAAGCTCTGGGCCAGGGCAGGATGCCGAACCTGCGTCTGTTTGTTGCAGGGGCAAAGGAAGGGCGATTGATAATAACAATAATAAATAATAATATATTGGCAATCTCTCTGGGATGTTGGGAGGGTCAGGGGAGATCGTGGGAAACATGCACATGCTTTGAAAAGGATACACGAGAATGCCAATCGTGGATTAGCTTTAAAAATTATTGTTGTCGGTCACATCGTTGTCTCTACTCCTCTTGGCCCTAGGCTGGAGTTGAACATAGGCACTTGGGGAAGGGTGGTGTGGCGGCCCTTCCCAAAGCAGCTGCCAGAGATGGGCATGGCCTCGGTCACTCAGCATCATGCGCCTTAAATGGTGTTTGCAGAGGACCCGCGTGTGAAGCACTCCCTCCCCAGGTCCCTTGAGGCTGCAGCTCCCATGAGCCTTTCCTTCCAGAAGAGCAGCATTTCCCTGGGGACTGGTGAGAAGCAGAAGTCCCCAGCGTGGGTGAGCATCAGTGCTGTGCACGCCCCCAGCCACTTCCCCAGGGCTGGCAGTTTGTCCAAAGACCTGCCCCAGTGAGGTCCCCAACCTGTGCCATTTCTGCAGAGAAATCGGACAGAATGGCTGCCAACCTGGAAGCGAGAAAGAGCGGGTGGCGGGAGGTGGAGAGGGGGTAGGGGCAGGGTGGGGTTGGCACGGAAGCTGCTAAGCATAGGTGCTCATTCGTAAGCAGAGGGGCGCCTGGATGTGATTCCATCCTGTAGCCTGGAGCTGAGGGCTGGCCTTTCCGGAGAGGGGGATTCTTGAGTGGGGAAAGGTGTCCGGGTACTGCCTTGGGTTTCTTATACAGCTACTGCTCTGCTCCCCCCGCCATCCCCACGAGTACCATAAAAATTGCAAAGAGGGGCTGCTGGGGGCTTGGTCAGCAGGGGCAAACTGGCCATTTGCGGGCTGTATCTGGCTCTCGGAGGTGTTTTATTTGGCCCGTGCAGTGTTTTAAAAGAAACTTGAACCAACATTTCACTTGAAAATTTGGATTTTAATCTTTGATTAAAAAATTGGGAGATCTGGTCACACTGTACCCCGTTCTGGCATGGCAACAGCTACATGGAATGGAAAGCCCCGCCTCACCCCTCCCCTCCCCTCTCCTCCCCTCTCCTTCCCTCCGTTTGCCACAGACCCCCACACCTCCCTATTGTTCTTGATTTTGTTTACACTGTTGGTTTTGCTTTTGTTACCACCAGCTGCCTTCATTTACCTTAACTGCTTGGCCCCCCGCTGTAGACATTTGCACCAGAGACACCTGCATTTGGTGCATTGTAGGTGCCCATTAAAGACTGTTAAGTACCAGATGAAAGTTGACGGTAATTATATTCTTCTGAGTCGATTTTGTAAATCAGCAGTGCTGTTAATAGCACTTCCTGGCTTATTTAGGTTCTGTTTTCTTTATGGGGGGCCCTTGTCTTTGGTCTTTTGCTATTCACTTTCCCAGTCTCATAACTTGAAAGCATCCGTTTCTGGGTCGTTCCACAGTATAAGTGCCATTTAAAACCAGCAGCTGAGCCGTTTCACTGGGGCGCTGAGGCCGGGGGACCAATGAAGAGCCAGGTGGCTTGGTTCAGGGGCTGGCCCAGCGGGGATTTGCCCCAAGGCCGAGTTACCGCCCCTTCCCTTTCTGCAAAGGGCGCTGGAGGAACTTTTCCTTTTCCTTTGGAAAAGGGCTTTATTTGGGTTGGGTATTTTTACATTTCACAGCCTCCCCCAGATTGGTGGCATATGCCCCGTACCTGACAGTGACGTGCGGTCTTCACAGGCATCACAGGCATCCACAAACGCGCACCACCCCGGCCGTGAAAATAACAAGCCGTTTTTAGGGCGTATTTGCATGTCCCCTCCCCCGCTGTCAGACTGCAGCATCGTGGGGGCGAAGAGGCAGATGGAACAGAGCAGACTGAGCTGGCGCGGAGCGAGGTCAGCCCTGCACTGGGAACTGACCTCCAAACGCTTCCTAGGTCAGACCGAAGGTTGGGGGAGGGCCATTCTTAGAGCAACTAGAGAACAAAGCAGGTGGGGAGAGAAAGTCGCAGCTGGAGAACCTTTGGTCCCGCAGATTTATTTGCATATGGCAAACTGTCTTTGGTGGATTCTCACATTGGCATTTTAGACTGGTAGAAGTTTCTTGGCTAATAATAAGATACTAGCTCACCATTATTAAGCATTTAAGATGCACCAGGCCCTGTGCTAAGTGCTGAACATACACGATCTTGTTTATTCCTCCTTACCCCATCCCGACCACCGGGTTAAAGAAGAGGAATTTGAGGTGCGGGAGGTGGGGGTGGGGGGAGGTCAAGTCATTCAGGGTCACATGGTTACGTGGTAGTGACACTGCTGCTGACAAGGCACCGTCCCGGTTGCACTGAGATGCGCACCAGGCACAGTTCTGGGTGCTTTTTGCGAAGTATCTCATCGAACCTGCACAAGAACCCTTTGAAGTAATTACTGTTACTTTTGTGGTTTATGCCCGAAATATGGATGAGGTTGGCGAGACTCAGTGAGGTCCAAGGTCATGCATGCAGCTGGAAATCAGCCCCAGCAGTCTGACGTTAGAGCCAGAGCTGTGTTGCCCCCCACCAGCTCTCTTCCTTACACACTTCTAATCAGCACACTGTCGGGCTGGGGAGGCCGGATGAACCTGGCCCCGGAACACTCGATCATTTTGATGACATGGCCCAATTATTGCTGAGCTCCTCACTTCTGCAGCCGCATCGTCTCCCAGGCCGCGGGGGGGGGGGGGGGGCCGGAGAGGGCTGGCCTAGCTGCTCTGTGCAGGTGGTTCTGTCCGAGCTGGCTCTCAGGCAATCCACCTTGCAGAGGCCGCGTTCTCTTGGCCATGGCCAAACACACGAAGCAGTTTGGTAAAAGAAAATTGGAGGAATTAAGTTAAAGGACAGGTTTTGTAAATGATAAAGTGCTTTGTGCCGAGGTTGTTATTATTATGTGGTTGACACTTAAAAGTTAAACTGTTTCGGTGCCAAGGGCTTGGCTGCAGTCCATTTGTTGAGCAGATATTTGCTAAGCAACTACTATGTGCCAGGCACTAGGAACTGAACCATAAACAAAGCCCCTTCTCTTGGAGCTGTATAGCATAGTGGGGGGCATCCGGAAATGCACATAAGCAAAGTCATATATAATACAAAAGGTCAGGTAGTGGTGAGTATTGTGAAGAGAAACTCAGCGGAGCAAGCAGATGGAGAGTGGCCAGAGGGCTCATTCTGATGTCTGGCTGGGGGATCTGGGGATGTCGCCTTCTGGGTTATGGGATGTTTAGAACCGATGCTTCTTCCTCGCCTTTCCTTTCCTATGTTCCATTTCAAGACAGTGTGCTCTCTAGCTTTCTCCAGAGTTTTCCTTCTTTTACTTTCCGTTCTGTAGCCCCTCCCAGCCAAACTCTTCAACCCCCCAGACCCTACTGGCCTGAAGATCTTGGCCCATCCCAGGGCATCTCTGAGTGCGCTGCTGTGGCCACACCCTGCCTCTGCACCTGGAATGCATTTTTAGTAGGGAAGGCAGGGAGGCCAGAAACCCCACCCTTGTGCACGCACGCGTGCACACACACACACACACACACACACACACACCAAGCACTCACTTAACCACCTGCTAGATGGGATCCCTTACCCTCTTTGCCACTCTGCAGGGCTCTAGAGAGGACTCAAGTTCAAGGGAGGTTGGATTGGATAACCTTTTAGGAAAGAGTCTGCAAAGTGTCATTCCATGGGCAGGAGTCAGCCTACAGATGAATCTCGTTTGGCCCCTAACAGTGCGGTTTTCTTTCTGGCTTTTTTTTTTTTTTTTTTGAATTGAATGAGTTGCTATATTTAAAAGCCAGGAAATGTGGACTTTCTGGCTCCTTTAAAAAAACCAGAATATCTGGCCACTCTAGGCCCACACCCTTATATGCACCGAGAAGCTGGAGCTGAGTAGCAAGTGCTCACTGTATTTGCACTAGCTTGCTGCAGTCCCCACCACTCCCTGTTGCCTCACACACAGCCTGCTTTTGCGTGCGTGTCCTGTGTTTAGGTCCCAAAGACAGAGATGACATCTTATGTTTCCTTTTATTTCCACCAGACTGTGCAGTATGCCTTGCACAGATTGTATGTTTTTTTTTAATTTTTTTAATGTTTATTCACTATTTTTGAGAGAGAGAGAGAGAGAGAGAGAGAGAGCAAGTGGGGGAGGGGCACAGAGAGAGGGAGACACAGAATCCAAAGCAGGCTCCAGGCTCTGAGCTGTCAGCACAGAGCCCGACGCGGGGCTCAGTCTCCCAAACCGTGAGATCATGACCTGAGCCGAAGTCAGACGTTTAACCGACGGAGCCACCCAGGTGCCCCCAGACTGTATGTTTGATACATGCTTGTTGGTTTAAACACTAATCAGCTATGCCAACTTTGCAAGTCACTTAAACTTTCTGTCCCTTGATTTCTGCATCTCCTAATTCTTATCTCTGAGCGTCGTCCATTTGTTTTTCTATTTCTGAACTCAAGCAACTTCAGGCAGAAAAGAAAAAAATACAATGAACATCAAACCAACTATTCCACAAACTTGGTTAATCATCAAAACCGCATGGAAAACTTTTTATAAATACAGATTTCTAGACCCCACCCCCGGGGCCCATGCACTCAGAAACTATGAGGGCGGAGTCCAGGGAATCTGTGTATTTTGTAGGCTCAGAGATTCCTGGGCTGCATTTGGGAACCTGATTTTCACTGTTTAATACCTCTCCTCAAGCTCTGCCAATCCTTTTCAGGGAGCATTCCGAGGGCTTCACCTGGAGGAATCAGTGTGCATATCCCGTCACGGACTGCCTTTCCAGCACAGATTCCATGCTGACTGGGTCTGTGTCCTTGTCATCTTCAGAGCAGGAGAGGCTTAGGCATTTGTGACTTTCACACTGGTCATTTTCCAGCTTCTCTGGGGGCCCTAAAGAACATTTAGGGTTTTTCACCTTTGATGAACTGTGTTAAAAATTTTTTTTTTTTACATTTATTTATTGTTGAGAGACAGAGTGAGACAAAGTGAGAGCAGGGGAGGGGCAGAGAGAGAGAGACACACAGGATCGAAGCAGTCTCCAGGCTCTGAGCTGTCAGCACCTCGCCCGACGCGGGGCTCGAACCCACAGACCTTGAGATCATGACCTGAGCTGAAGTCGGACGCTCAACCGACTGAGCCACCCAGGAGCCCCTTCCTTTGATGAACTGTGAATTGGAGTCCGTGGACTGTAGGGTGGTCGTGGAAGATGTGCTCATTCTCAGCCACGGGTGGTCGCCCCAGAGTTTGTTCACCAAAACGTTCGTCCATGTTTAGCCTGAGCATACAAAGTTGCCCCAAATCATCTGATGTGCTGGGTAAATGTTGGCGTAAGCATGCTTGTGTTTTTAGTGATTTAAAACATAAAGGCAGCCCACTGACATTTTTTAGCAAGCTTTGCATAATTGGTTTTTAATTTGTGACTCTTTGAAATAGCATTGGCCTTCTTCCCCCTGACTCAGACACTTTTTCTGTCTCATACTTGTTTGGCAGAGAGATCCAATCTGTCCCTTCTTGGAACAGAATCTCCCAGCTCATCTTTGAAAGACTGAGTTTCCACTTTAGTTCCGTCACTTTCTTAGCGCATTTTCAAAAGCTGTTAGCTTTTTTAAATTTCCTTTAATAGTTTAATTTGAGGGAGAGTGAGTGATCCCTAAAGGCAGCTCTAGGTGTATTTAACCTTGGCCCCCGTGTTACTGAGTCTTACTTGATGTGGTACCCCCAAGCCTTCACAAGCCTTGTGACACTCTTATTTAACATCATAGGCTGGTCACATCCACTGTCGTTCGAGGACAGGGCCCCTTAGAGACATGGTGGTGGGGACATGGCTGGATCTGTGTGTTCTTGGAAATCAGACGCCTCTACAAAGTTCAGGGAGTCCTGTGCTGCCTTCTTAGATTCTCTGTCTTAAGGTGGGGATAATATTCGTACCTCTTAGGGCTGATGGGATGGTTAAATGAACTAATGCAGGTAAAAGGTCTTGCATAATGCCTGGCACTCAATGAGATACACAACAAATGTGAGACATGAATGTGGTTCACTTTTCCAACGTGACAGTTATTGAAGTTAGTTTTTACAGTTGATTCCAACACCGTTCCTTGGGCTTTCATTCCCTTGAGGGTATTTTGCCCGTGGAGGCGGTGAGTGGCCTGAATGTCTAGAGACCCCAGGTGTCAGGGGTGCAGGGCATCAACCTAGCTTCCTAACCAGAGGGGGTATGTCTGGGGCCTGGGAAGAGCTCTGGACTGGGGTTCAAGCTTCTGGGTTCAAAATCTGGGTTCTTCTTCGCTCACTCCCACCATGACCTTGGACAAGTAAGTCAGCTATCTTTCTGAGCGTCAGTTTCCTCATCTATCAAAGGAGGAAACTGACACTCATCGCGTTGCATCATGAAGATTAAGTGAGGCACTGTGTAAAAAGATGACCTTGACTCCAGCATGATATGATGGTAAATTGCCTTTTCTAGGGGCTGAGTTTGTGTGTTGTGAATCACACTGCAAATTCTGACAGCATTGGCCTTTCCAGTGTGTTGTGCCTTTGATCCGGGTTTCAGGGAAGCCAGCAGACCTGTTTCTGGTTGTGCGTGCAGCCAAATTTTTAGTTACCATTGCCCTTCAACCCTCTGTTTTCCCCTAAGCTGCTTTGTGTGACCCCTTATCTTGTTTCCTGTGGTGTTAAGGTCATTGCTAGATTCCTGTGAACCATCAGTTTTTTAGCAGCCATACAAAGTGGCCTCTTCTGTCAATGCTGGCCATCTCCCTTTGGTGTCCCCAGGTCCCCGGCATGGACTCAGAGTTGGGAAACCGGGTCATCTCACTGGTGAGCTCCGCTGGCTGAGCCACTCTGGCACGAGCCAAGCCTCTCTCCTTTCTGTGCCCCAAGGCAGAAGACAACTTGACCTGATGTTGGAGCTCTGAGACCTGGGGCTTACAGGCAGATTCTGGCCAGCTGTAGAGGTGCTGGGAGTCAAGTGGCGGGCCTCGTCTGGGTTTAGCGACCCCTTGAGGCTGGGGCCCGTTGTGCTTTGCTCCATGACTGTGGCTGCGGGGTTCCCCTTTGCTAAGCACAGTGCCTGTGCATGTTCTGGGTGGGAAGCTCCTGCAGAGTTTACTTCCATGGCCTCCTTCCTGTCCCTCCCCCAGCCAATAAAATACTTGGGCTCTTTGGAAGCATGTGGCAAAGCAGGAGTGCTGCATTGGAACACTTTGGCTCTGAAGAGTTTACTAGACATTTAAGCTTCTGTTTCCTCCCTTGTGAAAATGAGGGAGACAGACCCCCTATCTCACACCATATACAAAAATGAACTCAAAATGGATCCAAAACTTGATATAAGAGCTAATATTATAAAACTCTTAGAAGAAAGCAGCTGATAATCTTCATGAGCAATGATTTCTTAGATAGGACACTAAAACCACAAGCCACAAAATAAAAAGTAGATAAATTTGACATCATCAAAATTAAAAACTTCTGTGCTTCAAAGGACACAAAGTCAAAATACAGCCCACAGAATGACAGCAAATTTTTGCACATTATAGATCTGATAAGGGACTCATAGACTATATAAAGAACTATTACAAGTCAATAATAAAAATGGGCAATGCACATTTCTCCAGAGAAGATCTATGAATGGCTAAAAAGCATATGGAAAGATGCTCAACATCAGTAGCCATCAAAGAAACGCAAATCAAAACCACTGAGATACCCACTAGGATGACTGTTATAGAAAAGAAAAATAATAAGTATTGGTGACAATGTGGAGAAGTTGTAATCCTCATACACTCCTGGTGGAAATCTAAAATGGTGCAACCAGTTTAGAAAACAGTCCTCCAAAGGCTAATTCCACTCCCAGACATATACCCAATAGAAAGGAGCACATGTCCATGCAAAAACTTGGACATGAATGCTCACAGCAGTATTATTCATAATATCTCAAAAGTGGAAACAACCCAAATGTCTATCGATTGATGAATGGGTAAATGAAATATGATATATGTATACAGTGGAATATTATTTGGCCATAAAAAGGAATGAAATGCTGGTACTTGGCTACAACATGGATGAACCTTGAAAACATGTTTCATGAAAGAAGCCATTTACAAAGGAGGACATACTGCAGGATTCCATTGATATGAAATGTCTAGAAAAGGCAAATTCGTAGAGACAGGAAGGAGAACCACTTCCCTGGTGACTGGGGCTAGGGCAGATGGGAGAGGTGGAGGGGTCCACTAAGGGGTGTGGGCTTTCTTTTGGAGGTAGTGAAAATGCTCTGAAATTTATTGTGGTGATAGTCGCACAACTTTGCGAATATACTAAAAGCCACTGAGTTGTGTACTTTAAGAGGGCGCAAGTGTGAATTTTATCTCAATAAAGCTGTTTTTAAAACGGGGAAGAAGAATATCTACATCACATAAGTGTGGAGAGGATTCAAAGGCATAATCATGTAAATCACCCGGCATGTATCAGGGCTCCAGAATCAGTAGCTATAGTGATTAAAACCCCCTTTTAAGCCAGCGGTAATGAAAAAGTCAGGATCTGGTTAGGGACATTTTCTCCTCTTTCCTTTTTATTGCTAGTGGCCATCCAGAAGCAATGAGAGCAATCTGGCAGGATTTTGTATGGAACTCAGGAGGAAATATGGAGTAATCCTGGCTACTCATTAGAGTCCTCTGGAGAGTGTTTAAAAAAATATTGATGTGGAGCCCAGAGATTCTGATTCAGCTGGTCTGGGTGGGGCCAGCAGGTGTTTCTAGCTTTCAGCCATTGGTTGAAACCTTTGGTACCGTCTAAACTGGCCCAGGTCTTTGAAGGACTGAGGACATCTGGGTTCAGGATAGAAGACTCATGCGAGCAATGCACTTTATAGTTTGCAAACTGTGTTTGTAGACATTATCTCTTGATCTGTTTAATAACCATACAGGTAGGTGTTATGAATGCTACTAGTTGTGAGACAACTGAGGCTCAGAGAGGCTAAGTCATGTTTCAAGTATAATTTTATTCTGTGTTTTTTTTTTTTTAAAGCAAGATCCACACACATGCTCCTACCTATTAGTTATCAAATCTAACACCTTGGGGAGCACTTCCAGGGTGATGCCTATGGCCAGGTCAATCTATTTTGGGTAGACTTCAGAACAAAGCCTTTTCTGCTACTTTTCTTTAACTGATAGACATCCTGAGAGTGCAGGGCAAGCTGATAAAATGTTATAGACATATGTACATATTCACACACACACACACACACACACACACACACACACACACACCATTTGTAACTACTGTGTATGAGGAAAACACGAGATGGGAATAATTTGGATCCTGAGGCTGTCAGAAACTGTTCTCTATAACCTCTGAGTTAAAGGTTTAAACCAAGCACAGCACGCCTATGGCTCTAATAAGGCTGTGATACCATGGGAACCCCTTAATAACGTACCACCTTTATCTGTTTAGTATATTGTGGTATCATTTGAACAATAGACTCCTGCTGCTGAAACCGATCTGAAATCCACTGGTTTACTTTGGTGTATACCAAAGCGGGGTCTGCAGAGCAGTGGCAGCAGCATCTGGGAGCACCTTAGAAGTGCAAGGTCTTGGGTGTCACCCTGAGACTACTGAAGCGGATGCTCTAGAGGGCGGAGTCCAGAAATCTGGGATGTAACAAGCCCTCCAGGCTATTCCGATGCTCTCGGCAAGTCTGGATGATCTGCAAAATCCCTTCCAGCCCTGACTGGCAATGATTCTCTCTGAGAATACCTATGAGGGGTCTAAAACCACGTTTTTTCCCAAACCTATCTCAAACTTTCTGGACGGAGCTGCATGCCATCAGCTATTAAGTAATGTGTGTGGTACTTGACTCTGTGTAAGGCAAGGTTGCAATCTGAGTCAGCAAACATTTCCAAACCAGTTATTTCCAGGTATTGAGATCCTCCCGGCTGCCAGCATTCACACCCTAAGGGACTTCCCAATTAATTAAGCTGCGGAGCTTGTCAATAGGCCGGTTCCTTTATAGTTTTTTGAAGGGAGAATCAGATAAGCTATTCATCACCGTAGCTGGCTGGAGTTCTCAGCCGCCCTGGTCTGAGAACTTGGGTGGGGGGGAGCTCTCCACCTCCACCCCACCCCCACCCACACCTCCACCTGCCTGGGAGTTGCAAAGCCTTCCCTTCCCCATCTCTCAAATTTTATTGCTTCCATTTCATTACATAAATCACTCATGGTGAAACCCTTCCGTCCTCCAGGCCAGGTATCCCTGGCTGTGAATTCATCTGGCCGTGTCACCTGGGTGGGATTTTTATTAGTGGGAGTTCAGTACCCACGAAATAGAGGTCGCCGTTCTGCTCAGCGATTTGTCTGTTATCTGTGCCTTATGCCTGAAAGAAATTGGCTGAAATCTGTGTTTTAGCTGCACACCCGGCATACAGATTAAACTGAACTGCACTGGTGGAGAATAATTAAGCCAAAGACCTTGTTTTTCACCTTCATGATGAAAGACAAATGACTTTCAAGGCTTTAATAGGATGATGGCACTTGAAATGTTCTTCTACTTTGGCCAACTCGGGACTTTTAGAACAGCCCTGTTCATGAATATTCTTTGCAACAACTGCATTTTCATTTAGTTGTAGATAGTCATTTTGCAGGATCTCTTGTCTTTTGGTGTTTTGTTTTGTTTTGATTTTTTTTTTCTTTTGCCCCGGTGTAATCAAGGCATATTACACTGCTATTGTTAAAGAATTATTAACTCTTTTTGAGAAAATTGATTTCCCTTCCCAGATATCTTCTGCTTCTTACCAGTCTTTTAGAGGTGGGGAGAGCCTTGTGGGGGCCACTATTCCTCTCCCTTTCTCATCTTTTGAATCAAATGTCAATTGGGCAAGAAAATTGACTGATTGCCTAGTGGGAAACTAAACCTCACCAAACCATAAATATGAAACAGGCCTGAAATAGACATATTTCAACAAAAGCCATCATTCTCCAAATAGCTCTTCTCCAGCAAAAGGATTTCCCGGCAATCATCAGCCCTTTTCTCTTCAACGTTAGACTTTCCGTCCTGGCCAAGGTGCTTTTTCCTACGTCTCCTGGCCTCGCTTTCGCAGTAACAGTGTTCACTCCTTCCTTAGCAGGACCATACAGAAATGGGTGTCACCCTGCCCAGCCGGCTTTTTCAGGCTTTGTTCCAAACACAATGCTGTCTTTTCTTAGCAGTGGAAACGGCTGTTCTCCACTGCTTTCTGAGAGAATGGCCCTTCCCTATTCTGCTCATATAAACCAGCCCTATGCCTCAGCAGCCTATTGTTTTATGGGTTCTCTTAACGCAGGAAAAGGTTCTTACTGAGGACAGGGGGGCTGGGAGGGCCAAGGTCACAGGAATGCTTTGTCTTGCTGAGATGTGTGGAGACAGAGAAGTTGGTTCAGATAGATTCCCGCCCTCCCCACCCCCCTCCACCCGCCCTCCCCACCGCCCCCCACCCACCCCGGGAGGTTCTGATGCCCGACAATGGCAACTGCATCAAGCTTTCAGTTCATAAAGAACACGTCCCCTGCTTCTAGAAGGTGTTCCAGGAAGCAGTGGTATTCGGATTGGTCCTGCCACCATCTGACCAGGGACCAAGGCCGACTTACTCCTCTTCTCTGAACTTGAGCTTCCTGGCCTGTGGATGCCGCAAGGTGCTGGGATCTCTACGTCTTCTCAGTTCCGGAACCTCAGGATGGGGCTTGGCTTACCGCCCTACCACTCCCCACCATTTCCTGTAGATGCTGAGTGCACTGAGCAACTGCCCACCCACCTGTGCCCCCAGTCACCAGAGCTGAGTGAATCATCTTGGCAGGTGAAGCCATTGCCTCTGGCAGCTGTTGTTCAGAGCCTTCACCCAGTGGTTGGCTGGGCTGGTGTGATGCTTTGAGTGAGCACGGCTCCCACTACGTGGGTTTGTTCATAGGGGAATGTGTTTGATCATACCCTGGCCTTGGGGGGCATCTCGAGTGAAGTCAAAAGAGCACCAGGCTGGGAGTCAGGAGTCTTGCCCAGGTCACCAGCTCTGTGGATCAGGCCTCCCTCTAGCACACATTTATTGAGCACTCCGGGTGGCTCAGTTGGTTAAGTGTCTGACTTCAGCTCAGGTCATGATCTCACGGTTCGTGAGTTTGAGCCCGCATCAGGCTCTGGGCTGACAGCATGGAACCTGAAGCCTGCTTTGGATTCTGTCTCCCTCTCTCTCTGCCCTTATGATCTCTCTCTCTCTCTCTCTCTCTCTCTCTCTCTCTCTCAAAAATAAATAAACATTAAAAACAATTAAAAAAATCAACAAGACACAGATTTCTGCTCTCATGGAACTCCCAGTTTAGTGGAGGGGGCATAAACTGAGGACAGAATACAGCAATACAGCACAGTGGGGGCCAAGATAAGCTCAGAGTTCTATGGGAGCCCAGAGCAAAGGGACACCTCCCCAGCCTGGAAGCGATGAGAACCACGGAGGCCTTCCTGTAGGTGGTGATGCTTGAGCTGAATGCAGAGGGGGAGAGCAAGCCAAGGAAACAGCAGGGGCAAAGGCATGTGGCCAAGTAAGTGTGGGATATGAGAGGCTCAGGGTTGCAGGAACATGGAGTGTAGGGTTGGATGGACGGGAGCAAAGACCACAACACATGGGGCCAAGTCACAGGCACCCTCGCTTGACACATGAAGGAGCTTGACCTCTCTCCTGAGGGTAATGAGGAGTAAGTAACTGGATCAGGTTTGTGTTTTAGAAAGATCCCTTCGATGGCTGAGATAGAGGATGGTCATGTAGGGTCAGGAGGTAGAAAGAAGCCTGGAATGGGGATGGCGAGTGGGGAGCAGATATGAGGAGGATTTAGGATGTAGAATTGGATGGCCTGAAGAGTCAAAATAAGAGATAAAGAGAAGGACAGGTTGGGGGAGGGCTGCGTGTCTAAGTCCAGTGAACGGGTGGTGCCAGCCTGGGGTGGAGAATAGACAGGAAGTAGCCAGTTGAGGATAAAGACTTTGAAGGGCTGAGGGACATCCAGACTGAACATCCAGCTGGCAGCTGGATGTTTTGTCCTGATCATAAAGAACTGTTTGGCTTTCATATATAAATGGTAGTTGAAACCACATAGGTAGATGAAAATGATAAACCAGAGGCAGTACCCATGGAGCAAGAAAAGCAGCAGGTCAAGGATAGGACCCCAGGAGACATTGGCCTGAAAGGGACAGGAAGAGGGTCCTGGGCAAGAGACAGAAAAGGAGAGGTCAGAGAAGTAGGAGGGGGACAGACGAGGTTAGTGCTGTTCATCCAGAGCATAGAAAATTCCAGAAAGAGGAAGTCAGGTGGAGCCCAAAGGCCCAGGGAGGCTGACTCAGCAGTGACCCAGGCCCTGCCCTCAAGTGTGAGCCTTGGAGCAATCCACTTCCTTCCCAGGACTCAGTTTCCTCATGTGTAAAATCCAGGAGTTGGCCTAGGGGATTCTCCTTTCTGGCTCTAAGAGTCTGTGAAGTGACTATTTCTGAAACTCCTTAAAAGGGAAAAGATGTCGTCACCTTGTTTCCTCAACTGTAAAATGAAGCCCCTAATACCCACCTTGCAAGGGCGTTTGAAGGTTAGTGAGAAGTAGGAGCTATTGTGTTTATCAAAGATGAGCCACAAGACGGGAGAGATGAATTGATTGGCCCACGGTCACAGAATAGGGCATCTAGGTGACTAGAACTAGGTGTCTGATGACCAACCCCGCCAGGGTCTGTCACTTGCTGGGGTCATAAATCAGCCGCCCATGGGCTGGTGCAGCCCACAGATGTGTGGCCCACGAAGTGTCCTTTCCAAGATGGAATTTGTTGCCAACATTAAAAATTGGGAGATTTTACTTAAAACCCCGTATGTTCAGCTAGGCTTGAAAACTTGGAAGATTTGGCAATGCTGAGTCTGTGCTGCTCAAGTGAGGCCGGCTGGAGGGTCCCTTCTGCAGGCCACAGCCCCATCCAGCCCCCTTCCCTTGCTAACGTTACTTGCTTGGCCCTGGGAAGTGACTTGAGTTTGCAACTCGAGCCTTAGACTGACCATTTGGCTTGAATTTTGTCTTACAGCTCTGCCCGCTGCTCACTGAAACTGCCCCAGTATTTCACAGCTGAGGTCCAGGCCATGGTTGTTTAGAGAGGGGGGGCTTGCCGGAGAAGACAGGGCTAGAGGGGGAACGGCTGCCAACAGCTCAGCCCTAGGGAGATGCTGATGGGGACGCCTGGCCCCTGCAGGGTGCATGGGCGCAGGAGGGGTGTTGGACAGAGGCCCCTGGGGTTTCCTCCTTCTTCCCCTTGGGGTTGTAGGCCTGGCCCGGCTGGCTTGTGGACGTCTCGCCCCTGGACTGCCCTACTTTGCTGATGCGTGGCTGGACAGGGGAGTGGTGTGGAACCGCAGCCCCGGGGCTCAGCGCAGCCGTGTTTATGTGGGGGAATGTCTGGTATGTTTGGTATTTGGGTGTTTACTTCCCAGGGTGCTCATGGGTCCCTGGTGTTGAAATGTGGCTCCACCGTGCAGTGTGGCTCCTGGGGGGGGGCGGGGGGGACCCTAGTGGGCCTGGCCAGGGCTAGATTTTGAGGCTGCCTGGCTGCTGTTGCTCCGGGCCTGCTCATTGACAACTCGTGTGCCTTGAGGCACCCCCAGCCTGCCCTCTGGCCCAGGTCTCCTGTGCCAGATTCTGCCCTTGGGGGAGGCTGGGCGTGCCCCAAGCTTGCTTTCTGCCTCACCTGGGAAGGCGGGCCCAGGATCTGGCACTTACAGCACGCTTCCTATGTCCCAGGCTCAAGATTGGCACTTAGTCCTGTTACAGCCTTGTGCGGCAGGGCTCGGTCGGTGCCTTCCCCACGCAGGTGGGGAACAGAGGCTCAGAGAGGCCAAGTGACTTGCCCAGGAGCACACAGTCGGTGCTCCTCTCAGACCACATAGGCCTCTTAGACCCCTAAGTGCGTGCTGATGACCCTGATGCCACGTGTCTCAGCTGAGCCTGGTTCTCTGCGTCCCTGCTGCGGTCCTTAGTGCAAGATAAAGCCTTTCAGACCTTCTCTGCTCTGGTGAGTGCTGGGGGTTTGTTCTGGGTCCCCTCCCCCAACTTCTGCTTGTCACCAGCTTTATTGCTCTTGCCTTTATATTGCTTTGTCCATGTAAGAGTGTCCGTAGTTTCAGTGCCTCGGGTTAACAAGTATCATTAGTCTTTCTCATCTTATCTCTTTGTGGGTCCCACAAGATATCTTGTTGGAAATGCTTGTGAAATATCAGAATTCAAAATCAAATCTGGGAGGAGGTTGCCACCATGTGAAAGCCACGTGGCCTGCAGGAGAGGTGTGGAGGAGGCCCCTCCCGTAAACCAGTCAGCTTTTTTTTTAAGCGTTTATTTATTTTTGAGAGAGAGAGAGAGAGAGAGAGAGAGAGAGAGAGAGAGTACATACACATGATCAGGGGAGGGGCAGAGAGAGAGGGAGAGAGAGAATCCCAAGCAGGCTCCGCACTGTCAGTGCAGAGCCCGATGCGGGGCTGGATCCCACAAACCGTGAGATCGTGACCTGAGCCAAAACCAAGAGTCGGATGCTTAACCGACAGAGCCACCCAGGCGCCCCCTCCCCCGCCCCCGTAAACCAGTCAGCTTTAATGTTACACATTCAGTGTTACTTGGGCAATAAATTGTTTTTATTTTAAAAGACCCGAATAGGGAAAAACAACACGGTCATTGTCGTCAGAGTCAGAAGCTTCTGTTGCTACTTACAATCCCATCACCAGGCCAGAGCTGAAAGGACAGGGGGCGTATTACCATATGTGTGTGGGGCACACATAGGCCAGCAGCCCTTCAAAGAGCAGGAAGCTCTTGGGCCCTGGGGCCAAAAGGCCTGGATTTCAAGCTGCCACTGACCTTCTGCGCAGCCTTGATATCTTTAGTTTGGTCATGTGTAAAAGTGGGGAGGGTAATAGGACTGTCCTCGGCTCACTGAAGCCATTTAACCTGCTGAGACCCCTAGTCCAGAGAACTGGATACGTACCAAGACCAACCACCTCTGTTTGCTCAAGCTCTTTGTGAGACATGGGCATCTTTCAGTTGCAAGAGGCAGAAACCTTCTCAAACTCCCTCCAGGCCAGAGGAGGAATTTTTCAGGATAGACTCAGGGGTATGCATCACGAACTCAAGGCGCAGGAATCCTAGGCCCCTCCAGTGGTGGAATCAGGAGGATTGAGACAGTTTCTTCCTCGGTGTGTGCTTTCAACGTTCACTTGGCCTGTCTTAACCACTGACCTCTGTTCATGCCTCTGTGTGTTTCTCTTTCTAATGGCGCCGCCTCTATGTCTCTCTCCACCCATCTTTGTCTCTCTCTGCTCTCTCTTTCCTCTCTGTCTCCGCCTTCACCTTCTCAGCCTGGAGCGTCCTCTGTTTTTCAGGGCCTGGACCAGGGTGAGGTGAGCCAGACGCCCAGCGCACAGCATTTAAGGAGGCAGTCGGTCTTGGGTGCCGACCCTGCCCCTGCGTGAGCTCTGGAGTGAGTGTCTCCTTAGGTGCGTGTCCTGGGCACCTCACTGGCGGCACCCTGGCCCAGGCCCTGCTTGTCTCTCTGTCTGCCATTCCTTCTTTTTGTCTCTCTGACTCCCCTCCGTAGCTGAGGGTTTGTTTCCTTCCTGCCACACCGTCTTTGGTTTCTTCTGCCCATCTGCAAGCATCGCAGCCTGATTGCTCTGCTTCTCTGGACACGTGGCTGAAGCCGCCGGTCCCTCAGTCCAGCGGTCCAAGTTCAGTGAACACAGCCCCTCTTGGTCAGCCGTTCGCACCTGCTCCAGTCAGCTGTGGCCGGGGGCTCACAAGCAGGGCCTTGGGAACAGGCCATCTGAGGAGGGACTGCTCGACCGGAGGCCCCCCTTGGCCGTGAGTCCCCTAGCCTATCCCTCCAATGTGAAGTGTGGCACAGAGCTCCCCCTCACTCCTCACCCCGGTGCACGGCCAGCTTTGCCCCAGGGCTTCCTGGGAACTGGGGGAAAACAGAGCCAGAGCTATGTTTGAGAGCAGGCCTTCATCTCATGGGTCTTTAAATGTGTTGGGCGTCAAGCAGCCTCCTCCTCAAACATTCTTGTTCTTCCAACTGCGTCTGCAGCAACAAATCATCATGCCCCATTTTGGGGTTCCGGTTTTAGACGTCCCCGCTGTGTGTGGCGACAACACTCTGCCGTCTCACCCCCTCATGGCCAAATGTTTTAGAGACTCAGGAACGTCAAGGAGCGGGGGCAGCAGCCTTGGGACTGTGGTGAGAGAAGGAACTGGAGGAGGCTAGTGGTGGTGGTGGGGGGGGGACCGGGGGGGGTCCCAGGCAGGGGACACAGAGCGCCCAGGCCTGGGCCACAGCTGGCCCGTGGGGATGAGAGGGCTGAGGGGCACTGCCCAGCCCCCCTCTTCTTTCTGGCGGGACTCCAGCAGCTGGTTTCCAGAACTCCTCAGGCGGCTCTTACGTGGCGGCGGGAGGATTTGGGGAACATGTAGCACAGTGTCAGTGGGGAAGGTGTGGTAATGGGGCTTTGGGGCCATTTCTTGCCTTATTGGGAGATGTCAGCTGAGGTGGAGCGTGGGGGCAGGAGAGGCCTGGGGACGGGCGTGGAAGCCGCTGGTGGCTGTGGAACTTTAGTGGGTGTTTAGGCTTCAGTGCACAGCCTGGAGTGTGTCCGTGCCTGTTCGAGATTCGTGCGGACCTGCCACAGCCACCGGGGGGCCTGCCCCCGGCCGCGACTCTGTCTTTGGTCATTGTGCTTCTGGGGAAGACAGGATGCAACCCCCACGCTTTGCTGGGCTCCTGCAGACAGACAGAAGAGACCATCCCTGGCAGCAAAGGCCCCTTATTGGCACTGGGGAAAAGCTTATGCAGAGGCAAACCTAGGCAATAGCTTGCTTTTATAATCACAGAATCTAAGCCTGTGCCACCTTTCCCTGGAATCGTTTATTTCACTCATTCATGTGGCTGACATTTGCTGAGCCCCTATTAAGTGCTATCCAGGTGTTGGCGATGCTCGGGTCCCCCGTCCTTCAGCAGGGAACACAGATACCTGCATACACAGAGAACTATGATGGGATACGATAGAGACCCTGAAAGCAGGGGACTCAAAGTCCTGTAGCAGCACAGGAAAAGCAGCCGATTCTGTCTGGGGAGTCAAAAGTGCCTTCCTGGAGGAGGTGACATTTGCTCTCGAAGGTTGAATAAGAGTCTCCCAAGGAGGAGAGGAAGGTTATCTCAGGAGGGCCCAGCTGGCTCGGAGAAGGGGGAGATATGTGGGGAGAAGGCGATGGCTGGAGGGGACGGATAAGGCTGGACAGGGGGGCTGGAGAGCCCCCAGCGCGGCCATCGGCCTGGCCCAGTTGAGCCTCTTCGCATCCGCAGCCGGATGGCGCAGCTTCCGTTTGCCCGCGGCTTTGTGCAGGGCTGGGGCGGGGAGCTGGGTCTCGGAAGACAGAGGTGGCGTCTCCCAGGAAACGGCTGCTCTGCCAGAAGCCGGGGTTGCTCCGGGCCCCGTGAGCCCGGCAGTGCCCAGGTTGCACACATCACCTTGGCAGTTTGTGGGCAAACCCTCCTGGCCGAGGGGAGATTGCACTGCCGGCCACTTCCTCCAGTTCCTTCCCTCTGCCTGTCGTCACGGTTACCTCGGCCCTGGTGGGGGTGAGGTTGAGGTTGGGTGGAATCAATTTTGTCCAGGTTTCTATTTTCCCAGATACGGGTCAGCCAGAGGTGCTGTCACTTCTGGTTCTATTTCAAGGGAGGCCAAGGGGCCGGGAGGTGCTTGGGTGTGGCCGTGTTGACAAGCTGCCTCTCCAGCCAGCCTCCCAGGAGGGGTGGGGCGGGTCAGGGAGAAACTCAGAGGTGGTGGAGAGGGAGAAGGTTGTGTTACCAGGACCTGTGCCGATGGCCGTGGGTGCTGGTCTCCGGCCAGGCCCTCGGTCCTAAGCTCCTAGAGCATGCTGGGAGTGCACAGAGAGGGTGTTTATTTTCCTGGCCTGGAGCCCTCTCAGCTGAGACCTTGTTCCAGGCCTCAGGCTGCCAGATTCACCCCCACTGGCTCAAGAAGTGAGAGAGTTGGCAAGGCCAGGGCAATCCAGTGACTTCTCTAGTGGCCTCTGACTCCAGGCTGTCCCCCGCCCCAGCTGGTCCTGTGTGTCCTCCGGATTCTCCTGGTAGCTAACAGACAGCAAGAGGCACCACCGCAAAGTGATCCTGCTGGGGTCAGGGCTGGTGGGCAGTGAGTTTCTCCCTTCCCACTTAATGGGCCCTATTTTATGCGTGGTGAATTTTCTAATGTATCCTGGGGGAGAAGCAAGCAAACCCGGAGACTCGGGAGGCCCCTCTGCTTGTGTCCATGCAGGGCACTTGGGGGAGCCCTGGCACCCTGGGATACAGGGGGGGTATCGTGGGGGACAACCTGCAGAAGCAGCGAAAAGGACCAAACCCGGGTGAGGAGAGATAGGGGGGCGGGGGGGGGGGGCTGTTTACTAGCACCAGGAGGTAGATCAGAGCGTCTGGAAGGACCAAGAGGCAGGGCGAAGGTACCCCGGGGAGGCGGAAGTGTGTGGGGGTAGAATGTGAAATCTATGTCCATGCCCAAGGCATTTTTTAAAGGAGTGCCTGGGAACCACTGGCCTGGAAAATAGTGCCCAGAAGGCTTGGGCTGGGCAAGAGAACAGGGCCGTCACCACCCGCTGGGTGTCACCTCCGTGTGAATAGACTTGCCGGGCTTGGTGCCTCCTGAACTCTGGCAGAACCCAGGCGGCCCGGCCCTCCTGGGACACCGACCCCTCCCAGGTTTGCCCACCTGCTCTAAGAGGATCCGTGGGCTAGGCTGGGAAGCGTTTCCGACCCACCAGCAGGGAAGCCAGTGGGCTGGCAGACAGGGATGGCTCCCTCACTGCGGGGGACATTGTCCATCTGCTGTCTGTGTCAGGAGGGAAGCGGTGCTCCAGGCCCGCCTGGATGTCTAATCCGCGGCTCTGTGCCCTCACAGCTAGATGAAGAAGAGGAGCGAAGGAAAAGGCGCCGGGAGAAGAACAAAGTGGCGGCAGCCCGATGCCGGAACAAGAAGAAGGAGCGGACGGAGTTCCTGCAGCGGGTGAGCAGGGCAGCTGGCCAGGGCGGGGCACCTGTCTCGTCCTTCGGAGCGGGCTTGTGCACTCGTGGGCCAGGAGACGTGTGTCGTCACCAAAGCCCGCGGAATCAGTGTGTGCCTGCTGGCTGTCTGCCCAAGCAGCCGCAACCCCCTGTTCTGGCCTGCCTTCCATCCAGTGCCCTTTCCCTGAACCAAGATAACCAAGGGCAGCGGGGAGCAGGTCCGGCCCACCCAGATCCCTGACTGCCAGAGAAGGTGGGAGGAGCCGGCTCCCCTCTACCAGGTCAGACGCTGGTGCTTATTGGCCCAGATGGCCCAGGACTGCGAAGTGGTCCCCGCTTCAAAGGCCTGGTGGCTGCCAAAGTTGTCTAGGGTGGATGCTAACGACGTAGGTGACGGCGCCATGCCCCGCGTGTGAGCGGTGGACAGAGGCTCTTCCAGCCCTGCATCCCATCTGGCTGGCCTCAGCCCCACTGAACACGACCCCCGAGCTGCTGCCTCCAGGGACCAGAGGTCAGCTCTGCACCCAAAGGCCAGCAGAGCCTACCCCCCACCCCCACCCCCGCCCTCAGAGCACGTCCCCGACCTTCCATTTGGAAGGTGCCAAGCAGGGTGTTTGTTCTTTCTCCCCTGAGTCTCATCTCTTAGGCCTTTGCTGCTTCTCAAAAATGGTTGCTGGCAGTGAAGGGACATGATCAGAAAGCTAATCAGTCCAGGCTGGTAGTCTCCAGCCTCCGCGTTCCGGATCACTTGTTCATTACTAAATAATAACTGTAACCATATATAACAATAATAATACCGGGGGGCCTCATTCTGTTCTATAGCATGCGATAGTTAACGGCGTTGCTAACATTTGTAAAGTTGGGCAGGGTGTGGAGTGCTGTATGTTATCTCTGTGTCGGCACAGTAACTGTATGAGGTAGGTACCCTCATTATTTTCTTTCTACAGATGGGGAAACTAAGGCATGGTGAGGTTAAGTTACTTGCCCAGGTCCCTCAGCAACTAAGTGGTGGAGCTGAGATTCCAGCCCGAGGCTAACTTCAAAGCATTTGTTCTTAACACTGCGCTGTGCTAGCTCCGGTTCATTTGTTCATTCAGTCATTCATTTGTTCATTCTTTCACTCACTCGTTGATTCGTTGACAAGCATTTTCATGCAGGTACTAAATGCCCAGCACTGTGCTAGGAGCACTGGGGGACACACAGGAAGGAGCAGACACAGTCTCTCTGGTGGGAGCTGAAGACTAGCTAACTCGGCCCTGGTTTTCTCTGATGCTGGGGTATATACGGGTCTCTTCTCATGCTTGCAGCAAGCAGAGAGAAAATCTGGGGTCATAGGTGTAGACAGCGTGGGGCTGTGTGTCCACCTGGGGGCTCTGATCATCTAAGGCAGGGGGATGGCCATTCCAGGTGGGAGTCAGACTCCTAGAGCTGAGAGCCTCCTCGGAAGAGATGGTAGACCGACGCTGGGCTGTAAGTTTTCAAGAAGTTTCTAAGACACGGGTCTCACACGGGCATTTAAGATGGATGGCGTGTCCCACACCTCATTTCCAGCCCAGAGTGCCTGCAGAGCTGGGTGAGGCATGGCAAGGAACAGACAAGTTCCCTGCCTCCAAGGGATTGTCAGCCAGTTAGCAGGCAAGATATATGCCCAGCGAAAACACACCGTGGCAGTGAAAGTGCCAAATGAATGGTGCTAGCTGCTCGTCACATTCCAGAAGCATTTGCTGAGCACCAACTGTATGCAGGATTGCCACATGCCTCATTTAATCTTATAACATTTCAGGGAGATAAACATCGGCTAGCCCCATTTTATTTATTTATTTATGTATTTATTTTTTTAAACATTTCTTTATTATTGAGAGACAGAGAGAGACAGAGCATGAGCATGGGAAGGGCAGAGAGAGAGGGAAACCCACAATCCAAAGCAGGCTCCAGGCCCCGAGCTGTCAGCACAGAGCCCGACTCGGGGCTCGAATTCACGAACCGTGAGATCATGACCTAAGCCGAAGTCGGATGCTTAACCGACTGAGCCCCCCGGGTGCCCCGTCTACCCCCATTTTAGAGACTGACCTATAGCTCAGAGGAGGTCAAGTTATTTGTCCAAGGTCACACTGCCAACAAGTAGTAGAGCTGGGATTTATTCATTCCTTTGACCATCCATCCGTCCGTCCATCCATCTGTCCCTCCATCCCATAAGTGTTTAGTGAGTACCTGCTGCACAGCAGGCAGGAGGACAGCAGATAGAAAATGGGGAATGGTAATGCACCCTGTGCCTTATGTTGGGCAAGCCTGGTGTGAGAGCACACTGAGAGGCCCTATCCTAGTCTAGGCTGAGGGAAGACTGCTCATTGAGACAGAGGAGTAGGAGCTAACCAGATGGACAGGGTGGAGGGGTTAGCAGGAACAGGGCAAGCAAAGGCCAGAGGCAAGAGGTGCTTAAGGATGTGATTAAGGAATTGAAAAGAATGTCAGTGTGGCTGGAGTTTAGAGTACACGGGGGAGAATGGACAGGCAGGCAGACCCAGGTCCTAGCCATGTAAGCCGATCCTGATTGGGGCAGCGGGAAGACCAGTTACATGGCTGTCATGCTGTCCCTGGTGGCCTCGGGGTCTAGGAGGGGGGTTTAGGCAGTTCAGTCTGGACTCAAGCCCAGTCTCCCTCTCCGCCCGTGCTCCTCTCTTCCCCTCTGGCCTTGGTAACAGAGGTTTAGGACATGGATGCAGATGGCCGTGTTGATAGCCAGTGCCCACAGACGTGAAGGGCTCCCTTATAATTTATTTTTGAACAGGTGAAATATTTATAAGGCTCAGAGGTACGAAAGGATATGTGTGTGCGCACACACACGTATATATGATGTAAAAAGTCACTCTCCCATCCTTGACCCCTGGACATCTAGATGCACCCTGGGAGACTCTTAGAGCATCTCCGAGTTCACCTGCCTGGACCAGCCGAGTTCCTGAAGCAGCCAGGGCTACCTCAGCAGCTCCTCTGTCTGCAGTCAGGAGCAGCGTCCCTATGCTTCTCCCTTCTGTAACGCCGACCTCTGTACCTGCCGCACCTGCCGTGCCTAACGCAGGTTCATTCTCTGGGCTTTGGTAGCAGGAAGCCCATCTCACACTCCCATGGCACTCTGCACTCTTCATGGCCATTCCCTCCTGGATGGTCACAAGGAGATGGTGACCCTGGAGGGGAGGCGAAGCAGCCCCCACTCCCCTGACGAGGATTCTGAGACTCAGAGGGATGAACGTTTGCTCAAGATTCTGCAGCAGCTGAGGCAGGACTAGAACCCAGGGCTTCCTCTACCGCCCAGCACGCTGTTCAGGTTGCCCAGGCTCAGGGACATGGGGAATCTGGTTCACAGTGACATAGCTAAAGTGGCAGAGGTAGGATTTTAGTTCAGACAGGCCTTTTGGGCTCAGAAGAGGCCATCAGCCTTCTTCCCAATACTTACAAAAAACATTGGGAAATAGAACTCTATTTTAAGTGTATTAGGGTAACTTTTTTTTTTTTAATTGTTGAGAGAGAGAGAGAGAGCGCAAGTGAGCACAGCAGGGGGAGGGGCAGAGAGAGAAGGAGACACAGAATCTGAAGCAGGCCTCAGGCTCCCAGCTGTCAGCAGAGCCTGACGCGGGGCTCGAACTCACAAACCACACGATCATGACTTGAGCCGAAGTCGGACACTTAACCGACTGAGCCACCCAGGCGCCCCTAGGGTAACTTTTTTAAAGATAAAATCAGAGAATCTTTTTTTTTTTTATGTTTTTATTTTATTTTTGAAAGAGAGAGACAGAGTGTGAGTGGGGGACCCATAGAGAGAGAGGGAGACAGAACCTGAAGTAGGCTCCAGGCTTTGAGCTGTCAGCGCAGAGCCTGACATGGGGCTTGAACTCACAGACTGCGAGATCATGACCTGAGCCAAAGGGATGCCCAACCGACTGAGCCCCCCAGGCACCCCTAAAATCAGAGAATCTTAATGCTTAAAGTCCTCTAGGCCAATCATATTCTCTGGGAGGAGACTGAGGCCCTGAGAAAGGAATTGACTTGGCCAAGGTCACACAGCCAGGATGAAATACCAGGACACCCAGCCCCTCACCCTGTATTTTTTCTCCTGCCTTTGGTGAGCCTAGTGGAAGAGACAGAATGTTCACTCGCTTGCAATCTATTGTGAAACAACAAATGGTTTCATTTTCTCTAGGGCAAGAAATATCTACCAGAAGGCAAAACTATAAACAAAAATGCAAGCAGTTATTTACTTCATAATTAACATGTGAAGATCCTAGCCCACATTTCTCAATTAATTAGCAAAGCAGATCAGGTAACTGTTGTTATAAAACCACAGGCAACTTCTATAATCATGGTTCATCTGAAGTCAACTTCTACTTACACGATAAATAAACACGTAGCACCATCCAATAAAACAGAAGGAAATAAAACTAGAAAGCAGTCACTTACCTTCTGACAGCCAGCTGGTCCGAGTGCAGGATATTCCATGATATACTTCAACATTTTAATAACTTTTTAAAATGTCTATCATTTTGAGGGGGGGGGGGGCGGCGGCACGAGCAGGAGAGGGGCAGAGAGAGAGGGAGAGAAAGAATCCCAGGCAGGCTCCGCCCTGTCAGAGCAGAGCCCAACTCGGGGCTTGAACTCCTGACCTGTGAGACCGTGACCTGAGCTGAAATCGAGTCAGGTGCTTAACTGACTGAGCCACCCATTCCTATGATGAATGAGTGTGAATCCACACACCTCCTTGGGTCCAAACCACCATAGCTGCTTTTTAATGTTTTCCCCCAGAGCGCTTTTTTCCTTTTTTGGGGGCCGTTCTCCTTCAGTGTCTGGTCCCGAGGACTGCCCATCTTAGCAGTTCTGAGCTCCCCAGGTGCTCGTGCTGTTACCCCCGAGACAGACCAAGTGGCAGTTCAGTTGGGCCAGCCGCTATGAGGAGGACGGCGGCCTGGGGTGCCTCCCCGCAGGAGGCTGCCCAGCCTGGCCCCGCCGGCGGAGGGGCAAACCCACAGACCCAAGCCAGTGTCACCCAGCTCCTTTGTCACATGCGCGATTGCAACCGCAGCTTGTTCTTGGCCTGGTACGGGTTGTCCAACCGCGGCCCTGTTGACATTTTGTCTAGAGAGTTCTTGTTGCGGGGCCGCCCTGGGCATTGCAAGAGGTTTAGAAGCATACCTAGCCTCTACCCACTGGACACCGTAGCACCCCACCCTCCCCAGGGGGGGGGACAACCAAAATTGTCTCCGAACGTTGTCAAATGTCTCCTGGCAGGCGAAATCGCTCTGAGTCGAGAGCCACTGGGTCCGAAACTTTGCTGGCCCTTGAGTAAATTCCAGCTCTCGACCGGGTTGTAAGTTCTCAGACACAGTCCGGCGAAGCCTTCCTGTCTTACTGCTTTGACCCCTAAGCCCTGAATTGGTCTGCTCGTCGCCTATCCATCCACACTCTGAACCCACAACCCCGCCCCCCCCCCCCGCCCTCCCCAAGAGGGAATCACCAGCATTCGTTCCTTCTTTTCCCTGGAGTCTCTCCAACTGAGCTGGAAGTTCATTGGGAATCTCACTTGAGGTCTATTGGAAACTTTCTTTTGGATCCAAAAGGGTGACAGTTGATCGCCTCCCAGTGGGCAAAGCTTCTAGATAACAGGGGATAACGAAGAGGCTGTTTCAATGATTATGGATTGATAGGAAGTACTCGTTTGGGGAGGAATGACATGAGCACACTGGGCTTAGTGATCCCGCAGGCCAGCATAGCCCCAATGTACATCACACATCAAAGCACTTTGCCGCTGCACTGCCAGCCGCGGGCCCCCTCCCACCCCCTGTGGACCCTGCGTGCACCTGCTCTAGTTCCACTGGGTCCCTATTCCTCTCCCACCCTTTGTTTCCTGGGCAAGAGCCCGGAGGCAGGAGAGTGTTGGCATATTTGAGCGACTACAAGGGAGTCGCCGTGGCTGGAGTGGATTGAGTGAGAGGAGGGAGGTGGGACATGAGCCAGGCTGGCCCCAGAATATAACCTGGGTCCTTCCCGCTTTGACACAGGCCAGTGTCACAGCGGTGACGGCTACTGCTGCAGAAAGTCAGGGACCCTGGGGGCTCGATAGCAGGTCCTGTGCCTCTTCCAGTGGGAAGCTGGCAGGCAGAAAACAGGCAAATGCCAGCTGGGAGTGCCTTGTACCTCCCCAGAGGCAGTGCCGGTCCCCAGTGAAAGCTTACAGCCCTGTCCCTGTTTTTGTGCACAGGAATCTGAGCGGCTGGAACTCATGAATGCGGAGCTGAAGACCCAGATCGAGGAGCTGAAGCAGGAGCGACAGCAGCTCATTCTGATGCTGAACCGGCATCGCCCCACCTGCATCGTCCGGACGGACAGCGTCAAGACCCCCGAATCAGAAGGGAACCCGCTGTTGGAGCAGCTAGAGAAGAAGTGACCATGGGCTGGGAGAAGGAAGAGGAGGAAGAGGAGGAGGAGGAGGAGGAGGATTTGGGAAGAGGGGGGAGGACGAGGGGTCCCAGAGGGCCCTTCCTTGCTGCATGACAAACTTTACAATGAGGCTCAGCACAGCCAGCGCTGGCCGGGCTTTTTTGTGAAACTCACATCAGCCACACAAGGGGAAGAACGGGCTGACGAAACCTAGAAGGACCAAGTGCTGAGACCAAAGTAGACCCACGGTGGGGCTGTCCTGCCTGGGGCCCAGCTGGAAGGAGGCAGGACAGAGGCCCCCGGCCAGAGAGACACCCAACCAAATGGCCTCTCCACCAGGGCACCCACCGAGGGACCTCGGAGCAGCCAGGAAAAGCCATGAGTTGCAAACAAACATGCGGCTGGGGATGGAACTGAGTGGGACCACAGCCTGCCTGCCCCCAGCCCTGCCCCCCCTGACCCTGATGCCAGGCTGGAGCGGGTGCCACGTGGGGCCCAGCCGTACCTGCCCCCGTGGGTCCAGCGCGGCCTTGCCCGGGAGCGGCAGCCGGGGCGCGCCCTCAACGGCCCCGCTGGAGTCTGCTGTGGGCACGAGGCGCGGGCGCCCTTCCAAAGCACATACTCACTGAATGTTTACAGACTGGCTGTCCTGGCAGGGCTTTTCAACTGCACATGTTTTTTTATACTTTCTTTTTTTTTTTTTTTTTTTAATATTTTTTACAAAAAAAAAAAGATTTTATACAAGCAATATATATATGGATTTCTATAATCACTCGATGTGATATAGTATAAATATGCTATGGTTTGTTTGTTACGAACAGATATCCAGCAGTTATGGCCGTCGTGTGTAACTCCTAAGTACTGTAGTAGTCTCTGGGTGTCGGGGTGGCAGGGGCGGGCATGGGGTGCGTTTCCATCCTGGTAAATCCTTCACAGTACTCAGTCCTGTATCGCTCAGTAAACGTTACTGTTACTTACTCAGCCGCCTCTTGTGGTGTCTGCCCAGGGAAGGGGGTGCGAGGCCCGCTCGGCGGGCCTCCCGCTGTGCGGTGTCCGAGGATGTTTCGCGCATCGGCTGGCGGCTCTTGGTTTTCACGACAGCCCTCCCAGGTGAGTGTTTATATGCCCATTTTACAGATGAGGAAGTTCAGGCTCGGAGGGGTTCAAGAAGTCCGCGGTACTCCCTTCGTTCACTCACTCACTCCCCAAGTGGATTGAGTGCCCGTCCTGCGTGCGCCAGGCTCTCTACAAGGTGCCGAGTGGTCACCAGGCATAAAACAAATCTAGGTAGGCCCTGTGCTCGTGGAGCTAACAGTCATGTGCTAAATCCTTGCAGCCCCCATTCGTTGACCTCCTATGTGACAAGCACATATAGTTTCATTCACTCTTGACAGCGTGAAGTAGGTGTCTTTGCCCCCATTGTATAAACGACTTAACCGAGGCACAGAGAGGGTAAGTGCCTTGTCCAAGATTACCCAGCTAGGGAGGGGCAGAGCTGGCGTTTAAACTTGGCCTCCAAGAGCCATGACTCTCCACCCGTCGCCAGCTTGCTGTGTGATTGTTGATTATCGGCTGGGGTTGGATGTCTCATCTGATTAGAAGAGGGAGCCTGTGGGGCCATGGGTAACATTTAGTTCTAGGGGGGCCTGGCTAGAGTCCCAGGCTGTGCTGTGATCCCGGAACAGACCAGTGATCCCGGCAGATGCGGGCTTGACCCAGCAGAGAGGGTGTGGCTAACTCGACTTGCCCTCACCTGCACGGCTGAGCACCGAACCCACGCAGCAGGAACAGCTCAGTGTGATACACCGTAACTGCCATTTATGTGGCACACAGCATGTCTCAGGTCCTTTGGTGCACGCCGTCTCACTTGGTATTACAGCTCTGTGAGGTGGGTGGGGCAGGTGTTCTTAGCTCCACCGCAGAGCCGTGCAAGCCGAGGCTTCTGAAGATTCAAGTTCACCTAGCAAAACAGAGGCGCAACTAGGAACTGAACGCTGCTCTTCTGCCTTCTAATCGTGTGTCCTCTGTCCCATCACTGGGGCTAAATCACTAGTTGTCGATGATGAGACTTCGGGTCAAGGACAGCAGTGACCTTGGGTTGCTTCCCAAACCGTGGACGAGGACTGCTGAAACGGACAGAAATGAGAACAGGTCACAGACACGACTTTGGCCCCTCACCTACCCATCTCAGGTCCCCTCCACCCAACACACTTGGTGTGGACCTCCTGAGCCCTGCCTCAGAAGCAGGGATGGTCGGCTCATAGGCAGCCATGGCAGCACACGGTAAACCCTCAGGCCATAATCCTTTGATATTTTTCAAGCCAAGAGAAAACAGAGACGTGGGCTTCCAAGGGCCCCTCAAGTGACCCCGCGGCCTCCCTGCAGGACAACCACATGCCACTGGCCACGGTGCCTTCGGTCCCGTGCTTGGGTGCCGCGAGCCTGTACCTCCAGAAGAGTCCTCCTTAGCCTCTGCGGATGGGCTGTCTCCCAGAATCAGTGACTTGTGCTGTGCTGAGCCTGCCCTTGGAGTTTCTTCTTCGGGACCACTGCTACCTCCTGTGGGCAGCAAGAAGTCACCATCACAGCCTTCCTCGTGACAGCTAACGTTTGCATGTTTTCTTTGTGCCTGGCACTTCAGACGTGTGGCTGCGGCCAGTCCATATGACCTTGCCAGGAGGTAGGTGCCACCATCCCCATGGTATAGACAAGAAAACTGAGGCACCAAGAAGATGTAACTTGCCCGAGGCCACAGTCCAGTAGGGTGTCAGGGCCAAGATGTTGGCTGGGCCTCCCCATGAGGGGAAATGCTCCGTGTTTGTGGTGTGGCTTCAGTCGCCAGAACTCGTCCAGGGGCTGGACGAGACGGCACACAATGAGTATCCCTAACCCCCAGACACACCCGGCTCCAAGTGTACGTACAGAAGACATACTTAAAAGGCAAATAGGTTCAGGATTCAATCTTCTACTGCCTAGCCAGGAGCCGGTTTGCATTCTGGACTTGTATTCAGTTCCCATAGGGGCGAATGCTGGAATCTGAGATTCCTAGGTTCGTTAGGCTCCTACATGGCCACAGTCATCTGTGTTGGGTTCAGCATCCCCTCCCTGGGGCTCCCTATGCCTTTCTGCCAGGGGGTCACAAGGAAGGCCTGCGCCACCTCTGCCCCAGGGTGGCTATGAGCATCCGCTGTGCAACCTACAAGAAGAACAAGACCCATTTGCAATCAGATGGGCAGAAACTAGTACGCGTTGGTCAGGACACGAATTAAAGGGAACTTGCATTTGCCACTAGTGGGAAATCAGTGTGACTCCTGTGTAAAGCAATTTGGCAATTACCGGTGATTCTAAGGCTGAACACATGCTTGGACCCAGCAGTTTCCCTCCTAAGTATACACCTTGGAGGGACTCTTGCACAGGGGCCCGAAGAAATGGACCAGAATGTTCACTGCATCTCTGTTGGTAATAAAGAGAAACTGGAAACAACCTAAATACTTATGACCAGAAAAGCAGATGAACAGAAATGTATGTTTAGGAAGTCAAATATTATTCAGCAGCTTCAAAGAATGAACCAGGGCTACAGGTACTGCTGTGGATAAATCTCAGGAACGCGGTGCTGAGCTGGAGGAGAGGAGGGCAAGTTGCAGAAGGATATATGCAGTGTACCATTTATAGAATCTTTCTTGATATGTGAGCTGATATTTTAGTGTTTACGGGTATGCACAGAATTGGCTAATAGAGGTATCAAAGCCTGCACAGGACTGCTATCAAAATCAAATATCAAAATCAGTAATGGGGAAAGCTCCTGGGGATGGGGGGGGGGGGGAGGGAGTCGAAGGCAGCATCTGCAAGGCTAAGAAGGACATTGGGTTTCAACTGTATGTGTAACATTTCGTTTCCTTTTAAAAATCCGAATCCAGGGGCGCCTGGGTGGCGCAGTCGGTTAAGCGTCCGACTTCAGCCAGGTCACGATCTCGCGGTCCGTGAGTTCGAGCCCCGCGTCAGGCTCTGGGCTGATGGCTCAGAGCCTGGAGCCTGCTTCCGATTCTGTGTCTCCCTCTCTCTCTGCCCCTCCCCCGTTCATGCTCTGTCTCTCTCTGTCCCAAAAATAAATAAACATTGAAAAAAAAAATTAAAAAAAAAAATAAAAGTCCGAATCCAGTGTGGAAGAACGATGTTGCAATTTGCCAGAGGTGGGTGATACTCCTCACGCTCTTCTGTATGTTTGTTATATTTCATAATAAAAAAAGAACAAGCCACAGCTCAAATAAGTTTTCTTTTTTCATTCTTTCCTTAGCAAACTCAGGAAATAGGAACAAAATCTGAAATTGCAATGGAGTTACAGCATATGCTCTTTGAATTGGTGCAAATTTAATTAAATGCCTGGAGGGAGAGAAAGAGACAATTCAAAGGGTGTGATTTGTTTAGCTGGCCCTTGTGATCAGTAGGCCCAAGCCCTGGGGTGAGGGCGCCTAAGGGTGAGGGCACCTTGGGGAATGTTGATCGGCTCTTTTCAGTGGGTCCTGGTCCCTTCTCTCCACAAAATGAGCAATTACAGGCATTTTCAAGGTTAATTTGGACTCCATATTTTCTCCTTAAATGCTGACTTCACAAGCCAACCCCTACGTCAAATGCAATCCACTGCACCTTTAAGCTAAGACTAGAAGCAAAGCAAAGGGGGAGCATTTGGAAAGACACGAATGCAATTTTCCCAGGCATATTCATTTCCTGTTGTTACCGTAACAAATTACCATAGTTTTAGTGGCTTAAAGCGACACAATTTTTGATATCTTGAAGTTCTAGAGATCAGAAGTCCGAAATGGGTCTCGCTGGGTTAAATAGAGGTGTCGGCAGGCTCTGATAGGGGAAAATCTATTTTCTGGCCCTAAGTTATGAAGGCTGCCCACATTCCTTGGTTCGTGGCTCCTTCCATCTTTAAAGCCAGCAGTGGCTGCTTGAGTCTTTCTCACATCACATCACTCTGACACCAACTCTTCTGCCTCCTCCCTTTCATTTTTTAAGGACCCTTGTGATTATACTGGGCCCACCTGGCTAAGAAGGATAACCTTATTTTAAGGTCAGCCGATTAGCAACTTAAGTTCCATATGCAAGCTTAATTCCCCCTTGCCACGTGACATAATATATTCACAGGTTCCATCTTTGGGAGGCCGTTACTCCACCTACTTCAAGAGGAGTTTAAGAGTTGGAGGTTCTTGCGGCTTCCTCACTCCCTAGCCAGGTAGGCTGTTTTCCACGGAAGCGTCGCGAGGACAGAGTCTCCGCTCGGGGCATTCTCTGTGGTCGGCACAGAGCAGATGGTCAACACGCGCAACACACACACACGCACACACACACACACACAAAGTCACAGATATACTCACAGGTATGTGATACAACATAGACACAGACAAACACAACTACACACACAGCACACAGATACACACGAAGATACACAAACACACACACGTATGCGTATAAGGTGCGTATAATGCGTATAATGCGTATGCACACGTATGCACACACACACGTATGCGTATAATGCATATAATGCCTGAAGTAATGAGATCGATGCCGGTCCTACTCCTTTATGCTACATTTCTGTAATTTTGGCAAGAGCTTCTTCTCCGTACTGGCAAATCATCTTTCTTGGGAGCAGCTAAATTATGGTTAATGACAATGTTAATTAAGCTGGGCATACTGTTTTGGCTTAAAAGTTTAAATATGTAAGACACTGAGTTTCTTTCTTTCTTTCTTTCTTTCTTTCTTTCTTTCTTTCTTTCTTTCATTCTTTCTTCTTTTTTTTCTTTTAAGTAGGCTCTATGCCAATGTGGGCTTGAACTCATGACCCTGAGAGGAAGAGTCACGTGCTCCACCAACTATGCCAGCCAGGTGTCCCTCTTGATTGGTTTCTGTACTGTTCTGAGGGTAATTCCTGAAGAAATGAGTAGTAATGCTTTGGACCACTTGCAGGGAAGCTAACATTTAAGTATCAGCCTCTGCTGCTCTGAAGGACGGTACTCACCCGGGTGGATGGTACTGGGCACCTGTTTTGGGCCCCATTTAAAATCCTCAAACTCCAAGGTGCCCGACTGGCTCAGTTGGTTACACGTCCAACTTCAGCTCAGGTCATGATCTCGCGGTCTGTGAGTTCAAGCCCCGAGTCGGGCTTTCTGCTATCAGCGCAGAGCCGGCTTCGGATCCTCTGTCTCCCTCCCTCTCTGCCCCTTCCCTGCTCTCTCTCTCTCTCTCAAGAGTAAAGAAACATTTAAAAAATTTTTTTAAAAAAGTAAATGTTTAAAAATAAATAAATAAAATCCTCAGACTCCAGTTCTATCACATGACCAGGACTGAACAGGCGTGAACAACCTCACACAGGTACAAACCGACGCTTCCCCCTCTCCCCGACAGTCACATCCTATATCTTCCCACGTCCTGTCCTGGGAGACATCCCTGGTGATCCCCTCGGCACTCACATATGCAACGTGGAAACTTAGGGGAGTTGATGCCTGTAGGGTCTCCATTGACTAGTTGGGGGGAGGGGACAATGGATAGATGCTTTCTCCTCTCATCCTTCAGGTGGAGAGTTCTAGGATGTGTTTCCTGAGGCTCCTCAAAAGGTCTTGCAGGATGAAGCGAGACCTGTAGAAGTGACCCGCAGACGGGTGCCTGGGTGGCTCAGTTGGCTAAGTGTCCTGCTGTTGATTTCGGCTCAGGTCATGATCTTATGGTTCCTGAGGTCAAGCCCCGCCCGAGTCGGGCTCTGCGTTCACAGTGCAGAGCCTTCTTGGGATTCTCTCTCCGCCCCTCCCACGCTGTCTCTCTGTCTCAAAATAAATAAATAAACTTAAGAAAATAAAATAAAGTCAGGGGCGCCCGGGTGGCTCAGTCGGTTAAGCGTCCGACTTTGGCTTAGGTCATGATCTCGTGGTTCACAAGTGTGAGCCCCGCGTCGGGCTCTGTGCTGACAGCTCAGAGCCTGGAGCCTGCTTCGGATCCTATGTCTCCCTCTCTCTCTCTGCCTTTCCCCCACTCTCACACCCTGTCTCTCTGTCTCTCTCTCTCTCAAAAATAAATAAGCATTAAATTTAAAAATAAATAAATAAATAAATAAATAAATAAACAAAGTCAGTGTCCTAAAGGGGAGAAGGATCTGGAATGGGCGCATTTGGGTACACGAGACCCTTGAAGCCCCTCCTAGAGTGGAGCAGCCTCCCTGTGCTTGAAGACCCTGTGAGGTTGCACCCGAAGCAGGGACCCTGTAGCACGATGTTTAGCGTCAGGATCCCCCTCTGCCACAGTCGATACCACCAGGCAGAGAGACAGGATCCCGTATCAGGACAGTCTGAGTAGGAGAACTACAGTCACTGCTCTGCAAAGAAATTACTTATTTGCGGAAGGAACTACAGGACCTGGCTGATAATGGATTCACAGGCACCAGCGGAGGCGTACGGGAATGATTGCGCCCTGAGGGTGGTGGACCAACCCTGGGTGTAGGTCTGGAAAGGGGAGCATTGTCCGGGGGAGCACTTGCTTGTGACCCCGGGCTCAAAGCCATGACACCGACACCCGGAGTTTTCCTCAGGACACTGCCGGTCATGCTCCTTGAAGCTTCCTCACGGCCTGAACCCGCAGTAAGCAAGGTAGAGATGCTGAAATGGCCTTGGCAGAGAGTTAAGGAAGGGCTCAGAAGGTCCGGGGAGGAGGCCATGTTCAAATGGGTTTGTTAGGTGAGGCTGGAGGCCCCATCACCTGACCATGCTCCTCAGGAGGGCCAGAGGAATGTTCACCTGAGCCACGAGGCCACTAACATCCTGGAGAAGCTCTGAATGGGTCAGGGTTGACGGGACGAGATCCTGCCATAGAACCGGGGCTCCCTAGTACCAGTGGGGATTATGGAGTTCCAGAATGGTAGAAGCCAGAAGGCTAGTAACTGGCATCATGGACGGCAAGGCCCCTCATCCACTTTCTAGATCTCAGTCAGTTCACAGAGCTGGAATCCACCGACTGAAGGGCAGGTGTGTTTCCTTGTAGAGAAACCTGCATCACCATAACCCATACTCAGTAAAACATTCGGGAACCCTCCTAAAGGGTAACGAGTCGGTAGGGAAAGGGGAATTCTCACGTCTTTCGAGGCCCGTTGCATCCAATATCCCCATTAGAACTCCGGGTATGCGGTGACAGTGATGCTGGAGCATCTGCAATGCTAGATGCTCCTCTGGCTAGAGATGGGCTCAGTCAGACCAGGAGATCGAAGGTATTCTGGCCAGGGTCTGCCTGTCAGTGGGTTCAGTGGGCCCACAGACCTTCCCTGTAGCTCTTTACCCAGCGTCTGATGGATAAGAGCATTTTGATAGGAAAAGCTGAGTGAAAGTGCCTGAAACTGTCCCACCACACCCCCCCCCCAAGTTAGTGAATCAGAAATGACACTATGTCCTAGGAGCCGCTGGAGGGAATCGCGCCATCTTTGAAGACGTAAAGGGCGAAAGGTGGTGGCCGAGGCCCCTAGCCTATTCCTGTGGGATTTACTCATTTCTCTGGTCCCTGTGAAGACCAGACAGATTGTGCGGGACAGTGGGGGGCTACTGCAAACTTAACTGACACTCTGTGCCACGTTTGATGTGTTAGCGTTGTTAGAGTAGATGACACAGCCCCTGGCGTTTGGTAAGCAGCTATTAATTGGTAGATGCATTCTTCTGAATTCCCATCACTAAGGAGAATGAAAAGCAGCTCGCTTTTACCACGAGGGAGGCAGAGAGAGCATTCGCTGTCTGGCCAGGGGGCGTATCAACTCTCCAGCTCCCCATCAGAAGATGATCTTCAAGAGCTTTGATCTTTCTGCCTCCCCATAGAACCCAACTGCTCCCATGATACTGATGGCGTGAGGCTCATAAGACCTGCAGGGCAGGAAGTGGCCCGAGCTCTGGATGCCCTAGGGAGGCGCATGAGCACCAGAAAAACACCATGAGGGTTCAGGTGCCTGCCGCATGGGTGGAGTTTGTAGGGGTCCTGTGCTCTGGGGCATTCCAAAGCAGCCTCTTCCAGACAAAGGGCAGGTAATTTCACCTTGCACCCCACCACTGAGAAAGAGGCCCCGGACCTAGGGAACCTCTTTGGATCTTGGAGGAAACCTCTATATCTCACTTAGGAATATTTGCTCCAACGCATTTCTCAGTGACTCGGAAAGCTGCCAGTCTCGAGTGGGTACAGACGCGGCACAAACTGGTCTGCCTCTAGAACCGTGTCAACATATGCTCTGCCACCATATCACCCGGTGGGCCTGGAGGTTTCCACGGTGCGTAAGGTGTTGGCTGTTTTGTGGTTGTTGTTTTTCATGTTTATTTGTTTTTGAGAGAGAGACAGACAGAGCGCCAGCTGGGGAGGGGCAGAGAGAGGGAGACACAGAATCTGAAGCAGGCTCCAGGCTCCGAGCCGTCAGCCCGACGTGGGGCTCGAACCCATGAACCGCGAGATCATGACCTGAGCCGAAGTCGGACGCTCAGCCACCCAGGAGCCCGGGTGCTGGTTATTTTGAATGCACAGCCCATGTGCATTTAATAAATTAAAATATAATTTTAGGTGTTATCTCCCACGGTCCCTGTGAAATGTAACCCAGTGAGGATCACCTTGCCTTGCCTTCTGGCAGACCTGGGACCCTTCTGTTCCCTCTCTGGTAAGAGATGGCCCTGTGTCCTTCTAAGTCTCCATCTGTTAATTAGGAGGTCCAGTCTAAGATAAACCAAAACCCCGAAGTTTTGATGTTCACATCTTCTCCCGTCGCCAGCACAGGCCTGCTACAGGCTGACAGCCTGCAGCCAGAGGGAGAACCGGGTGTCTCTTCTCTCTTCCTCTACCCTGAGCTGACTGGCCAGTCTCTGGCCCCTCCTGGGGATGGAACAGGAGGTTAGGAGCAGTGCTGAAGGGGGTAGGAACGGCCTAATGCCCTTGGACCGTTAGAGTTCTAAACTGGCTTTGGGCATGCCAGTCCTAGCAAATTTTAAAGCTGATTCTTACGTTAGTTCTTTTCTGGGTCCTTCTGAGGTGTCTGTCTCCAGGGACCTCTCCCCCGCATGACCATCTACCTGGACAGATGTTTCTGTAGGAAGCACTCTCCTCAGGCCCAGAAGACTGTCTTACCTCTAGCTTCTTTCTGGTACATCCCAGCGTTTTCTAGATGGCCTCACCTGGCAGACCCAGGCAAGCTACACCAGCCCACACCGGTCTTGGGAAGCTCCCGTCATGCCCTGCCCCAGAGACGCTCAGGGCATACAGACCTGGCCTAGCACAGCCCCTTCTTCATGGGGTCCCATGGCGGCTTCCCCTCACTTGGTTCTAGGGAACGGGGCAGCGTCCCCTCCTTCCTGCCTGGCAGAGGGCGAGGAACTTCACACCCCAACACCTCTAGCCAAAGAAATGGTGCCGTAAATGCTCTCCCCAGCTCTCCACATCTGGAACCCTTTTCATGCCCTCCAGCTGGAGAAGGTTCCAGTCATCACGGAACCCACTCTTGAAAACCTCTAAAGCCTGCACTTGCTGACGTGGCTTCACATCTCTTGTGCTTTGGTGTTTCAGTCAAAACTTTAATTTTCATATCCCGGTACAGTTTTTTTTGTTGTTTTTTTAGTTAAAGCTCAGGTAATGATTATAAAGGCTCACAGACTCATGTGACTTGGCTGTAGAAAAGACATTGCTGGGATGCCTGGGTAGCTCAGTTGGTCGAGTGTCCGACTCCTGATTTCAGCTCAGGTCATGATCCTAGGGTCGTGGGATCGAGTCCTGCGTCAGGCTCCGCACTGAGTGTGGAGCCTGCTTAAGATTCTCTCTCCTTCTCCCTCCGCCCCCTTGCCCTCCATGCTCTCTCTCTCTCAAAAAAAAGATAAAAATAAATAAATAAATAAATAGACAGCTCTCCACCCTTGTAGCAGATGGCATGGCTCACCAATGGACGAAAGGAGAGATACTAACGTTTATTGAGTATCTACCACGTGCTCTCATGGGTGTTACAGCTTTAAGTCCCGTTTTATTGACGAGGAAACTGAGGCAGTTAGCACCACGGGGTTCAATCCAGGTAACATTTACCGAGCCAGGCTGGAAGACAAATATAGACCTCACACAAAAGCCCGGCCTGTAAAGAGGCCCAGTTCCTTGGGGAGACAGAATAACAGGTCGAGAGAGTCCATCTCAGTCTGGATGACTCTCGAGCTGCGCCCTTTCCTCCTGAGGGAAAATAAAACCCCATTTTGGCTGGGCATACACCAAGGTTCAATGGCCGTCTTATCATTTTCCTCCCCCAAAGTAGCTCTCAGGTCAGTATTTTGATCTCTGACAGCTACCCTGACCCTCAAGCTGAGGGTCCATGAGCACTTTCTTCTCAGCCATTTTTTTTTTTAATTTTTTTAAATGTTTTATTCTTTCTTAAATTTTTTATTGTTCATTTATTTTTGAGAGAGAGAGAGAGACAGAGAGACAGAGCACGAGCAGCACAGGGGCAGAGAGAGAGGGAGACACAGAATCCGAAGCAGGCTCCAGGCTCTAAGCTGTCAGCACAGAGCCTGACTCAGAGATCAAACTCATGAACCCTGAGATCATGACCTGAGCGGAAGTCTGACGCTTAACTGACTGAGCCACCCAGGCAGCGCTCTTCTCAGCCATCTTGTCGTTGCCTCTCTTAGGTGGCCAACGGGCTGCCCTGCGGTGGTGGCTGTGTCCTCGGAGGCTTTCCTAATTGGTGCCCATTAAGTGCACTCAATTCCAGCTTCCATGGTTCTTCCCGTGAGAAGAAACCCCGACGAACCCTGACAAATACAGCAGATTCAAGCTCCCTGCAGGCCCTACATCCTTCCCTTCCAGCCTTATTACTGTGGTATTTATAGCCCAAATATGAAGGGTATTATTATTCTCCTTCCTCTGCCTTTCTTTGCTTGAAATAAAGACTCAGTCCACCCTTCCATTAAGCCGGATTTGCATAACACCGACTGGGAAGAAGCCTCCTCAGGGCCCAGGGACCAGAGCTTCTGAACTCCGCCTTTATACAGGGTTTCTGAAAAAGCTCTGCTCCTCTTTGAAGGCACAGGAGAGACTTCCCTCAAACGCATTCCCTTCAAGTAGCTGAACCTTTGCATTTCTGAAGCAGCTCCTGGCCCGTGCTCTAGAGACTTCCCTTCCCTCATTAGAAAGGGAAGGGGGGAGGGGGGAAGTCCAAGGTCACCGCTGTGGGTCTCATGAAATAAGGTCTCGTAAAACGTTCACTTTCTGGGGGCACAGATCTGCGGCGCCGGTCAGGTACCCCACTCTGCATCAGGTAGATGGGGGTCCCGCAGCCCCCTGCGGTTGGCCTCCATCACTGACCGGGCTCCCCACCGAGGAGCAGATGGCCCACGCGGGTCCCCTGGAGTCCACAGTTTCTACCCCTGCTCCATACTGGACTGCTGTCCTTTCACTAGGCCTTACAAAAATGGGGTTTTCTTTCATCATAAACTATAAACAATTCATGGGATTTAATAATTGAGTTACATTGGTACGAAAACTGTTTACAAGTACGGCAAGACCTTGGATTATGAGTCACTTGTTCTGTGAGTGCTCCGCAAGACGAGGAAACATTTCTAACAAATTTCAACTTGAGAAACGAATGATGTCTTGCGATGCGAGTAGTATATGATGCCGAATGTCGCATGATCACAACTGAGCCAATGGTTCTTCTCTCTCCCTCTCTCTCTCTCTCTCTGAGAGATTGTGGGTGATGGCCTTCCATGCTCGGATGCTTGGTCTCAGGCCACGGTGTTTGGCAGAAATCAGTGACTTTTCAGAACGTTGGAACTGGCACTAGTGTATTTTTGGTCACTTCAAAGCACCCAGGGACAGTCCTTTGCTTTTCCATACAAGAGTGAACTTAGGAAGGCCCTGCTTCAATTCTAGGTCAAGTTGCTTGCCGATCTAGACCCTTTGCTGCCTTACTGCCAGTTACATCGAATACAGTATACAAGAGTTTATTTACACTGTACTGTAATCACTATCCGTGTGAGCGTAAAAATGGTCCCATGCAGGGGCACCTGGGTGGCTCAGTCGGCTAAGCGTCCGACTTCGGCTCAGGTCATGATCTCGCGGTCCAAGAGTTCAAGCCCCGCATCGAGTTCTGTGCAGACAGCTCAGAGCCTGGAGCCTGTTTCAGATTCTGTGTCTCCCTCTCTCTCTCTGCCTCTCCCCCGCTCACGCCCTGTCTCTCTGTCTCTGAGAAATGAATAAACCTTAAAAAAAATTTTTTTTAAATGGTCCCATGAAGAAGATTCTGTTGAGCCAATAGATAGCAGTGATTCTGCTAGGGATAGTGAAAGTCGTCCTACACAAAAACCCTCCTCTCTCGTCTCCCTCACACCAGCCACTTACCTTACTTCAAAGGTAAGTGCAGGTTAATGTATATTTTGTATTTTCTTGATTATTTTGTATTATATCACAGTATTATAATCATTTTTATGTGAATGTTTTGGGGTTTTGGAATGAATCATCTGAGTTTCCATTATTTCCTATGGGGAAATTTGCTTTGATATACAAGTGCTTTGGATTACAAGCATGCTTCCGGAACGAATTATGCTCGCACACCAAGCATTACTGTATAATACATAGGTGTGGATTTCACTTTGTGGCCAATTTCTCCTCTCCAGGAATTAGTACTAGAACTCCTAGAACTCCAGGGGCCAAAGTCATTCCCGTTCACCTTCATCTTCTTTACTTAAACATTTACTTGGAAAACACACAAAAAAGTGTTTAAAGAATCTATAATTGAAGAGAACAAAAAGACAAGCCACAAACTGGGAGAAAATATTTGCAAAACACATATCTGAAAAAGGACTTGTATCCAAAATGTACAAAGAATGCTCAAAACTCAACTATAACACACACACACACACACACACACACACACAAACTATTTAAAAAATGGACAAGGGGCACCTGGGTGGCTCAGTCGGTTGAGCGTCCAACTTCGGCTCAGGTCATGATCTCCCTGCTTGTGAGTTCAAGCCCCACGTCGGGCTCTGTGCTGACAGCTCGGAGCCTGGAGACTGTTTCGGATTCTGTGTCCCTCTCTTGCTCTGCCTCTCCCCTGCTCATGCCCTCTCTCTCTCTCTCTCTCTCTCTCAAGGATAAATAAAACATTAAAAAAAATTTTTTTAAATGGACAAAAGATTTGAACTGACACCTCATCCAAGAAGATATACAGGTAGCAAACAACCATAGAAGATGCCAACATCGTATGTCACTAGGGAATCCCAGTTTAAAACACTGAGATACCACTACACGTCTATTAGATGCCGAAATCCAAAATACTGATCCCACCAAATCCTGACGGGGATATGGAGCAAGAACTGTCATTCACTGCTGGTGGGAGTGCCGACCGGTGAGTCTCTGGAACAGAGTTTGACGGTTTCTTACAAAGCTGAACATACCCCACAACCCAGCAACTGCACTCCTTAATATCTACCCAAACGAGTTGAAAACTTACGTCCACCCCAAAGTTTATAGCGGCTTTATTCACGACTGCCAAAAATGGAAAGTAACCAAGATGTCCTTCAACGGGTAAGTGGATAAGCAAGTTGTGGTCCATCCGGCTGATGGGATATTTTTTCACAACACAAAGCAATGAGCTGTGAAGCCATGAAAAGACCTGGAGGAACTTTGAATGCATGTCACTGGGTCGCATATTGTTTCAGTCATATGACATTCTGGAAAAGGCAAAAGTATGGGAAAAGTAAAAAATTAGTGGTTGCCTGGGTGGGGGGAGGGGAGGGGGGAGGGAGGGATGAAGAGGTGGGGGCACAGGGGGTTATTAGGGTGGGGAATTATCCTCATGATGCTGAAATGGTGGAAAATGGTGCATAGATAACACTGCACATTTGTCAAAACCCATAGCTCTGTATAACACAGGGCGAACTCTCATGTAAGTGACAGACTTTAATTAATAATAAGGTTGGTTTATCAATTGTAATAGATGCACTAAACTAATGCGAGCGATTAATAATGGCGGAAACTGTTGGGGAGGAGGTATGGCGTGGGGGGAAGAGGGAATATAGTCTGTACCTTCTGCTCAACTTTTCTGCACACTTGAAAGTTTTTTTTTAAAGGTCTATTCATTTTAAAAAATGTATAATTCTACCTTTAAAGGAAATCACTTAACGTAAGAAGTAGACATTACGGCTCATTTCATTCCCCACTCTACACATCCCCAATAAGGAACCATTGTTTAATAAATTAATGTATTATTTTAGAGAGAGAGAGAGAGAGGGACAGTGTGAGCAGGGGAGAGGAGCAGAGGGAGAGAGAGAGAGAATTTCACGCAGGCTCCATATTCAGCATGGAGCCCGACGCAGGGCTCGATCCCATGACCCTGGGATCATGACCTGAGCTGAAACCAAGAGTCAGACACTCAACCAACGGAGCCACCCAGGTGCCCAGCCATTGTTTATTATCTGGTGCGCATGCTTCCTGATTTTCCCCCCTCAATTTCTACGTGTTTTGGTATGTAGCTAGCTACAACATCACACATTAAAAAAATAAAAATGAAGTCACGTTTTACATCCTATATTAGTTTGCAACTTGCTTATTTCACTTTACGTTACGGGCCTCTCTCCAGGCCGTAGATCTAACCCTTTCTTGGAAACCGTGGCTGTTTACCGTCACGTCCTATGGGCACTACCAGTGACCCTCGGGTAGAGTTTGATGGCAAAGAAGATTCACAAGAACCCAACTGACGATGCTTGCAAATCAGCAGTTTATTGCAGGAAAATCCTTGCAAGCAGTAAAGCAAAACCGCAGGGGTCCCCGGACAGGCCAGGTATGCACGTCAATTGCCCTCCGCTGTAACAGCCACACGGATGCTCCTTCTCTTTTGGGTCACAGATGTGTCACAGAACACCTTAGAAATAGGAAGCCCCACCTGGCGTTTCCACATGGGCTTCTCATTCTCTGCCAGCCATACGGACATATTTCTGTGTTACCAGCCCCAGCTGCAGAGACCTCCAGGGGTCTCTCCAACACCAGGTACTGATCATTAATTTCACCGTTATCAGTAAATAATGCCGAAAAAAGTAAAAATAAAAACAAGCACAGCTGACAAGCTGATAAAAACCATCCCGAAACTCCTCGGGCCCACGGTAGTAAAATTACACTATTGATCAGCGCCCGTAATGCCTTGGCCAGGGGTCTGCACTACGTATGAACATCTTTTCTTTCGGTAAATCAGCTCGTGCCAAATCCAGGCCTGCTGGAATGAGCCTGCACAACGCACCATGGTACGTACTCTCTTCAGCCATTCCCCTACTGATGGGTATTTAAGTCCCCCGCCCCCCTACCACCGTCCCTCACCTGCTATTATAAACCTGGCCACAGTGAACAACCTCATATATATGTGCCTTTGTGTATTCGTGTATTTATTTCCATAGCATACGTTCTCTCAAATGAGGATGTGGACAAATCACTTCCCTTTGCTCTTGATCTGTCTCTCCTGCCTTCTTTTTCATGTATTTTAGGAGGATGGGGACGTGCTCCGTGGTAACGCTGTGCTCACTCACATTCCTATTAGGGTTTCGCTGTACTCACTGCAGACCTCCTCAAGTGTCTTTCTGTTCATTTCTCTGCACCTGCTCTGGTACCCGACTGTCCTCTGGGTTTCTGTGCCTTGGGTCTCTTACCGTCTCTCTCCAAGCCACAAAGGATGCGATTACTACTCTCTGGGATCAGGGCTCTCTGCACAGTGAAAGGGATCATTTCTCCAAGGTGCTTCTATTTTTTTGAAAGAAGACCGTTATCTCGTTGAACATACACCTACAGGCAAAGCCTAAGGAAACAAAACAAATCTCCTCCATTAGGTGCTACTTAGGTGCTCAAACAGATTATGTCCACATCTCAAAGGCTAAATTTAGGAAGAGTTCAATTTTCCTCTTTCATATTTTTTTTTAATGTTTATTTATTTGTTTTGGGAGAGAGAGAATGCTGGTGGGACAGGGGCAGAGAGAGAGAGAGGGAGAGAGAGAGAGAATCCCAATCAGGCTCCACACCGTCAGTGCAGAGCCTGATGCAGGGCTCAAACCCACAAGCCGTGAGATCATGACCTGAGCTGAAGTCGGACGCTTAACCGACTGAGCCACCCGGGCGTCCCCAGTTCTCCTCTTTTAAAACCCTAGTGGCCGCAGAGTCTGGAGCTCTCCTCTGTGTCCTCACTTAGGGATCCAGGTCCCTTCTTTTTTTGTGGCCCTCTCCTCCTCTAGGACTTTAGAGTCCTTCCCATTCAGCCAGCAGATGGGCAAAGAGAGAGAGAGGGGAGCACCGCACAGGGGTTTTGATGCCACAAGTGATGTGTAGCAGATTATGGTGGTTTTGAGAGATATCCACAGATTCTTTGGTATCAATATGTACAGCTTTGGGGCGCCAGGGTGGCTCAGTCAGTTGAACATCCCCCTTCGGCTCAGGATCATGATCTCACAGTTCTTGGGTTCAAGCCCCACATCAGGCTCTGTCCTGACAGCTCAGAGCCTGGAGCCTGCTTCAGATGCTGTGTCTTCCTCTCTCTGCCCACTCCTCCGCCCCCCCAAAAAAAGTAGAGCCTAATTCTCTTCCTTTTGAGCGTGGGCTGGACTTGGTTACTCACTTCTGACAAATAGAATGTAGAAGTGATGGGCAGATGCACCATTCGGTTGTAAAAAGTCTACACAGCTTCCGTCTAGGTGCTGTCTCTCTCTCTCTGTGTCTCTCTGTCTCTCTGATCCTTCAGTCTGAGGGAAGCTATGTCTTCAGCAGGCCTGTGAAGGAGCCCAAGTGGTGACCAACCAGAGCACCTTGCCAGCAGTCACTGGAGAATCTCCAGGTCAGTCAGATCTTCAGGGACTGTAGCCCCAGCAATAGACTGACTGCAACCTTGTAAGAGAGAGACCCTGAGCCGGAACCGTCTAGGGAAGCCCCTCCTGGGTTCCTGACTCTCAGAAGCTGTGTGAGATAGTAATTGTTCGTGGTTTTAAACTGTCAACGTTCGGGATCATTTGTTACATGGCAATAGATACTTAATACACCTTTCCACCTGCATTTCATTGGCCAGAATTCGGTCATGTGGTCACACTAATCATGGAGAGGCTGGGAAATAGAGTCGAGTTATGGCAGCAGAAGGAAAGGGAAAAGGGTGTGCTGAGCAGCTAACTTGTGTCTGCTACACCATGGAACTTCTGGGATTCTCCTCCCACGTGGCAGCAACAAAGATCAAGTCTGTAAATTCCTGAGACACAATAAGAGCCAAAGGTCTCACTTTGGACAACCTGTTGCCTGTTTCATGTGCACGACGACAGCCGTGGATATCTAGAAGGAAGTAAGGAATGCTAACCCCAAATTTACATTTTATTTCACATGTTTTAATTATAGTAACAATAGTTGTAATTATTTGATTGATTATTTTTCTTAAAGCTTTTACCAAAATGTTTACAAAACATGCATTATATGTGATATCAATATTGCAGGGGGAAATACGCATTCATACACAACGAAAAAAAGACCAGGAAGAAATAAATCGAAATATTTTTTTAATGTTTATTTATTTAAAAAAAAAATTTTTTTTAACGTTTATTTATTTTTGAGACAGAGAGAGACAGAGCATGAACAGGGGAGGGTCAGAGAGAGGGAGACACAGAATCTGAAACAGGCTCCAGGCTCTGAGCTGTCAGCACAGAGCCCGACGCGGGGCTTGAACTCACGGACCATGAGATCATGACCTGAGCTGAAGTCGGACGCTTAACCGACTGAGCCACCCAGGCGCCCCTAATGTTTATTTATTTTGAGAGAAAGAGAGAGAGAGTGTGAGCGCAAGAGGGTCAGAGAGAGAGAGAGAGAGAGAGGGGAGAGAGAGAGAATCCCAAGCAGGCTCCACGTTGTCCGCACAGAGCCCAACATGGGGCTCGATCTCACGAACTGTGAGATCGTGACCTGAGCCAAAACCAAGAGTCAGACGCTTGGCCGACTGAGCCACCCAGATGCCCCAAATAGGTCGAAATATGAAACAAGATTATTCCTGTGTTGTGAGGTGATCAGTGCCTTTCACTTATTTTGTGTGCCTATGAATTAGAATTTTCCAATTTTTCTGAGATGAAGATATGTTTTTTTATTTTGTCATCAGAAAAGATAAATATTATAAAAATAAAAGTAATCATTATGAGGATAATATAAACATTGTTATAAAAACCCGATTCCTCTGTATGCGTGAGAGCTGCACAGAGCAAGCAGGCAGGGAGTTGAGAAGCGTCTGTTCCATTCGGCAAGAGGCTGGACAAAGCTTGAACTCTGGGGAACCTGCTCTGGGCTTGTTATTTTCCCTACTTTAGAGAGAACGGAGCTGACTTGACCGGACTTCCCAGGGTGACTGAGCCTTTGATCAGTTGTGGGGGAGAATCAATGTTGTGCTTGATGTGGTCAGATAATCCACCTTAACTTTCCCCCCTTCACGAATGGGAAATGTTTGTCTGCTGGGAAGGCTTCTCCCTAATGACCCTCGCCTCCTCAATTTCACAGCCACCTACTCAGACATAAATCTTCATTTCGGTTTATCAGAACCACAGTGAAGGGCGTCTTCCTTGGGGCCTGGTGTACAAATCCTGACACCTCCCCCCACAACATACGCACACACTTCCTACTGTGTGATTTGGGGCCACTCACTTAACCGCTTTGCCTTAGTTTCTTCATCTGTGAAATGGGGCTAACACCCTTCACACCCTTCATAACTGATGTCGCACACTGAAAGCATTTAGAACGGAGGGCACACAGTTAAAACATCGTAGAGGTTATGTGTGGGAACCTCGAAGTTAGACACAATTCCTGCCCTTGTGGAACGGACAGCTTAGTGGGAAAAGACCGGCATTGAATACCTAATTAGAGATGTAGTGAGTGATTAAAAACAGGGAGGGGAGGGTGGAATTCAATGACCTAGGAGGTAGGATTTATCAGATAGCCCTTTCTTCAGATGGAGAAGTCAGGCTCAGGGAAATGAAGTACCTTTCTCTAGGCCAAGATCTTAGCCGAGTGGTGCAGTCGAAACTCACACCGGATCTGCCTCACTTCCAGCCCCTGTGCTCAGGGCCGCGTGGAGACTCAGCAGGGCCCGAAGCATTTTGCCTTTGTGGTTCCTTCTCCCATTACAAATATAGATTCAAAATTTAGGGGCGCCTGGGTGGCTCAGTCAGTTAAGCATCCAACTTCAGCTCAGGTCATGATCTCACGGTTCACGAGTTTGAGCTCCGCATCGGGCTCTGTGCTGACAGCTCGGAGCCTGGAGCCTGCTTCCGATTCTGTGTGTCCCTCTCTGTTCCTCTCCTGCTTGCGCTCGGTCTCTCTCTCTCTCTCAAAAATAAATAAAGATTAAAAAAATTTTTTTAATTATATTTTTACAAGTGTATTGATATAAAGACAACTATAACCCAGGCTGGGTTATGTTCAGTTTGTCCTTCAGATCTTCAAAGAAATTAAAATATTTTCATGGCCTCCAAAAAGTATCATGAACCCCAGGCACTGTCCATGTGCTTATCATAGGATGTGGAATATGATAGAATTCTGGTGGCCTAAGGAATCCAGTGGAAGAGATATAAAGGGAAACAATTATTATTAGTAACAGTAATTCGAGCTTAGCTGTAGGAAGTGCTTGTTTATCTCGTTTAAGTCTCTTAATGAACTAAGGATTAGTAAATAAGATTATTTTCACTTCCAGGCAAGGCCACTGAGACCCAGAATGTTGACATCGCTTGCCCACTGTGATAAACTGGCTGGGGACGGGGGCAGGATTCAGTCTGCAACCCACATGTCGTGCGTGCTGTCTCCCAACTGTAGCACGGAAGCCAGATGGACCATCCACTGCGGCAGGGGCGTGAGCAAAACGCTCCAGCTCAGTGGTCAACGTGGACCGAGCAGGTGAGTGTCCGGGTGCACTGAGGGGGAGATTTGGCCTCTGACCACTGTCTCCCTACTCAGCACCGGGATGTCCCCACCTTCCGGGACGAAGGCCATCTTTCCTTTCCTCCTACTGGTCTATCTTCTGCACCCCACCCCAGCGTGGCTGTTCTTAGGTGCGCCAGAAAGAGGTTAAGAAACACCTTTGAGGGGCACCTGGGTGGCTCAGTGGTTAAGCGTCCGACTTGGGCTCAGGTCATGATCTCCCGGTTTGTGGGTTCAAGCCTCGCGTCGGGCTCTGTTCGGACAGCTCGGAGCCTGGAGCCGGCTTCTCATTCTGTGTCTCCCTCTCTCTCTCTCTGCCCCTCCCCTGCTCACGCTCTGTCTCTGTCTCTCAAAAATAAATGCTAAAAAGAAAAAAGAAAAAAAAAAAAAGAAACACCCTTTGAGCTGCGAGTGTGACCACAGTGGAGCTGAGAGTGCTGCTCACTGGGAGTGCTGCTTGGGCACGACCAGGATGAAGAGGCATGTGGGAAACCCTCCAGGCGGCACCTGAGAGCCCTTCACGGTCAGCGAGATACAAGAGAACGATGCCAGTGACGTACATTTCCAGTTGACAAAGACTTCACTCAAATTCATTTTGTTGCTTTTTACCATCACCCTTGTGAGATTGGTTACAACGGATCGTATGTCATAGCATTGCATGATTTAACCCTTATTACTTAATCCTGGTGCGGCATTCGAGGCTCCCTCCTTGAAGCCAGTCCTCCGGGTCCCCTCGGGCTCTGCCGGCTCGTCCGACACGCCGGCCAGGCTGAACGGTGGCGCTTCCTCCGCCACGGGCCCAACGCTACCACCTTGACCATACCCTAGAATAACCAGGGTCTGTGACTTGCTCAAGGACACACAAGTAGGAAGTGATGAAGCCGATTCAAAACTAGATTTGTCTCACTCCAGAGCACATGCCAAGAGAATTCCCTCAGGGGATCAGTGGTGTCCCATCTAGCGCTGTGAATTATGAAAGTGTGGCTTATAAATCCAGCTGGTGCAGTTTCCGCCCCCCCCCCCCCCCCCGCCCGCTTCACCTGGGGAACACCTGTGTCTTCCTTAAGACTCAATTCAAGCACCGCTGCACTTTCAGTGGGTTTCTCAGGTGTGAAGCCGGTTTAACAATGATCAAGGGGGTTGCAGAGCAAGGAGGCGATGCTTTTCTTCGGAGAGAGTGACCACACCCGAAGACAAAGAAAATGGTGTAGAGGCTTTGCATGCGGAGGGAACAGACATGTCCCTGGCTCCTGCCCGGACTCCCACCACCACGGTGTCTCCGTCTGGGGCAAGTGATGAAGCGCGGTGTGGAAGCAGGAAGCGATAGCTCCTTAAACCTTACTCCTTCACACCTTCAGTGTGACTCATTTTGATGAAATTCAACGAACTCTGAGCACCTGCTCCCTGAACGGAGGCTTTTTTAGCTAGAAAACTCCACAGCTCCCTTCCCCCAAGATTTCAGGGCTGTGAAAGACCTAGCAGACGGGCCGGTGGACCTCAGAGGATACTGCTCCTGCCCAGCCAGCCCTCACTGGGCCCATCCCCTGACCCCTGTGTAGGTGCAGGGGACTGGCCTTGGAGCGAGTGAGAGACGCTGGGCAAAAGAATGCCATACATATATGGCCACGCATATTTTTGCTGCTGTTGTTGAATTTTTTTAAAAGGGCCGCCAATATGTATATACTGACTGCTAGCAATTTCATGAAGTCAAAAAATATGTAAATCTGGGCGCCTGGGTGACTCAGTCGGTTAAGCATCCGACTTTGGCTGAGGTCATGATCTCGTGGTCCCTGAGTTCGAGCCCCACGTCGGGCTCTGTGCCTGGAGCCTGCTTCGGATTCTGTCTCCCTGTCTCTCTGCCTCTCCCCCACTCATGCCTCTGTGTGTGTGTGTGTGTGTGTGTGTGTGCATGCATTCTCAAAAATAAAATTAAAAACAATTAAAAAAATTTTTTTAAACGTCAATCTATAGGTTGCTCTGCATCTAAACCTACATCGATTTCTACATCTATCCAGAAGGATAGTCATTAAAATGTTAAGCCACAGCAGTTTTCTCTGGGTGGTGGCATTATAGTGGTTTGCTTGACTATGTTTGTGTATTTTCTACAATTACCTTGTGTTAGTTGATCTGAAGAGCAAGTTCAAAGCCGGTTCTACTTTAAATGGCGAGGATCCCGAGTCTAGGAAATGCTCCTTGAGTGATGAGGGCGCCCTTTTCTCATTTCGCCTGTTCACCTCTCATCTTTCTATCACTGGAAGAGCCTCACGCGGGCCTCTGCCTTCTCTGACCAATGTCTTTGCTGCCCTCTGGTGGTCATCTGGGACCTCAGCAAGTCCAACAACCCACCCCACTTCTTGGGGGGCAGTTAACGTCTACTTTAGGTTTGCCCGCTCTGAAGTTCCATCTCTTAGAACTGTTCCTTCCCGGGGCGCCTGGGTGACTCAGTCGGTTAGGCATCCAACTTCGCCTCGGGTCACGATCTCACGGCTGGTGAGTTCGAGCCCCGCGTTGGGCTCTGTGCTGACAGCCTGGAGCCTGCTTCAGATTCGGTGCCTCCTTCTGTCTCTACCCCTCCCCCACTTGTGCTCTGTCTCTATCAAAAATAGATAAATGTAAACAAAAAAAAATTGAAAGAAAAAAAGAACTGTTCCTTCGCCCCCCCCCCCCAAGATGGAATATCCTTTTAAAGTCAATAAAGTTTGCTCCAGTTTACCTTAAGGCTCTCGTGGAAATGTCATTTTGGTAAAAACCAAAGCCCCTCAGCCTTAATTTCACAGCCGGAGGGCCCTGCGTTTCATCATCACTGGACAGGCTCTGGAGTGCACTCACCTGCTACTTTCCCACAGTTGACCGAAGCAGTCTTTGGTTTTGGTCAACATCGTTACTACCAAAGCCACCAGCCTGCCTGCAAAAGGAAGGTGCTTCTCACGGACCGAGAATGCTGCTCTGCTCTCTACCAGAATCACAAGTACCGTGTCTAGGGCCCCCAGCCCGGGACACTTTGAGACTGTGTGGCTTTAAGCAAATCGTGTTACCTCTCTGTTCTCAACCGTAGCATGGGAATTGTACCCATGTCTGCCTGGATTTACCAGGCCCTGTCACTTGTCAGCTGTTAACCCTGAACACGTCCCTTAACATCTCCGTGCTTCAGTTTCCTCCTTTGTAAGATTGGGGGCAAAGTACTGCCTCGTTCTTAGGGCTGTACGGATGGAATTCATTAATACATACGAATGATTAAGTCATTTCCTGGAACATAATTAGTTCTCAATAAGTGTTTATTATTATTGTTACTGTTACCAGCTACCAAAGCATATTATTAGTTAAATGTCATTCTAAGAATGCATATAGTTAGGAGTAAGGGATTTATTATCTGTGAAGCCTTCCATGTATTAGGAACCATTCTAGGTACTGTTTAGTAGTCACTGCAACCCTTCGAGAAAGGTGTTATTATCTTCATTTCACAATTGAGGACACTGATATTCAGAGAGGTTAAGTGATTCACCCAAGACCACACAGCTAGGAAATACAGAACATGAGTTCAATCTCATCAGTTTGGCTCTAGCCTCTGTTCTTTCCTGTCTATTTGGTTGACTGCTGTCTCCGAACAGTAGGCTGGTTTTGCGAATATTTTTCTCTAGACTACTCTATCTCTCCCTCCTACTTGATTATACATTAGGGGACCACCAGTTGCTGTAACACAAACCCCAAACTCCATGGCTTTCCACAATAGAACTTTCTCTTTCTCATGTGTGTGGTCACTCATGAGGGCTTTCCCATTGGGTGGGAGGGCCTTCCACATGGTGATTTAGAGACCCAGGTTCCTTCCATCTAGTGGTTCTGTTCTCACCTGGGGCTTTGGAGTCCTCTGCATTAAGCTGGTGAGGGAGCAAAGAACATGAACCAGGCTTGAAAGTGGTGCTTATCAACTCTGTCCATAGTTCATTACCATAAGCTCAGTCACAAGGGAGGCTGGGAAATGTAGTCTTGCTCTATGTCTGAAGGTGGGGGAAATATGCCTTGCCAGCCGGTTTCTGCCACACCTGACTTAAGTCTTAAACATTCTTGTGGCCTTGGTTTAAATTTTGATTCCCCTGGTAGGAAATCTTGACCCCTCGGGTCTGGATTGGGTGCCCCTCCTCCATACGTCCTCTCGTGTGGCATTCATTTCACAGAATTATTAACTCCTCTGTTCTTCCGTTATTCTGTGGGCTGCATTCGGCCAGTGTCCATCACAGCTGAATTCCCAATTTTTACACGGAGCCTAGAACACGGCAGGTGCTCAATGGTTGTTGAATGGACGACGCATGGGGGCAAGTGGCGGAGGGGGCAGAGGATGTGGGTGGGAGTGGTCACCACCGAGTTTCAGAACCATGGACGGGAACAGGGCTGGAAAGCCCTCTGAGGTTGAGGTTGGGGTGTCTGTTCATCAAGAGTGGAACCGAGACACTGAGTGTGGTCACAGGTTGTCTGTGTCTCTGCACCTGCCCCGGAGGAGAACCCCACACAGACATCTCCTCCCTGTCGGTTCCAGTACGTGTACCCTACAGGGGCTGGTTTTGAACCTAGGAAACAAACCACCACCATCACGGTAAAATGATGCATCGCATTCATTTGTTTATTGTTTCTATCCTATCCACTTCTCCAGAGACTTTGCAGTAGCTTACAAAATGAACACAGTAAGAGAAAGAAACTCAAGTAACAGAGAGAAACCAAGTCAAGGGGATATCAGATCATTGACAATAACTCTGGAAATAACAAGATGAGTGTTTCTTCCTTATAAGCCAAGTCTTTATTTTAGGACGCTATTTGGCATTTTTTATATTGATCTTTTTTGTCTTTTCCCCGTCACTGTCCCTCAGTGGCTGGCCTACAGTGGAGATTGGGAATTGAGGAGGGGACTGTGATTAACTCATGGCCCCTCTTCTTGGGGTTCCCAGACCCTTTTTCAGCTCCAACCCCTCGGACTCATTCCTTATCCTCTTCTGTGCTATAAATCCCCTCCCACAGCCTGGCGTTAAGAAGAAGGTAGCATCCATGAACAAAAGCCACAGTCCCAATACAACTGCCCTTATATGAAAAACCCAATTTAACAAGACAGAGGGGGATGGCTCAGCATGGTGATGGGGCAAGAATCCCTGCCTGGCGCCTCTGGCTGGTGGCCTTGACCCATTACTTTATGGTTCTGAGCCTCCATTAGCTCATCTATGAAATGGGTTCATTGAACCCAGATACCCTGGATGGCCCTGAGAGTTCGATGATACAAAATACCCTCAGAGGGGCAATGTGTTACATCAGCTACCTGAACAAGGGCAAGTGCATTGGGCTTCTGGGGGTGGGGGGCCTTGAGCCTGGGGGAGGGTGGAAAGGGAGGATGTACTTTGGGATCACTTGGCTCAGGAATCTTCTTGAAGAGAAGGCCCTCGTATGTCTCACGACGCCCCAGGGGAAGCTGAGTTTGTGGGGAGGAGGACCACAGTTTCCCTGCTGCCGAATGCAAGTGGATAATAGAGACCTTGCAGGTTGCTTCTGGAATCAGGGGCCTGGGAGGCTTGTCTCTGGGCCCAGGCTTCTGGAGACCAGAGGCAGCTGGGAGCCTGGCTGAAGCAACCCCTGGCCAGTGAATCCGAGGCAGGAGGGAGAGTCTGTAGGCCGAAGAGCACCAGGACCTCCGCAAGATTTGTATTCCAGAAGCTTCTCTGGCCCACACAGGCCAATTCTGTGCTGATTCATAAAAGGGAAGGGAAAAACCCCCCTAGGTTCCAGGCTCCAAGGGAACAAATTTGCAGTAAGTTTGAAAAAGAACCAAAGCCAATCTGAACTGGAGAAGGGGTTTCCCCCAAACTGTCCCTGTACAGACTCAGCAATCGACAAAGCTGCTGAGAAAGTGCGGGTAGGTGGCCTGGAGGGAAGGGGTGATGGGCAGCCGGGGCCTTCATCACCAGGCTGAGGGTCCACAGCCCCTTCCCACAGGCTTCCCCGAGGCCACGCCTGCGACGGTCGCTCAACTTCTCCACCCCGTAGGACCGCACGCCCCTGCACGAAGACAACAGACATGTTTGCCAAGGAGGAAAAAAAATCCCCGTGACCTTACCATCCCATCGAACCAACTGCTTTCATTTTTCTGGGCTTCCTCCATCCCGTCTTCATCGCTGAATCACGGTTCTGCTGCACTCACGGTATTAACTTTCTTTTTCTTCCTTGACAATTGTGTGATGTCAGGCAAGTTCCGGTCTCCTCATCTGGGCAGCAGGATTGTGTCAGCGCCCGCCTGGCGGGGTGGCTGGAGCCTGCGATGAGGTCATGACTGTAAAGAGCCTGGCACACAGTAGGCCCTCAGCAAATGGTAGCTGAGATTATTATTTCCGGAAGCATCTCTTTGGTTTGCATTATACGTACTTCTGTCCTATTAGCAGTTTTCAACTCTTTGTATGTGTTAACGTGAGAAGGAAAACTGGAAATGCTTACTCGAAGTCCGGCCACAGCGAACTATCTTATGTGATCAGCTCTTAAAGACTGGCATTAGCAGGTGCACGCGTGCCCCACCCTTCTGCGCCTAGTGGGCACAGGGCACCCACATGTTCATTTCCACCTGGGAAGATTTTGCTGGGCATGAGGGGGGCCTCGTTGCAGCGGAGGCCTCTTCTGGCCTGAATGGACAGTGGCAGGACATGCTGAGGTGGCCTTTCTTCAAATGCGGGTTCCGCCACCTTCTCTTCCCATTGCCGCGATCATCTAAGAAGGAAAACTTAAAGCTCCTGGGACCCTCAGGGCAGCTGCCCGCTCGCTCTGTGCTCTTGGAGAGGCGAACCAGGATTTCACGCTGCAGAGAAGGGGCGGCGTTGGGAAAGTGCTGCTGGGTGCATCTCTGCAGGGGCGAGAGGCTGAGCTGGAACAGGGGCTGCTGGGGGCTCTTTCGGATTTAAAGTGGGCCTGCCGCGGAGCCAGAGTCTCCCAGGATTGATGTGTGTTGCAGGTGTTTGCACTGTGTTTCCTGTCTACCTAAGGTCCTCGGGAGAGCAGGCATGTCCAGGAGGCTAATGGGAAAAAGAAAACAATATATTGATATAGACTTTAAGACTCAAGACGGGGCGCCTGGGTGGCGCAGTCGGTTAAGCGTCCGACTTCAGCTCAGGTCATGATCGCGCGGTCCGTGAGTTTGAGCCCCGTGTCGGGCTCTGGGCTGATGGCTTGGAGCCTGGAGCCTGCTTTGGATTCTGTGTCTCCCTCTCTCTCTGCCCCTCCCCCGTTCATGCTCTCTCTCTGTCTCAAAAAGAAATAAACGTTAAAAAAAAAATTAAAAAAAAAAAAAGACTCAAGACGGTCCACACCGACAAGGCCCGGCCCCTCTCTTGGGCTCAGTTCCCCCATTAGTGCCACGCAGCCTGCAAAACTGACCAGTCGTGGAGTTCTGTCATTTTTGGCTCTGGGGAGGGAACCGGGAGGTCCCTGGACGTTTGCTCTTGGGACGCGTCACATGACATAACTGCTCTTCGCCCCCTCAAAGTCTACATCGGAGGCCCTCAGGGGGGTGGGCAGTTTGGTCCAGGGCTCCATCCGTTCGGGCCAGCGGGTGGATGCTGTGTGCCAGGACTGTGCCGGGCACTCTCGTGGGTGCCGTGATGACCGTGACAGGGCCCTGTCCTTGGGGCCACCCAGTCAATTCCAGACAAAAGAGACAGGATGTTGCCGGTGGTTCTGTTACCGGTGGCAATAGCTGCCGTTCCCCCGAGTGCACCGAGTGCAAAATCTCACGGAACCCTCCAAACGGCTGCAGGGTGTCTACACTGGCAATATCCTTATTTTCCAGGTGGGCAGGACAAAGGTGCTGAAGCGTGAACTAATTTGCCCAAAGTCACAGAGTTCACGGGTGGCACAGCTGTGATTCCATTCCGTCTGTCTGAATCTACATCCTCCCCCACACCTTGTTTTTTTTTGGGGGGGGGTTATAGTAAAACGTTCTTGATTTCATTGAACACGATTTCAAATTAAGTCTGTGCATAGATGGACAGAAGAGATAGCTCAAGGGTATCAGGTAGTACCCCTTTGAGTAGACTTTCAAGGCTCCTCCGGTTTGCTGACGTGTGACATTTCACACCTTGAGATTTTATCTAGGGACCCAGAAAGCAGCGGCATCATCAGTATTCAAGGGCCCAGGTGCGTGAGGTTGCCTTGGTACCGTGTTAGAGTCACTGCTCCGTCCAGACGGGTTAGCGATTGCTTTATTTCTTTGTCTCCGACTTCGGTGTCGTTTTCTTCTTCGTTCCCACCTCCCTTCTCCCCTATCTCCTATTTCTTCTCCTCCTGTCCCTTCCCCTTCTTCTTCACTTCCCACTTCCCCTCTTCCTCCTTTATTTTTTAGGGTTTATTTCTTTTGAGAGAGGAAGAGAAAGAGAGAGAGAAAGAGAGAGAGGGAGGGGCACAGAGAGGGAGGGAGAGGGAGAGAATCCCAAGCAGGCCCCGTGCCGCCAGCTCAGAGCCCGATGGGGGGGGGGGGGGCTCGAGCTCACGAACCGCGAGATCACGACCTGAGCTGAAATCAAGAGTCGAACGCTTAACCGACCGAGCCACCCCGGCGCCCCTCTTTCTCTTCAAGATATTTGAAAATACTTAGGACCTCTGTTCTCCTCTTTCTTCGCACATGAAAGTAATGGAAGTTGGAAGATTTCCAATCCCACGATGGTCCAAACAGACCCGTGTTATCATTATTGGGATTTATTTAACATTAGAATTCCAAGCTTGGCAACCGTCCTGGTACCAGCAATAGAGGCTGCCGCCTCAAATTTTCCAGAACTGTAGAGCCTTGTGCCATAATGCCAGTCAGGGTCCAGATGTAGCTGGGAAAACACGGATGTTACTTGCTTCATCCAGAGCTGATACGCTCCCAGGTGTGGGAAGGACCAAAGGCCTTCTCCTTTTGCAAAGCCTGTGATGCCATAGGAAACAGCCGGTCAGTCCATTCTAGATCATTCTGCAATGAGAAGAGACCTCCGAGCAGGGACAAGTTGCAGCCTCAAAGCTCACGCTCTCAACCAATGTACATACTGCATTTTTCAGCTTGAAACAATTCACAACAAGGCGGTGGGGAAAAGAACTGTGCTGCACAAACTTTATATTCTACAGAAATTCCAAGGAGTTGGAGACGAAAACTTTCACAGACTCAAAGTTTTAAGGCTCCACCAACGTTTCCCTGCAGTAGATAAGCTTCCGCAGCCCGTAGATGTAGCTGACGGACGGCACCCTCAAGGTCACACAGCTAGCTGGTGGCAGAGGCAGAACCGGGTCCCCGGTGACTGATTCTAAGTTCTTGGCTCCCTCTGCTACACCACATTGCCAAAGCAGGTGTGGTAAGGGAAGGCCTCCCTGAGGAAGAGGAAGGTGACCGGGGCCTGAAGGGATGGAAGGGGTGTGAGTGGTCTTGAAAGAGGGGCCAGGCTTCCTGATGCCAGTTTAGGCTCCTTTGTGGCTTTCCTAACTGAACCGTTGACTCCCCCATGGTAGGCATGCATTTGTCCCTTCCACTTTCTGCCCCATTTCAGAGCTCCTGGTGTGGGTCCTGCACAAAGGACGGTTGGAGAAGTGGATGAGATTCGGTTCTTCACATCCTCTCTGAGATCTGACCCCTTTGCTTTAAGATATTTGTTGACGAACTTGGTAGCCAACAAACTCAGCCAGTATTTCCTTTCTGCTTCCTTCCTTACTTCCTACGGTTGATACTCTGGAGACTGTGTGCCACGCTCCCTGAGAACTCTCTCTCCGAACACACAGTCTCCGAGAACTGTCCGGCCCCCGGCAGCCATGTTTATAAGACCAACCCCTGACCCGCCATGAGTGGCTGAGGGGTACAGGGGTGGGTTCCTGACTCAAACTGGACCCATGAAAGCCTCTCTCTCAGTTTGGAACTGTGACTTGAGGGGCTCCTCAGTCTCCTCTGATGCTTTACGCCGAGGTGGTGTTTGTCCAGGAACACGGAGCCGTCCATCTGCAGGCACGAAGGAGGCCAGTGCAGGGAAGGAGGGAGATGAAACGTGCTGAGGGAGGGTGGCAAAGAGAAGCCCTGAGACCCCAAGAGAAACCCTGAGAAGCCAACTGCTTCGTGCCTGGGGGCGGGGGCGGGGGGGGGGCGCCCTGCCCAGAGGAGGCCTTCACCTCTCTCTTGGAGGCCCCTCCTCCAGTCACACGAGGACAGTCTGTTGCCTGGAACCCTTACCGTAGTCTGATGTTATCAAGTTTCTGCAGAAGGAGCCCACTCAGCCAGGTCTCTGACAGAGCCATTAGGGGAAGTCCTTGGTTATGCTTTGTGCTGGAGGAACCACAGTCCGGAAACGGGGCATGTTGTCGAAGGGGAACTTTCTGGCTCTTTCTTGAAGGAGACCCTAGGCCTGCTGGTCACAATTCGACCCAGACTCCAGAAGGAATGGGACTTCAGAGAAGATGTTAATCTCTTTGTTGTCGTGGTGGTGAAGATTTTTAGTCAGCCTTCTTCACGATAGCCGCATGAATGGGAGAGGAGAAGCCCCAGTGGCCACTCTGCTAGGTACTGCAGAACGGAGGTGAGATAAGACCTTCCTGCCTCGCAGGGAGGGAGGGAGACAGACACGGGGACACAATTGCACAGCCACGAGATGTAGACGTCACGAGAAAGCAGCGCACCGACAAGGGAGGTCCCCAAAGAATATCCCCCCTGGTGGGTCAGAGAAGGTTTCCTAGCCCGGGTGACAACGGAGCGGAGGCCCCGCGGGGTGAGCGGGGGTCGGCCAGGCTGGAGAGGGAAAGGGACAATCCGGAGGAAACGGCAAGAATAGAAGAGCAGTGTCGAGAAACACGATGGTGGCTTCTGAGAAGTACAAGCGGCTGAAGCAGCTGGAGCGTGAAGTCTCCAGGTTTGGGCCCGAGAGCTTGCCAGAAAGAAGGGTGAGGTGCAGAGCGGCACTCTCCAAACCATTCTGTGCGTGCCGCCTGTCACATTTTTTTGGAGCACGCAAGAAATGCATGTGTGCGTTCATAACACAGGCGCACAACGTCCGCGTCGACAAAGCAGTATGTGTATAGTTATTTCAAAACAGACACTGGCTCTTACACTAATGTGTTAAATAGGACGGTAGCTTCATTTTCTTACTGTTTTTTGTTTTGGATAAAAACGCACAGGAAACGTCTCCAGTGTTCTCCCCACCCCACAGCGCAGGTGGAGAACTGCCCTGCAGACGTGACCAGGATCGCCTGCAGAGTCTGGGGCACCATTTCCTCCTCAGCATCGGCTCAACGTGTAGCTGCGGCTTGAGCTGTCATAGCCACAGCTGACAGTCCCTGTGCTGGGTGATTCAGACCGGGAAACCTCAGGAGCAACAGGCTCTGTTGTCTCAGCTCAGACTTCTAGAGAGCCCCGGGCCTGGTGATTCCCAGTCTGAATTTCTGGATGTGCATATACCTCTGTGATGGTGCTTTCTTCTTTTTCCTTTTCTAGAAAGTTAACTGAAACTTGGACCTCATGGCTTGAGGGTGGTCAACAGAAAAGTGTAGAATTCACCAAGTCTGTGGTCTTTCTTTGCCTCTGGCCCAAGACAAACGACCCGAGCTTCCTTCTGTCCTTGGGGCTGAGCTCCTCCCTGATGAAATGTGTAGCAAGGGCTTGCAGAGGGCATCTCCCTGAGTTTTGAATAACAGTCCAATGACACCAATACAACTGACATGGGTGGAATGACCACCATGTACCTCATGCTAAGTTCTTTATAGCCATCGAAATCCACCAGCAAACCCATGGGGGGGTGCTGCTCCTAGGATCCCCACTCCATGGACAGGAAATGAGCCTGTCACTTAGGAGTCCGGTCAGTGCAGACCCCAGATACTCAGGATTCCCAACCCCACAGACCCCGGCTGCCCAACCCCAAGGGCCGGGTTTTGGATCCCCAGCCTCTGTCGCCATGCCTTTGTAAGCTGCTGTTCTCTTGGGTTCTGCTCACCAAGCCAGGACTGGAACAAGCCAAATGAAAAGAGAGTGGCCTGATGGCATTTACTCAGGACTGTAGGGCATAAAATGGTTACATAAATGAATATTTTAAATGGTAAAAAAAAAAAATTAAAAATTACAGCCTTGTTGAGGTATCGTTGGTATACAAAAAAATGCATGCAATTAACGTATACATTTTGATGAGTTTGGATATATGCATACACCCATGATATCATCGTCACAATCAAGATAATAAACATATCTAGCACCTCCAAAGAACTCCCTGTGTCCTTTTGCTCTATGTGTGTGTGTGCGCTAAGAACAGTCAACATGAAAAATACCCTCTCAGCAAGTGTTTTTTTTTTTCATAAAGATTTTATTTTTAAGTAATCTCTATACCCAATGTGAGGCTTGAACCCACAACCCTGGATCAAGAGTCACATGCTCCACTGACTGAGCCAGTCAAGCGCCCCCTCAACAGGTTTTTAAGTGCACAGCACCGTATTGTTAATTATAGGCACTGTGTGGTACAGCATATCTCTAGAACTTATTCATCCTGTACAACGGTTAACTTTATACCCGCTAAACAGCTAACTCCCCTTTCCCCTCTTCCCACACCCCGACAATCGCCATCTCATTTTCTGCTTAAATGAAAAGTTAAGTGTAATAGATCCATTTTTAAATGACGCTGTAGGGCACCTTAGAAGCCTGGTCACTGTCTACTTCCCTGGCAGGGCCTTCCAATGAGGTGGGAGAAGCCATGGGATCGGTTCACCTGTTGGATGGAGGTAAAAGGAGAAAGTTTTTCCATGAGATCACTAGAGTTTTATTGTTGTTGCTATTGTTGTTACCTACTATGAAAATGGCTCATGTACGTGGTGCTAAAATTTCAAAGCAGTTATAAAAAAGATAAAGAAAATATGAAAGTTTTCTGCGTCTCCAGGCCTGTACCTCTAGACCTACTCTCTAGAAGTAAACGTTTAAAATCCCTTCTGGTGTTTGTGCTTGTGGTGGTTATACCCAGAATTCTACAAGGCATTTGTCCCTCTCTTTTTCAACTTATCTCCTTTAGATGTTATTTAAAGACCCCTCCCACTCTGAAAATTGAGGAATTAAACTCAGTTATATTTCACCTCATTTTCTCCCCTCCCAATTGCTACTTATATTTTTATTTTTAGCCTATTGATAATCGTTATCGCTTTAGGTAACAATTTAATTAAATCTGCATTTCTTGGTCTGTCCTTTTTCACAGTATCTCTTGCGCATGGTATGTAAGTCATTTGCAAGTCATTTCAGTGGGATTTTCCTGTCAAGCACATGTTCTCAATCCATCTTAAGTCAGGGGTCTGATGTAGTTTTAAAGGTAATCTTTAGATAAGAATAAAATTGGAAAACCCACTCATACATCTGTTTTCTCAGCCCCTCACCCTAACCCTGCCATGTATCTCCATGGATCCAAGGAAGCTACACTGACCAGTAGAAAGAGAGAGGAATAAGAATCCTATATCCTCTTAGATATACTTTGAGAATCTTATATCCTCTTAGATATACTTTGAGGGTGATAGTGGGCACACAGGGGCTGTTATGTACTCTATTCCACCTACTTCCAGAGAAGTAACACAAATCAAATGCCTCCTGAATTAATTCCACCTTTAATTCAGATTTGGTTTATAATATACTCGTGAGAGATTTCTCATTATGTGAATTCCTCTCTGTTTAGAGGAAGGACTCACAGGGAAGACGAGTCCTTCCTTCCCTGAGTGGCACTTAGTAAGAAGCTACATGGGCCTGGCCATTAATCTTGTCACCTAGGTTCCTGAGGATGATTACCTCCACCGTGGGGGAGACTAGATTACAGGAAAGTTGGAAGATCACAGGGAACATGTATGTCTGAACATGGCGACTCTGTGAGTGAGGACAAATCACACTCTGTTCGCTGAGGAACCAGAGTGATGAGAGAGTTTTATGTGACATGAATTGGGAAACTTGGCAGATGGATACCTGAGGCTCACAAAGAGGAGGGTGGCCAATCTTGGGTGACTTCATCTATTTTGTTGAGCTACACAAACCACCCATCTGCCCATATATTACCATTGTCCCCACAATAGTAACAGTCTTAGAAATGCGTGGAGATGTTCTAAAATCTCAGTCTCTTGTAGGTATGTAATAGTTGAAAGTCACTTTTATTATCATTATAGGATACATGTTTGCTTGAGAAAATTGTGAGGTGGTCGTTGTTAGCGTTGTTAACAGATAGTGTATGGTCTCCTGATTCAATACGTATATATATAATTTCTTACGAACAATAGGAACATGCTAAACATAATGTTTTTAAGCCAGCTTTTGATTTTAAATGTTGCAAACATCTTTGTGTGTCACTAATTTTTTCATCAAACACTCTTTTGTAACATTATTTGTCATGGGGGCATAGTGTTCTGTTAGACCATTGTCTCTCTGGACCGTACTAAATTGGATTTGTGCTAAATTGGATTTGTGCTCAGCAGCTACAACATGCCCATTTCCAACTTTTTTTTTTTCAGTCTTCCACAAATACATCAGAGCCTCTGGTCTCCAATGTCCTCTCCTTCCATGATCAGTTTTGCTATGAATCAACTCCTTACTGCACTTTGCTGTCATTTCAATGGGGGTCGAGGAAGAAGGGGATATTTGGTGGTTCTCCCAGCCAGAAAGCAGTTCAATCTCAGCGGCCTTGCCTCTTTGTATAGCCTTTTTGTTCAATTATTTAAATTCTATTGAATGTTGCTATGAGGGTTAAGTTTCTGTATCAACTTGATTAGGCCATGAGGGGTCCAAATATTTAGTCAAACATTATTCTTACTGTTTTTGTGAGGGTGTTCCTGGATGAGTTTAACATTTACATTGATGGACTTAATAAAGCGAATTGCCCTCCTGTCGAGAGTTTAGCTAAATTACTTCATGGTATTGTAGCTTTGGCATTCATTTTGTTTGGCCAAGCAGGCTGTAGGGGCTTAAAGCCAACACTAGCCTCTCACGCAAGCACATGCCCTAGATAACAGTCCACAGGGTCACAAGCAAACATAAGTTCCTGATGTGATTCCCCCAACAGTGTTTGCCATCAACAGCCCTCCTGCCACCTCCCAGCGTCTTCCCTTTGTGTACTCCTTAGAGAAGACCCCCGTGGGTCTTGCCCAAACCCTGCTCTTCTTGGTTTAAATGGACCAATCTGGCTTCCTTCAGGGAACCCTAAAACACTTTACCTACAGACTCTAATAAAGGCATATGCCACAGGCCCTATCACTCTGTCTGCTTACACCCTGTCTTGACCCCCCAATGTGATCCCTTGAGGTGTACTGTGTATTTCCTCCAGGACTTGTGAGTAATAAACTTTTCTATTTCAGTTTCTCTTGTGGCCATTTGTTGGACCAGGGCTCACCATTCCACACCCCGAGCTTCAGTTAACAAATGTTAATTTTACAAAGTCCTGACACAGCAGTAATGTGGTGGGCTTCATCCAATCAGTTGAAGGCCAGAATAAAACAAAAGGGCCAGAATAAAACAAAAAGGACACTTTCTCAGATATGAGGAGATTCCTTTTATCCACAAGCTAGGACATTGTTTTTTCCTGCCTTCAGACTCAAATTGAACTATCAATCCTTCCTGGGTCTCAAGCTTACTGCCTTTGGACTGGAGTTACACTGTTGGCTCTCCCATTTCTCTGGCCTTCCAACTTGGATTGGATCTATACATGAGCTCTCCTGGGTCTCTAACTTGCTGACTGTCGATCTTGGAACTTGTTGAGTCAATTCCTTATAAAAAATTTATCCCTCTTTCTCCCACTCTCTTTCTGTAAACACAAACACACACACACACACACACACACACACACACACACACCTCCTATTGGTTCTATTTCTCTGGAGAACCCCTACTATTACATACTACATACCTACAAGAGACATTGGCTTTTTTCTTAAAAAACAAAAGTTTTTCTTAAAACACTATTAAAAAATAAAGGAGAATTGAATACATTCCCAGATAAGCAAAAATTGGGAAAATTTATTACTAGCAGACTTACCGCACAAGAAATATTAAAGGGAGTCAATCATTCAGGTTGAAATGAAAGAATGCCAAAAAAAAAAAAAAAAAAAAAAGAAAGAAAGAATGCCAGACAACAACCTGAATCCATATGAAGAAATAAAGAGAACTGGCAATGATAACTCTAGAGGTAAAAAGACAATATAAATGTGTATTTTGTTTATAACACTTTCGTCTCCAATCTTATTTAAAAAAATAGCTGCATAAAGCAATAATTGTAAATCTGTGTTGATAGGCATATAATGTATAAAGTAGTAATTTGTATGACAATATTAGCACAAAGTAGGGAGGAATGGAGTTTATAGGAAAATTTTTATTTGTATATTATTGCAGTTAAGTTTGTAGTAACCCAGGGGCACCTGAGTGGCTAGTTGGTTGAACATCTGACTCTTGGTTTTGGCTCAGGTCATGATCTCATGGTTTTTTGGGTTTGAGCCCCACATCGGGCTCTGTGCTGGCTATGCAGAGCCTGCTTGGGATTCTCTCTCTCTCTCCCTCTCTCTCTCTCTCTCTGCCCCTCCCCTGCTCACACTGTCTCTGTCTCTCTCAAAAATAAATAAATAAAACTTAAAAAAAAAGTTTGTATTAACCCAAACTAGGTTGCTATAAAATGTTAACTGTAATCTTTAGGGCAGCCACTAAGAAAATAACTCAAAAGGCATTATACAAAGAAAATAAGGAAATTAAAATTGTATACTAGGAAATATCTATTTAACACAAAAGCAGGAAGTAATGAAGAAATAGAGACACACAAAAAAGACATCAGGCATGTAGAAAACAAGTAGCAAAATGGCAGACATAAATCCTACCTTATTGGAAATTACATTAAATTTGAATGTGTTAAACATTCCAGTCAAAAGGTAGTGATTGGCAACATGGATTTAAAAAATATAGAACCAACCACATACTTCTCTAAGAAACACACTAGATTCAAAGACAAAAATAAGGTGACTACAATAGGATCAGAAAACATATACTATGAAAATAGTAACTAAAAGAAAGGTGGATGGCTACAGTAATATCAGACAAAATAGACTTGAGGAAAACTATCACTACTGTGGCTAAGGACATTTTATAATAACAAAAGAGTCAATCCATCAAGAAGACATAATTATAAACATTTATGCATTAACAACAAAGCCTTAAAATACAGGAAGCAAAAACTGACAAAATTGAAGGGAGAAATAGTTCAAAAATAATAGCTGAAGACTCCAGTACTATACTTTCATTAATAGATAGAACAACGAGACATAAGATTAAGGAAAAAAATAGAAAACTTGAGCACCCTAAACTAACTAAACCAGACATCACTAGAACATTCCACCCAACAAAATTTTGCAGAATACACATTCTTCTTAGGTGCATGATGGAACATTTTCCAGAATAGACCATTTTTTTGAGCCACAAAGAAAGTCTCAGTAAAGTTGTAAAGATAGAAATCATACAAAGTGCATTCTCCAACCACAATGAAATGAAATTAGAAATCAGTAACAGAAAAAATAATTTTGGAAATTCACAAATATGTGGATACTAAATAACATACTCCTTAATTATCAATGTATCAAAGAAGAAATCACAAGGGAAATTAGAAAATACTTTCAGGTGAATGAAAACAAAAACATAACAACCCAAAACTTATAAGATGCAGCTAAAGCCATACCTAGAGGGAAATTTATAGCTGTACATGCCTATATTAGAAAAGAAGAAAGATCTCAAATCAATAGCCTAAACCTCCATCTTAAGAAACTAGAAAAAGAAGAGCAAACTTACCTGAAGGAGGCAGAAGGAAAGGAATAAAAATGATTAGAGCAGACCTAAATGAAATAGAGAATAGAAAAAAAAAATAGAAAAAGTCAATGAAACTGAAAGTTGGTCCTTTGAAAAGATCAACATAGTTGAAAACCCTTTAGCTAGTCTGACTGAGAAAAAGAGAAAGAGAGAGAGAAAGAAGACTCAAATTACTAAAATCAGAAATGAGAGAGGGACATACTTTTGCTCTTATAGAAATAAAAAGGATTAGGATTATAAAAGAATACTATGAACAATTGTATGCAAACAAATTGGATAACCTAGATAAAATGGAAAAATTCCTAGAAGTACAAACTTCTGAGACTTAGTCAAGAAGAAAGTGAAAATCTAAATAGACTGAAAACAAATAAAGAGACTGAATTACTAGTCAAGAACTTGTCACAAAGGAAAGCCTAGGACCAAATGGTTTCACTGGTGAATTCTACCAAATGTTTAAAGAATAATTAACACCACCAATCTTTCTCAAATTCTTGCAGAAAATTAGAAGAGAGGATACTTCTCAACTCATTCTATGAGGTTAATATTACCCTGATACCTAAGCTAGAGAAATAAATCATAGGAAAAGAAAACTAAAGACCACTATCCATATGAATACAGATGCAAAAATCCTCAACAAAATGCTAGCAAATTGGGTCCAACAGCATATAAAAAGGATTGTACACCATGAGTAGTGGGAATTTATCTCAGGAATGCAAAATTGGTTCAACGTATAAAAATTAATCAGTGTAATACACCACATTAATAGCATAAAGAATGAGGGTGCCTGGGTGGCTCAGTCGGTTAAGCATCTGACTTCAGCTCAGGTCATGGTCTCGCAGTTTGTGGGTGTGAGCCCAACATCGGGCTCTGTGCTGACAGCTCAAAGCCTGGAGCCTGCTCCGGATTCTGTGTTTCCCTCTCTGTCTGCCCTTCCCCCACTTGCCCTCTGTCTCTTTCTCAAAAATAATAAGTAAACATTAAATTTTTTTTAATATTAGGATAAAGAACAAAACCCACATGATCATCTCAATAGGTGGAGAAAAACATTTGATAAACTTAGCAGCTTTTCACGATAACCTCAACAAACCTGAAGTAAAAGAACTTCCCCAACATAATAAAGAATGTCGATGAAAAACCCACAGCTAACATTATGCTTAATAGTGAAAGCCTGACCAGAAGTTTTCCCACTAAGATCAAGAACCAAAAAAAAAAAAAGGATATCCACTCTCAGAACTTCTATTCAACATTGTCCTGGAATTTTTAACCAGAGAAGTTAGGCAAGAATAGGAAATAAAAACATCCAGATTAGAAAGAAAAAAAGTAAAAGTCTCTCTACAGATGACATGATCTTATATAGAGAAAATCCTAAGGAATAAGGAAAACACACACAATTGTTAGAGCTAATACAGAAGTTCAACAAGATTGCAGAACATAAGATCAATATACGAAAATAAATTCTATTGCTATATACTAGCAATGAGTGGTCCAGAAATAAAATGGAGAAAACAATTTTATTTATAGAAGCATCAAAAAAATAAAATACTTTTTTTTAATGCTTATTTATTTTTGAGAGGGAGAGAGGAGACAGAGGATGGGTGGGAGAGGGGCAGAGAGAGAGGAAAACACAGATTCGGAGGCAGGCTCCAGGCTCTGAGCTGTCAGCACAGAGCCCGACACGGGGCTCAAACCCACAAACTGTGAGATCATGACCTGAGCCAAAGTTGGGTGCTCAGCTGACTGAGCCACCCAGGCACCCCAAGAATAAAATACTTTCATTTAATTAAATTTAATCAAAAAAGTATAAGCCTTATACATTAAAAACTATAAAATATCACTGAAAGAAATCAAAGAAGACCCAGAAAAGTGAAAAGACATCCCATGTTCATGGATTGGAAGATTTAATATTGTTAAGAGGGCAATGCCTTCCAAATTGATCTGCAGATTTGATGCAATCCATATCATTTTCCAGCTGCATTTTTTTTACAGAAATTGACAAGCTTGTATTAAAATTTATATGGTATTACCAGAGTTCTAGAAGAGCCTAAAAAATCTTGAAAAAAAGGGTGCCTTGGTGGCTCAGTCATTAAACATCTGACTTCAGCTCAGGTCATGATCTCACGGTTCGTGACTGTGAGTCCCACATTGGGTGAGCTTGAGCGCCACTTCCGGGTGAGCACGAGCCCCACATCTCTTGAGCATGACCCTCGTTTTGGGTAAAAACACAGGCCCCACTTTGGGTGAGATCTCCTCTCTCTCTCTCTCTCTCTCTCTCTCTTTCTCTCTCTCTCTCTCTTTGCCCCTCCTAGGATTCTCTCTCTCTGTCCCTCTCTCACTTATGCCTCCTTTCTCTCTCAAAAAAAAAAAAAAAAAAATCTTAAAAAAAAAAATAAAATTGGAGACTCATACTTCTCAGTTTCAAAACTTAATACAAGACAGGGTGGTACTGGCATAAAAATAGACACATAAATCAACAGAAGAAATTTTAGAGTCCAGAAACAAACCCACATTTACAGTTAATTGATTTTTGGCAAATGTGCCAAAACCATTCAATGAAGTAAGAGAAGTCTTTTCAAAAAATAGCCTTAGAGTAATTGGATATTCACATGCAAAAGAATGTTTGGATCTCTATCACATAACATACAAAAATTAACTCAAGATGGATCAAAAACCTAAATATAAGATTTAAAACTACAAAACTCTTAGAAGAAAATGTAGAAGCAAATCTTTGTGACTTTGGTTTTGGCAATTATTTCTTAGATACAACACCAAGGCAAAAGCAACCAAGGGAAAAAATACATAACTTAGACTTCATTATAATTAAAAGTGTTTGTGTTTAAAAGAACAATATAAAGAAAGTGAAAGAGATTTCAACAAAAATGTAAGTCATCAAGCTCAGGTTTAAATAATTTCAGCAAGAGCACAGCAGTAGTTATAATTAAACTTGGAAGAAGAGTCCAATTCATCTCCCCACAGATTTGTGATTAAAACCACTCATTCCAAATTATTCCAAAATCATGCCCCAGCTATGATAAAATGATTATACCATGCTCAACAATCCCAAAAACCTCACTAAAAAGCCAGTCTAGATTACAGTACATCAATCAGGTAAAATACCCTATACCTCAAATTTGTAACGGAATATAGCATAAATTAAAAAAAAAAAGTGAAAGGCAACCCATAGAAAATATTTATAAATAATATATATAATAAAGATCTAGTATCTGGGGCACCTGGGTGGCTCAGTTGGTTAAGCGTCCAACTTTGGCTCAGATCATGATCTCGAGGTTCATGAGTTCAAGCCCCGCATCAGGCTCTGTGCTGACAGCTCAGAGCCTGGAGCGTCTTCAGATTCTGTGACTCCCTCTCTCTGTGCCCCTCCCCCCCCCAAGCTCTGTCTCTCTCAAAACTAAATAAACATTTAAAAAATTTTTTTAAAAAAAGATCTAGTATTTGGAATATACAAACTCACAACTCAACAATAAAAAAGTCAATTTTTACAAGAGCAAAGGACTAGGATAGACATTTCTCCCAAGAAGATGTATAAATGGCCGAACATATGAAGAGATGCTCCACATCATTAGTCATAAAAAAATGCAAGTCAAAACCACAATGAGATGCCACTTCACACCCAGTAGGACAACTGTAATCAAAAAGATGGATAACAAACATTAATGAAGATGTGGAGAAGTAGATATCTTCATAGAAGGCTGGGGAAGGGGAGCCTGGGTGGCTCAGTCGGTTAAGCGGCCGACTTCAGCTCAGGTCACGATCTCACGGTCCGTGAGTTCGAGCCCCGCGTCGGGCTCTGTGCTGACCGCTCAGAGCCTGGAGCCTGTTTCAGATTCTGTGTCTCCCTCTCTCTCTGACCCTCCTCCGTTCATGCTCTGTCTCTCTCTGTCTCAAAAATAAATAAACATTAAAAAATTAAAAAAAAAAAAAAAGAAGGCTGGGGAATGTAAAATGAGGCAGCTGCTAAGGAAACCCATCTGGTAGTTTCTCAAAAGTTAACCATAGAGTGACATGGGACCCAGCAATGCCATTCCCAGTTGTATGCCCAAGAGAATTGAAAATATTTGTCCAGGCCAAAACGTGTGCACAAACATTTGGAGCGGCATTATACATAATAGCCAAAATGTAGAAACAGCCCGTATGTCCATCAACTGGTAAATGGACAAACAAAATGTAGTATGTCTATACAATCAAATATTGCTGTGTTATCAAAAGGAAAGAAGTTCTGACATGTGCTACGACATAGAAAACGTTATGTCAAGTGAAAGGAGCCAGTCACAAAAGGCCACATATTGTGCAATTCCATCGATTTGAAATGTTCAGGGGCTGGGAGGAGAAGAGAATAGAGAGTACAGAGTTTCTTTTGGGGGCAATAAAAATGTGCTGAAATTAGACAGTTGTGGTAGTTGCACAGCTCTGTGAATGACTAAAACCCACTCTATTGTGCATTTTAAGAACGTAAATTTCTTGGTATGTGAATTATATCTCAATTAAAAAATATGCTAAGAAGTATGAGCAAGTAGAGGGTTGCATCCTGGGAATGCAAACTTGGTTTAACATTCAAGAATCAATCGATGTCATTCATCTATTATGGAATAAAGGGGGACTGGAATAAAGGGGGCAACCATGAAATTGTATCCATAAATTTAGGAAAGGTATTTGACAAAATTGAAAACACATTCAAGATGAAGGCTATCGGCAATCTAGAAATAGAAGGGAATTTCCTCAACCTGATAAACCAGAACCTATAAAAATAAACCTATAAAAAGCTTACAGTAGAATTAATGATAGAAGACTGAACGCTTGTCCCTTAAGATCAGAAACAAGGCAAGGATGTTTACTCTCAATGCCTTTATTCCACATTGCACTGTACAAAAAGAGAAATGCAATAAAGCAGGGGAAAAAAGTCAAAGGTGTTGGAAGGGAAAGAGTAAAACCATCTTCATTCCCAGACAATGTAATCATCTGAGAAAATACTGAGGAATCTACGTAAAAGCTACTGGAACGAATAAATGACTACAGGAAGGGTACAGGTATTTTCTTCTAGGTATCCATCCAAGAGAAATGAAAGCATATGGCCCCCCAAATTTTTATACATGAGAACGCATGGCCATTTTATAATAATCAAAATCTGAAGGCCGCTCAAATGTCCAATGATAGGTGAGTAGAAAACAGGTTGCCCTTTTCTGGACCGGGGGGGAGAGGAAGCCAATGGAAATAAAAGGCAAGCGATGCTAACCTGGCCTGGAGATGTCCAGCTGAGGAACAGAGGACACTTGATTGGGAGGTAGAGACCAGGGTTGTCCAGTGGGAGAGGGGTGGGTCTGACAGGGGTGTGAGGCCCGGCAAGCAGGAGCAGAGAAAGCCCTCAGAAGAAAAAGGAAAATCTGGTGCAATAACCATGAGGGTGGCGTTGGGAAAAAAATGTGTTGAGAGGATTTTCAGAAAGTCGGTATGGGATGTGATTCCCTCTTCTCAAGGTGTCTTTTGGATGAGACACGGTACTGGATAGCCCAGTTTATCTGGGTGAACTGAAAAGAATGGCGGTAATGGCTGAAGGCACTGTATGCTTACGAGGCACAGGTGCTGAGCACTTCAAATACGTCCAATACCATGAGGTGGACACCGTTATCCCCGCTGCAGAGAAGAGGAAATTGGGGCACAAAGTTTTAAGGGCTCTGCCCAAGATCACGTTACTAAGTGGCAGAGCCAGAACATTCGATTTCATATTCAACCCTAAAGCTAATAAGCCATTTCCCTTTTTCTCACCTCCTTCCCTGACCACAGCTCTCTCCACATCCTCTCAGGGGTTGGGTGGGTGAGGGAGATGTGCCCGGAAGTGATTTGGTTCAGGCCTCACATTCCCAGTGAGGTCATATATCCAGTCAGAGACTCTCGGCCAGGCGTGAGAGAAGGCAGGATTCCTTCCCACCCCCAGCGAGCCGCGAATTAATAACTGCATAAATCCCATAACCACCTGGTTCTAACCCAAGTACATTGCTTTTTAAATATACCGTAATTTTTGTTACCTCATTTTGACAGATCTTTGCTTTTCATCTGGTGGAAAACTAAAAAATGGAGTAGGCTCTCTCAACCTTTGAGAGGAGTTGCTCCCTCCCGTCTGAAGGAAGCAGGGAAGAGGGGAATGTGCCAGAAGCAACCAGAGGCCGTGCTGTCAGCATGGCTGCGCGCACAGGCTAAAGTAAATCGAAAACCTGGGGGACTCACAGTTGCACGGAGCAAAGTGCCAGGAGGTTTCCTGAGCTTTGAGGGGATTTGTGAAGAAGCTACGAGGTCCAGATTGACCAGGAGAACCATTGTTTTTGGGTGTTTGGTTTTCACATTGGTGGTTTTCATCTGGGGCAAAGTCCTCCCCAGAGGACATCTGGCCAGGTCTGGAAACATTTGTGATTTTCACAAGTGTGGGGGTTTACTGGCATCTACTGGGTAGAGACCAGTGATGCTCTCAAGTACCCCACAATACACAGGACAGCCCCCACAACAAGGGATCATCTGCCCGAAGTGCCGAAGTTGAGAAACCCTGCTTCAACCCTTAGGGGTCACTGGGAGCAGGGGGGCCACACCCTCCTGAAGCTTCTAGGAGTTCTTATCTGGGCTTGAAGCTGGAGAGGTTTGGACTGCAGGCCATGCCCCCGGGGAATTTCCCTGCCTTCACCTGGCCACCCCCTCTGGGCCCTTTGTTGGAGAACTCTGCCCTCAGGTAAATGTTTTCCCTACATGTTTGGGAAACTTCAAGAAAAATCCCCTTTTGCCCTCTTGTGAGCAGTAAAGATGTATTGCACAGTGCCAAAAAAAAAAAAAAAAAAACAAAATTAAGACAGCTAGGGGATTTTTATTATTTAAGTCAAATAAATAAATGTGGCAGTCAACCCTTCAGATTTCAAAGGTGACACATCCACCAACTGGCCCTCACAATGGCATCAGATGGAACTGGGGGCGGTAAGAGTGGGTTTAGTATTAATGAATTCATGGTCTAGACCGGTGAGATAACCTGGGAGCCGTGTCCTGGGGGGGGGGGGGCAGCCTGAGGGGTGGGCAGCGGCTGACTGACGGTAAAGGCCGCCCACTCCTCCCCCTTGGGGAGCCTGGGGACCTTTGCTTGCACTCTCAGGAGATTCTTTTCTTTTCTTTCTTCTCCTAGGGTCTAGTCTTTACTAACTAGAGAATGTAAGACTGAACACCCTCGCAGAGCGAACTGCCTCTCAGTGGAAAAGGCACAGGGACAAAATGCAGCCAGGGCCCCACGGCCAAGTACACTGAGAGGCCGCCAGGACAGGGGAGGGCTGCTAACACTTCCTGGCCCGGAGTCTCCCTCAGGGCACCCCCCTGTCTTGCACTGCACGCTTTGGTGGACCGGACTCTGGGAGGTGGCTTAGACAGGTTAAGTACCAGCTCAAGGCAGATGATGAGAACAGATTTGGAACCAGTTAACTTCAGGGCGCTGGAATCCGGGTTGGTGTCTGCGTGTTCCCGGGCAGCTGAGAGAGTGAACAGAGAGGAGGGAGCCAGCGGCGGCTCCTCCTCCTGGGTCTGGAAGCCTACCCGGATTCCTGGAGAAACGCGCTCCCAGATTTCCCCGACTCAAAAAGCTACCTGAGAACGACGTTGGGGAGCTTTTTAAAAATACCCATGCTCAGACCAGTTAGATCAGAATATCTGAGGGTAGGTCCCAGGCGAGTGTTTCCTTCCTTCTTTTTGGCCTTGGGAGATTTTGCACCCCCTTCCAGGGAGGGAAGCCTGATTTCTGAAATGACTCTCCTGATGGAAAAGTACCTAGTTCTATAGGCAGCCCCCGACCCCGCAGGGAGACGCACACCACAGACACTCAGGAGGTTTCTGCACTGCCTGGGTCCTCCGTTTCAACCCATTTCCTTCGTGATTTGGTCACAGTATGCCCGCTCTGGTAAAACCTGGGCCAATTAGGTCTCAAAGTCTTGGAAATGAGCTGAGTCAGCAGGTATTGGACTGAAGTTGAATTGACCCTTGAATAACTTTGGGGTTAGGGGTGCTGTCTTCCTGCCCAGTCAAAAATCCACATGTAACTTCTGACTCCCCCGAAACTTAACCACTAATAGCATGCTGTTGACCAGAAGCCTTAGAGATAAACAGTCTATTAACACCCATTTTGATATGCTACTTATACCATATGCTGTATTCTTGCAATAAAGTAAGCTAGAGAAAAGAAAGTGTTATTTAAAAGATCATGAGAAAGGGGCGCCTGGGTGGTTCAGTCAGGTGTTTGATTTCAGCTCAGGTCATGATCTCGTGGGCTGGTGAGTTCGAGCCCCACGTCGGGCTCTGTGCTGACAGCTCAGAGCCTGAAGCCTGCTTCCTATTCTGTGTCTCCCTCTCTCTCTGCCCCTCCCCCGCTCATATTGTCTCTCTCTCTCTCTCTCTGTCAAAAATAAATACACATTTTTAAAAATTTTTTAAATAATAAAAAAATAAAAGATCATAAGGAAGAGAAAATACATTTACGGTGCTATACTGTATCCCAAAAATCTGTATATAAGTGGACTCATGCCGTTCAAACCTGTGTTGTTCTAAGGGGGACTGGCACTGGGGAGCGCAAAGGGACAGGAGAACCGAACCGGAGGGGAGGCTTGTGGCACTCCGCACCACCTCTTTTCAGTTACCTTAAGAAGCCCATTTGCCTACAATGCAACCGGCTCCTCTGAAACAAGGCTGGTCCAATAGGCACTGGTATTGTGACAGCAGTTGTTGAAACACTGACATAGAGGGGCGCCTGGGTGGCTCAGTCAGTTCAGCGTCTGACTCCGGCTCAGGTCACGATCTCACGGTCCGTGAGTTCGAGTCCCGCGTCGGGCTCTGTGCTGACAGCTCAGAGCCTGGAGCCTGTTTCAGATTCTGTGTCTTCTGACCCTTCCCCGTTCATGCTCTGTCTCTCTCTGTCTCAAAAATAAACATTAAAAAAAAAATTAAAAAAAAAAAACCTTTAAAAAAAAAAAAGAAACACTGACATAGAGATTGGCAAATAGCCGCTGCCCTAAATTCTTAGAGTCCTCCCTCCCCCCACTTCCCCTTTCCCCTCCTCCTTCAGGACCACCCTCTTTCCCACCTCCCGTGATCCAGCCCCTCAAAGGTTATATTTGCTGCTGGGATCTGTTCTGACCGGCGGATGCCCACGCCGTCCAGGTTGTCGCTTATGTTATCCTTGGTTAGAAATCATTTGAACGTACTCCTGAAAGCAGCCTACTCCAAGGCTCTGGGCGCGTCATGTTTAGTTAGACCAACACAAGTTTGTTTAACTTCACAAAGACTCATATTGGGGCAGCGTCCTAAGAACTTTACCGATTTGAATTTATTCCGTTCCTTGTAACAACCCTATGAGATCGGTAATGTTATATTCTCCCATTTTATAGATATGGAAATCGAGGCCCAGACAAGTTAAGTAACTTGACCTCAAGGTCACCAGCTGCTAAGTGGAGAAGCTTGTAGGCCAGGCTGACCCCAGTCTGCTGCTCTCAACCCCGAGAAAAGACAGTCATGAGCTAATGAGGTGGGGTTTTTTTCCTTTGCCAAACTTAGATTCACAAAGTAGATTCCAGCATTTCCTCCTCTCTTCCATTCCCTTCCACCAACTTTGGTTGGAAGGGGAGAGGGGGGAGGGGGAGGGGCCTTCCTAAAGTCATAAAGTGAATTGGAGGCAGGGCTAGGAGCCAAACACCCCCTTGACTCCCGCCTGGTCTCACAGCGGGCTGCTTGCATCCAGCTAAATGTCCCCTCAAGTATCAGTTCGGGAAGTGTGGTGGTTTTCAGAAAGGTCTGCAAGTTCTGGAATATTCCTCCTTTCAACAGATGGAGGCTCTTTTGCCTCCCCTCGTGTGTGGGCTGGACTTAGGGTCTCACCTCCACCGAATATAACAAAGCAGAAGTTTTGGGAGACTGGGTCATAAAAGACACTGCCACGCCCTCCTCCTCCTCTCTCTCCCCTTCTCTCTCTCTCTCTCTCTCTCTCTCTCTCTCTCTCTGTCTCGGATTGATCATGCTAGGGAAGTCAGCTGCCATGTGTGACCTTGAAAAAGTTACTTAACTTCTCTGTGCCTCAGGATTTCACATCCATAAAATGGGAGGAAATATTGTGAGAATTAAATGAGTCCATTTGTGTGTCTGGGCACATAGTAAGTGAATATAGCAAGGGTGGCAGAGCACAGTTGTCCGAACTGTTCACTGTTAAAGAGCCCCAGCATTGCAAGTCAAATAGGGGCTCACCAGTCCATGTCCTTTGGCCTGAGATTGCCTACCAAGAGGTGGCACTGTTTTCTAAATTGTACCACGCATGAGCCACCAACTGTCCTGATATGTGTTAGCTGTCAACATAAGGGATTTAACTGTCTTGCAAATGCTACCTTAGCATCGTCTGGAGGCTTTGGGCTGATATTAACTGAGAGGACACTGGCTGTGGTACAGCTGTTACTTGGTGGCTTTGTGGAGTTGTCCAGAATAATCTCAGGGGGGGTGCCTGTATCCCAAGCCTTGCCATGATCTTTCAGATACTGTGTAATAAAACATAAAAATTAAATGTAAAAATATTAACAATATAAAAAGCTTAAAATCATGCATGCAACACTGTATTGCTTCAGGTGTATGTATAGATATGTTTCAAGTATAGAGAAATGTATGGGAATATTAAGACCATATTCTGAAAAATGGTTAGCTGGGTGGAGAGGGAAGGAGGTTAGGAAGGGATATACAGGGGACTTCAGCTCTATTCAGAACTTATTTCTTAAGCTTAATGGTGGATACACAAGTGTCTCTTCTTTGATCTTAAATCTGTAAAAATAATTTATAAATCAATACTATTGAAGAGACTGCCTTTCTACATAAGAACTAATTTTCTATTTTTTCCTTGTATATAGTCTCCGTTAAATATTAACTCAGTATATTGGAGCACCTGGGTGGCTCAGTTCGTTGAGTGTCCGACTTCTGCTCAGGTCATGATCTCGAGGTCAGGGAGTTCGAGCCCCGCGTCGGGCTCTGTGCTGACAGCTCAAAGCCCAGAGCCTGCTTGGGATTCTGTCCCCCTCTCTCTCTGCCCCTCCCCTGCTCACACTCTGTTCCCTCTGTCTCTTAAACATGAATAAACATTAAAAAAATGTTTTTTAAATAAATATTAACTCAGTGTATTGATTTGGAACCACAGAGTCAAGCAATCATTCATTCAGCAAGTATTTACTATTGAACGATAGAATGTTCAAAGAGCAAAGAACTGGGGCGCCTGGGTGGCGCAGTCGGTTAAGCGTCCAACTTCAGCCAGGTCACGATCTCGCGGTCCGTGAGTTCGAGCCCCGCGTCGGGCTCTGGGCTGATGGCTCGGAGCCTGGAGCCTGTTTCCGATTCTGTGTCTCCCTCTCTCTCTGCCCCTCCCCTGTTCATGCTCTGTCTCTCTCTGTCCCAAAAATAAATAAACGTTGAAAAAAAAAAAAAAAAGAGCAAAGAACTTCATCTGAACATTGTGTGGTTCACTACTCCCCCTTCTTTCTACAAGGGCGGGGCCTCTGTGTTATTCCTATTTATGATTCCTGCTACATACTAGGTATTTATAAACGTTAAATTAAACAGAATGAAACATGAATATGACGATTTTTATCCTTATAGAGCTTTCTGTACACAAGGGTGAGAAAAGATCTAGGACAATGCAGGTCATGATAAGTGCCCCAAGTACGAGCAAAGTTCTAAGGGGATTTGTTCATACATTACTTGACGACTATTGATCAGGCACCTACTATCACTGGGCGTGTGATTATAAACAAGAGAGACACAGTCACTGGTTTTTACATGGCTCCCTTCCTATCACCCTCATCACTGCTTCACTGGTCTATGTATGCCACCGACACCTTTTACTTGGATTGTTGCAATAATAACAATAACGAATAATAATAATAGTAATGATAATCCAATACTGGGATCCTGACTGGTCTCCCTCCTTCCACTTTGCTCCCCGACGGTAAACTCTCAACTGCATCCAGAAAGATCTCGTTCGGTGTGTTAGAGGAGGAACAAAGATCTCCACCCACGTTAGGGCTCATCACGCCTCTACTTTGAAACCTCCAATGGTTCCTCACCTGTGGGAGATTGCAGAAATGGCCACAATTCTTTAAATCCCTCTCGTTGAGAGGTGAAGTCTGTTTCTCAACCCGCCGAGTTGGGCCGGCCTTGTGACTTTCTTTGTCCAGTAGAATGTGGCGGAAGGAAGGCTGTGCCCAGGACTCAGCGCTTACTCTTGGAATCCTGCAACAGCTCGATGAACAAGCCTGCTGGGGCCATGAGAGATCATGTGGAGCAGAGCCGGCCCAGGCAAGGCCATCGGATTAGCAGCCAGCCCACCAGCTATCTGAGGACACCGACAGAGCCCAGCTAAGATCAGCCTCGCCCAGCCTCTACCAGAAGAGCCTTCCAGAGGACCCAGAGACTCATGAGCTAAATAGATGGTTGTTGTTTTAAGCCATTGGATTTTTCTGTGGCTTGCTGGGTAGCAAAAGCAAACCGACTCACCATCTGGTTCAGAGAAAAAGTCAAAGTGTTAACTGTATCTCCGGTACTTAGAACATTGCCTGGTACATGGTAGGTGCTCAATAAACATTTGTTGAATTAACTTCATAAATGGAGCTAACACTCTAATGAGGGAAACAGGGAAACAAAAAACCTAAGTAAACTAGTAAAACGATGACAAAATTTTGTAAGTGCTGCCGAGGACACAAATAGTGGCTACGGGAGAGAATCACAGAGTGGAGGTGGGAAGGTGGTGTTCCTGAGACTCCCATTCGTTTCCGGATAAAAGCCCCAATCTTCATAGTGGCCTCCAAGGCCCTACATGACCTCGCCCCGATACCCGCTTACATCATCTTCTGCCACTCACTGCTTCTTTGCTACTCCTCTAACACACCAAACACTCACACCTCGGGTCCTTGCTGGAATGTTCCCTCCCTTCCTTCCCTTCCTTCAAGTCACTGGTCAGATGCCCCCCCCTTTCAGTAAGACCTTTCTTACCACCCTGTAGAAACAGCAACCCACTGACCCCCAGAATTCCCTACCCCCCACCTGCTTTATTTTTCTCCACAGCACCTGTCACCTTCTGATGTGTTGTATATTAGCTTCTTCTTCGTTTACCGTCTGCCTCCTCCACTCAGATGTAACTTCCAGGAGGGAGGGAATTTTGTTTTGCTCAGTTTAGCCTGAGGACAATATTGTCTTAGGACAGAAATCCAGCCGGTGGATGCAAAATCCTTGGGGGGGGGGGGGGGCGGGCATTCTTCCTGTTAATCCTGAGGAGGCCAGGCAAGTATTTGGCCTCCAGCCGTGCCCGGAAGAAAGCAAGGGCTTTTAAAAAAGCCACAATGCCCAGGTGAATGTCAGGTTGCTCACCGAGAACTCTGCAAACGTGCTCCCAGCAAGGCTAAGAACACTACAAGTAACACCTGTCTTCACAGCGTATATTTTTACAGTCGGCCAGGGGCATTCTAATCCCTGCTATCATTTGCTTCTGGAAACAGCCCCCCCAGAGAGGTGGGCAGGGCGGGTTTTACCGCTCTCCGTTTACAGATGGAGATGATGAGGGGCACAGAGTTCAGGGGAGCTACCCCCGGGGCCACAGGCATCCTGCTAACACCAGAACGCGACTCCAAGCGCGGTGCTCATTTCGCAATTTCTTACTGTTCCTCCATTCTGGGCTTTGACCCAGTGACCTCCTTGGATCCTTAAGAGTCAAAGCCCGTCCCGAGCTTGAGTCTTTCAGACTCTGAACACGAGAGGCATCTCTTCCCTTCAGTCAACCGGCTGCTAAGGTGACGCCTAGACATTTGGGACATCAACTCTAGAGCCCGCGCCGGTGGCTTCCAGAGCTCGCCGGCCTCTTCTGTTGGGCAGTCAGGGAAGGACCAGGCTGCATGGGGGGTGAGGGAGGCCTGTCACAGGACGGATGGGTCGCCGCTTTCGGGTAAAAACCAGAAAGAAATCCCAGTCTCGTTGCTTTATTTTGGTTGAAAAATCAAGTCGGCTGACAATGGAAACTCTTTCCCTCTTCTTTCTGCCCTGTTGACAGGAGACGGACTTGCTAATTCTGGCTGGGGTTTTTCCCTGCCTGGGCTGTTTTTCTCTTTTATCTCCATCAACTGAGGAGAGCTGTTCTGCCTTTCAAACAGTCAGAAGGTATCTGGGGTTTTGTGTATTTTTTTTTTTTCTGGTCTTCCTTTCATATAATTCTGTGGGTCTTTTCCCAGATATGTATTTTCTCTCAAATTAACTTCTACCTTGTTTAAGTTTCCGCCCATGTGACTTCCAGTGTGAGTTACCAGAAACCACAAGAGAGAGAGAGCGCGCGCGCACGAGCCCCAAAGCGAGCGACATGTCCCTGTGGGGAGCAGTGCCTCTGCACCCCAGAGCGAGGAGGACGCGGGGGTCAGAGGTGGCTGCAGGGCGGGCAGAGGAGGGACCTGTGCAGGGGGGTGGGCTGGCGGCCCGGGAGCAGCCAGGAAGGGAGGCCAGCTGGTGACAAGAGAGCCCGCGGGCGCGTCGGGGGCTGGGTGGAGAGCCCGGAAGACTGCAGCCATGCCTCACAGCTCGGACAGCAGCGACTCCAGCTTCAGCCGCTCTCCTCCCCCGGGCAAGCAGGTAGGGTCCCCCTTTCCCTGCAACCCACCTTCTGCGTCTCCGAGGGGGCGGGCAGCGGGAGGGCCAAGCCAGCTTGGGCTGCCCAGGGAGCCCCGGGGCGCGAGGAAGTGGCTGGTGGCAGGAACGCCCCGTCAGACTTACGACGGTGGTTGCAATTCAGCCGCCTGTCGGCGCGGACCCTCGTCCCGCACCCATGCCACCAGGGCCCCTTCTCCTCTCGGTTCCAGACGGGGCCCACCGCCCCCGCCTCAGCCGGGTCCTCACCCCGCGAAGCTTTCTAGGAAGCCAGGAGGGGCATGTGCATCAGAGAACCCCGGCCTCTCCAAGGAGAGAGGGTCCACCTGTTTGCAAGGCGGGAGAAACCCGAGGGGCACAGCATCACAGAGGCCGCATGCACCCCGGGCCCCGGCGCGTGGGGTCGCGGGGGGAGGGGGGGGGCAGCCAGCAAGGCAAGAGAGAGAGAGGGAGAGAGAGAGGCCACAGGGAAAAGCGAAGAAGAAAAAAGAGCAAGTTAGACAGAGGGGGAAGCGGACGCAGGAGGACCTACAGGGGCCCTGCCCCTGCCGCCAGCACGGCCAGCGGAGAGCGATGCTGGGGCGCTGTCGCGAAGCCTCGAAGCCCCTTTCTTTCCCCTGTGGCCGCTGGGCAGGAGGAAAGGGTCAATCGGGAGGCAGTACTGGAACCTGACGGACGCACTCACTTCTAGCTCAGCTCGGCTCAGTTCCGGGGAAAGCAGAGCGATCGAGGTAGAGAGTCTGGGGGCGTTTTGGAATCTAGATGGTGACTTCCGAGTCAAAAGTTTTCAGCTTGAGGGGTGCCAACAGGAGGGGCCCCTTGCCAGCCCCGAAGCTTATTTTATTTTATTTATTTTACTTTATTTTTTTTTTTAATGTTTTAAAAGTTTATTAACTTATTTTGAGGGAGAGTGACCATGAGCTGGGGAGGGGCAGAGAGAGGGGGAGAGAGAGAATCGGAAGCTGGCTGGGCACAGCGTCAGTGCGGAACCTGACGCGGGTCTCAATCCCACGAACTGAGGATCGCGACCCGAGCCGAAACCGAGAGTCTGCCGTGTAACCAGCTGAGCCCCCCAGGCACCCTGACCCCAAACCTTTGGAGACTTCTCTTCACCACCTTCCTTGACATCCCTCCCTATAGAAAGGCTTCTGCATTCTCACCTAATACATCAAGAGATTAAAATGTCTTCCCCAACTCTGTGGTTTAAAAACCACATTCTTTGCTTAGCATAGACATCCAAGAGGGCTTTCAAGATGCTGCAGCCCAAATAAAAGTATATAAACACATAAGACAGCATCTGTCATGAATACCGCACAGAAGAGCACCAGGTGGGGAGACGTCATAGCAGAGACCTCTAGAGGGCAAACAATCCAGTCCTCTGCTCCAGATGGTATCAGGGTGGCTCTGGCTGCCTGGAAGTCTGTACTCTTCTTAGGAAGGAAATTACTCATGGCTTCCATGGTAATCTGGGTTCCCAGCCCCTTAGAGAAAAGCACTTCCTTCCCATCTGACCCGATGCCCTCCTACTGCGATGGCCTGGAAGTGTTGGGCATGCTGGTGAGACATGCTTGGAGAGCACAGGGTCTTGCCCCAGGAACAGTGCCCCTCTGTCCCATGTAGACCTGAGAGGGAACAGGGTAGGGGTGGTGGAAGAGTTTTACTCAGGCTCCTACACCTATCCTGCAGTGTTTGGGGGACAGCTGGAGCTAACCTCTCTGCCCACGTAGAGGACAGATATACTTAGAGGACACCAGAGGTCCTCTTGTCCTCCTAAGCACCCATCAGCAACCTGCCACAGCCAGGTAATCTCCACAGTTAAAGCTGTTCTTAGTCTCTAGTTTGTATTAGGCATTGTGCTCAGAGCCATGGGGAATGTCAGGGTCACTGAGCATAATGAAGGGAATGCAGGGGAAAAGAGAGACTGATCTGGGATGGGACCTGAGCCCAGCGATGTGGCAGAAGACACATGGGTACAAACCAGTGAGGGGTGGGGAGTGGCTTGGAAAGGCATCAGACTTAGCAGCAGAAGATGTAAGTCCTGGCTTACTGTGAACTCTCGGGTAAGCCCTTTGAGCCTCAGTTTCCTCACATATAAGATAGAAACGATAATATCAACTTCACAGATTTGAGGAATTAAGCAAGAGCACCTCTGGGGTGCCTGGGGGGCTCAGGTCATGATCTCACGGTTTGTGGGTTCGAACCCCGCATTGGGCTCTGGGCTGACAGCTCAGAGCCTGGAGCCTGCTTCGGATTCTGTGTCTCCCTCTTTCTGCCCCTCCCCTGCTCATTCACTCTCTCTCTCTCTCTCTCTCTCTCTCTCAAAAATAAATAAACATTTTAAAAAATCTTTTTAAAAAAAGCAAGAGCACCTCTGAAAAAGCATTTTCACAGAAGCCGTCACATTGCTGGTGTCAACAAAGTTTTGAAAAAAAAAAAAAGCAAGAAAATTCTAGGCTGAAAAGAAGAAGGGTGGAGCAGCCCTCGAGGGCTGGAGAGGTGATAAAACACACTTCATCGCCTTAACCAATTTTTTCCAAATACAGCCCTATCTAGGCCCCAGGGTCTTTTTCTTCTTCCTGTAGCTTTTGGCCAGCATACCTATATAGATGTAAGAGAGCGTGACAGAGTGTGGGGAAGGTTCTCTTTTGGGCCCAGCCTTTAGGTAAGGAGGGAGTGAACGGGCAAATGAAAAGATGCACACGGATGGACGGACAGATACCGAACGGCAGGAGAACCTGTTTTAACTCAGAAGGGAGGAGCACACTCACCCCATTCCCATCTTGTCTGCTTCCCAGGACTCATCTGATGATGTGCGAAAAGTTCAGAGAAGGGAGAAAAATCGCATTGCTGCCCAGAAGAGCCGACAGAGGCAGACACAGAAGGCGGACACCTTGCACTTGGTGAGTGTTCAGGACTTCCTTCATTCTCTTGAGCCTTGGGCTTTGCTCCCCACCACTCATGGGTGCTTGGACCACACCTTTGAGCCTGTCTGCGTGGGGATGTGTATGTGGGGAGGGGCGGGGGAGAGTGGCAGGGTAGGGCTGTGGGGTGCGGTGTGGAGGAGAGGCTCTCCTATGGTTGTATTGAGAAAAATTTGTAGCAGAACATGAGCCATGGGGCTGATAGAGAAGTGAGCCCTTCTTCCTGACCCCCAAGAGGGCATGAAGTGTAAATGAGTTGATCACTTGAGGCCCAGAGGAGGGCTGGAACCAGAACGGCCTGCTCGGAGATGGAGGAGGCAGAGAGAGCTTGTGCCTCTGCAGAAGGAAGGCAGGACTGTCTTTGGGAGGAATTTACACGGTGTGAAGCACTTTGGGGGAACCCAGGAGCCCAGCGTTAGGATCACATATGGTCCCATCCCCTAGGAGGCCAGTGGACAGCCACCCCGGTCCTTGCATCCGGGGCTAGGCCTCCATAGGGGGCCGCACCTTATTACTTCGCCTTCCTGAACATCATTAAGTTTTATTTCGAAATATCTTTCATGACATCCCAAGGGATCTGTGAAAGAGGCAGTTTCAAGTACACTTATCTGGGACGGTCACTGTCCTGATTGAGTTGCCTCTAGTCTGGAACTTTCTAGAGAAGGTCCTGACCCCTGGCTTGAGCAAGAGCCTCGGGTGGTGCTGAGCTGCGATTCTCCCGGCGGAGCAGGGCTCTGATCAACGTTTCTGAATTCTGGCTGTGTGCCAGAGCACTGTTTCCTCCTTGTCACCCATACCTGACCGCCTTCCCTCTCTTCATTCTGCCCCTTCCTTGGTCCCTTAGGCTGCCAGCTCTTTCTTCACTGGCTCCTCCCTCTTCCACCCCTTCATCCCTTCCTCTAGCAGCTCAGCCTTCCTCTCCTTCCTTCTGAACCATTCCCGAACCTCGAGCATCCTCGTAATGTCTTTCAATGGTAAAAAGGGCAATTGGCACAAAGGGCAAGAAGTATGCTTTGTGTTTATTTGAAAGATTACCGTGGCAATCAACCAGTTGGAATAGTTGTTTTAATGCTCTCAAGAAAGAGTAAGGTGTAGTTTTAGGGGGGAAAACAGATGCTTCTTTTAGCTTGGTAGGGAAGCCGAGAATAGTCTGCACCAACATCTCTGAACGGGTGCTTCTGTTTTATAAGAAATGTATTCAGCGTATCTTCTGTTGCATCCCAACATAGTTTTAAGGTCATAAATATTCGTCGAATTGAAAAAAAAAAATAAATGAATGAACACCAAATTCTTTCTTCTCTTCGATAATGCTGATCAGCCGTCTAAATGTCAAGTTGTTGGGGACCCCGGTACTTCTATATTCTCTGTGATTTCATTATGGCTTAGGCTCTTCCCACACTCCAATTTATTTAAGCTTGAAAATCTATGATCATGCACTTGTCTCTGTCAGATTCCGATTCTAATTCAATATTCTTTCGAGCAAGCAAGCAAACAAACAAATAAAAATTAAACAGGATAGAGGCGCCTGGGTGGCTCAGTCGGTTGAGTGTCTGACTTCGGCTCAGGTTGTGATCTCATAGTTGGTGAGTTCGAGCCCTGCATTGGGCTCTGTGCTGACAGCTCAGAGCCTCGAGCCCGCTTCGGATTCTGTGTCTCCCTCTTCCTCTGTCCCTCTCACGCTCCGTCTCTCTCTCTTAAAAAAATAAACATCAGGGGCGCCTGGGTGGCTCAGTCGGTTGAGCGTCCGACTTCGGCTCAGGTCACGATCTCGCGGTCCGTGAGTTCGAGCCCCGCGTCGGGCTCTGGGCTGATGGCTCAGAGCCTGGAGCCTGCTTCCGATTCTGTGTCTCCCTCTCTCTCTGCCCCTCCCCCGTTCATGCTCTGTCTCTCTCTGTCTCAAAAATAAATAAAAACATTAAAAAAAATAATTTAAAAAAAATAAATAAAAATAAACATCAAAAAAATGGGAAAGGATAAAGCCTTGCTTTTTGTGTAAGTAGACAATGTCCTGAGACTGTAAAACTGCTATAAGCTTTATAAGTTTGCAAAAGTAAAACAAAAAAAAAAAAAAGAAAGAAAAAAGTGTGAATTAAGTATATCTCAGTGACTGTGCAGTCAGAAGCACAGGGTTTGAATCCCAGCTCTGCCACCTGCTATCTGTGTGATTGACCTTAGAAATGTTGGTAACCTCCCTTAGACTCAATTTTCCTATCTATGGAATGGGAAATGACAGTAACTACCTCATAGAGATAGTGCATCTAAAAAGCTGAACACACTGCTTAGCATATAATACTCAAAAATTTTAAGTATAATAAGAGTAATATTAATAATAGTTATTCTCATAGAAGCAAGCTAAATTATCACAAGATTATATATACATTGCAGAATCTCAGGGCTGAGAGATTTCTTAAGGACTGGCAAGTTCAGACACACTTTTGATGCTTAAGATTCCTCTACATGCGCCCCTCTCCCCCCCCACCACACACACACACACACACACACACACACACACACACCGCTGAAATGGTCCCCAACATACGCCTGCTCACTTCTGTCGGAGAACTCCTTCCCTCCCAACCTGAGCAGAAGAGTCCTCCCTATCTTGAGCTGCACCACTGTTTCCCTGTAAATTCAACCCACTGGTCTTCATTCAAGCCCAGAGACACATCAGTGAGGGGGACATATATTTTCTTTGCTATGGCAAAGTTTTCAATGGACGCAGCTGTCTGTCTGTCTGTCTGTCTGTCTCTCTCTCTGTAAGACAAGATTCAGAACCAGAAGATTTGGCCCATCTTGATTATACTGGCCATGGCTAGAGTGAGAGAATCTCTGGGCTTGGGATGCATGGAGACCCCAAGTCATGCAGTCACCACGTCCACACCCACACCTCCAACCGCAGTCTCTAGAATGTTCCTTCCTAGCCTCCCCACATCTGGGGACAAACTCCTCCTCGTTCCTTTCCTTTGAGCACCACAGTGGTCAGGCTCACTGTTTGCCCAGTGAGTGGGTCGCATAGGTTTGCGTAGCTAGCCTGGGGGTTACAGTGCAGCTTGTTTCTTGACTTCAGGTAAAATTCAAGCAGAGGGTTTGGCTGTGGTCTGAAATGTTCATTTCCTCTTAGAAGTAATCACCTATCTTCTCTCTCCATTATCCTCTTAATTATGTTTGTGATTCAGGTAGAAAAACCTTCTGGCTTACCACCAGCATCCTTAAGGTCAAGGGCTTGGTTTACTCTTGAGTTCATGCTTGGCTCCACATGTTGAAGTTCTGGAACCATTCTCTGGCCTTCAGACATAGCCGTAGATCCATCCACCAATATTGTAAAGACCAGCGACTGAGAGTACCGTATCAAATAAGGGCCGTGCTTGCGTTACTGTGCTAGCCTCCTATGCTGGGGTAGTGTCATTTTCTCGGTTTCAGCTTTGCCACTATTATCTCTCTTAAAATACCAAAAGCGTTACTTCATTTCTGCAGTGAGAGTGTGGGTTACTTATTATTTAGCGTTTTCAGTATCTATCCTATAAGTGGCTTATACCAAAATGCTGTATACTGATTGCTTTTAAAATAGAGTAGGGAAGGAGCCTCTTTCCACAATGGTTTAATCTTTTTTTTTTTTAATTTTTTTTTCAACGTTTATTTATTTTTGGGACAGAGAGAGACAGAGCATGAACGGGGGAGGGGCAGAGAGAGAGGGAGACACAGAACCGGAAACAGGCTCCAGGCTCTGAGCCGTCAGCCCAGAGCCCGACGCGGGGCTCGAACTCACGGACCGCGAGATCGTGACCTGAGCCGAAGTCGGACGCCTAACCGACTGCACCACCCAGGCACCCCTCCACAACGGCTTAATCTTTTGCCAGTTTTCTACCATCCCTGGCATTGAGTACCCCTCATGTAAACTGGATCAGGTGCTTCTTTTCATAATTGTGATATTAACAAACAAAGTTGACATTCCATTTTAATTCTCTTCTGTTGGATGTTTCACGCAAGCCCTTACCACACTTATTTCCTTTCCTCCTGCAGACAACCATGGAATCTGTTAGGCATAGTAGATGCATTGGTGAAAAATGACAAAGGCACATCTTGACCAGTTCATTTCCTTTTTAATGTTTTTTAATTATTTTTTTTAAGTTTTTATTTAAATTCTAGTTCATTTAGGGGCGCCTGGGTGGCTCAGTCGGTTGAGCGTCCGACTTCGGCTCAGGTCACGATCTTGCAGTTTGTGAGTTCGAGCCCTGTGTGGGGCTCTGTGCTGACAGCTCAGAGCCTGGAGCCTGCTTCGGATTCTGTGTCTCCCTCTCTCTCTCTGCCCTTCCCCGCTCATGCTCTGTCTCTCTCCGTCTCTCAAAAATGAATAAAACATTAAAAAAAATTTTTTTAATTCTGGTTCATTTACATACTGGACCAGTTCATCTCCAAAAGACATCAGTAGCTAATAAGTGGATCCAGTAAGTGGATCAATTTTCAGCTGAAAACTATTAAAAGTGATAAGAAAACCCAGTCAGCTTTCGAAGTTAACACAAAAAAGTAAAAACTTTCCTATATGTAAACCACAACCAATTAGAAAATTTAATGGGAGGAAAGATTCCATTTATAATACCAACAGTGAGGGCGCCTGGGTGGCTCAGTTGGTTATGTGTCCAACTCTTGGTTTCAGCTCAGGTCCTGATCTCACAATCTGTAAGATTGAGCCCCGGGTCGGGCTCTGTGCTGTCAGCACAGAGCCTGCTTGGGATTCTTTCTCCCTCTCTCTCTGCCCCTCCCCTGCTCACACTCTCTCTCTCTCAAAATAAATAAATGTTAAAAAAAATAAACATTAAAAAACATTAATATATATATGTTTAAAAAAATATATACTTTTCCATATACATATATATAATACCAATAATGGCAAATGGAAGGAAAGAATATATTTAACAAAAAATATGCAGGGCTCAATTTTTTACAACTTTAGAATTATTCTAAGTGATTAAAAAAAACCATTCCAATAAGTGGAAAGATATGCCTTCTGTAAAGATAGCAATTTTCCTGAAATAAATCTATCAATTTAACTTAATGTGATCCCAATAAAAACCCAATAGGACTTTCTGGCAGTTAGAAGAGACGTAGATTAGCTATTCTAAGTTCTTGGTGAAAAACAACCATGTGACAGCTTTTAGGAAAATTTTAGAGGAGGGTAATTAAAGAAGATTAGCTGAATTATAAATATAGAAATCAAAACAATGTGGAAAAGGCAGAACATTGGGCAGAACAGAATACAGAAAGAGACCCCAAAACAAACTGAAATTTAAGACCCAAATACATATGTCAGTTCCTAAAAACTAGGCACCAGAGCAAATGCAAAATGATGATGATAGCTTTTCAAACCAGTGAAAGAAAGCTGCATTATTCAATAAATAGACTTGGGACAACTGGCTAGCCATTTTGGGAGGAAGAAAGCTAGAGTCTTCATTTCTCATACAACATGCACACAGATTAAATGTAAAAAAAAAAAAAAAAAAAAAAAAAAAAAACCAAAAAACAAACCACTAAAGAAATTTGGGGGAAAAAAAAGAACATTGAAAAATTATTTTGGAATGAAGACTTTTCCAGATAAAGTACAAAACCCTGAAACCGTAAAGGCAAAAACTGATATACGTTACACTTATACATAAAAAATAAAAATTTCTATACAGCTCAAAATATTCTATGCAAAATCAAAGGCAAATCACAGATTGGGGAAAATATCTGTAATACACATGACCAAAAAAGGGCATATTTACTTCACACGAGAGCTCATATGAATAAGAAAATGATTAACAACCCAAAAGAAAAATGAGCAATGATTATAAATGGGCAATTTACAGAAAGAGAGAAAGAGATAGCAAATAAATATGGAAAAGATTCTAGACCTCACTTAGAGAAATGACAATTAAAGCAACCGGAAGTTTCCCTGCCAGACTGGCAAAGACAAAAAATGTTGCTAATATGTGACGTTGCCAAGGCAATGGAGAAGCAGGCACCACCACATACTACTTAGTAGGAATATGTCAGTACAACTCCATTAGAAGTCCATCCAGGGGCACCTGGGTGGCTCAGTCGGTTGGGCGTCCGACTTTGGCTGGGGTCACGATCTCATGGTTTGTGGGTTCGAGCCCCGCATCGGGTTCTGTGCTGACAACTCAGAGCCTGGAGCCTGCTTCCTATTCTGTATCCCTCTCTCTCTGCCCCTAACCTACTTGTGCTCTGTCTCTATCAAAAATAAATAAATGTAAAAATAAAATAAAATTAAAAAAAAAAAAGCCCATCCAAATTACAAGCGCACATACCCTGTCACTCATTTTACTCAGGTGTAAAATATCAGCAATTTTACATCTGGGAGTCTATTTACAGACATGCGCACAGATTACACAATTATGTGCACGTGAAGACACTCATTGCTGCATTGTTTGTTATAGTGAAGACTGGAAACAAGCTAAATATTCATGGGTGAGGAAGTAATGAAATAAACTATAGTTGTCCATTCAATGGGATACAAGGAAGTTGTCAAAATGTTACATCGAATGTGTTAATCTGGAAAGATTATCAAGCTTCTATACGCTTACGTGAAAAAGGGGGTGAATATGGTACCTACTTTGCTCCCATGTATGTTTTTAATAAAAAGAAAAACATACATGTGCATATGTGTATGAACTTAAATTTTTCACATGGGTTTTCCCTCAAAGTTAATATTTATTTCTGAAAAATAGGATGAAAGGTCTAAAGCAAAAAAGAGATACTTTGCCTTTTCCCCTTTTTTTATACAGCTTGGCTGTTTTTATCATGTGCTTTTATGTTTATAATATACATATTTACATTCTCAACATCAGTCATTACTACATATGCATTAGGATGATTTCTTTTCTTTTTAAAAAATTTTTTTTAATGTTTTTATTTATTTTTGAGACAGAGAGAGACAGAGCATGAGCAGGGGAGGGACAGAGAGAGGGGGATACACAGAATCCGAAGCAGGCTCCAGGCTCTGAGCTGTCAGCACAGAGCCCCACACGGGGCTCGAACTCACAAACTGCGAGATCATGACCTGAGCCGAAGTCGGCCGCTCAACCGACTGAGCCACCCAGGCGCCCCAGGATGATTTCTTTTTTAATTTTGATTTCAAACACTGAATAGTCTTCCTCTGTGACATTTTATCTCTTGAGCATCTGACATAAATATCTCAGTCCTTTGGGAGAACCAACTATAAGTTGGGATTTGTCATGAGTAACCCTAACTTCTACAGTACTAGACAAACCACTATAAGGAATGGCAGATCAGTGTCACTTGTGTGGCCACCCTGGTTGATTGTAGTGGCTTGAAGGATTTTGAGTCAGTGTCCTGGGTCAGTGGAAAAGAAAAGTTGAGATCAATTGAGAAGCTTTGTTCATGAAAAGGCTAAAAGTAGAAGAGATGCTGGGGAGACAGTAATATTAGCCCAGAGCTATGCCTTTGACAAGTCAGATCTGGCCTCCAGAATGGAACTGGAAGCAAGGTGGAGGAACAGGGCCAAATCTGAAAGCTGGAACTGTGAGTACTCCCTTAGCTGGGGGTGGGAAAGGTGCTTTCCTGGGGCTGGCTCCTAAAGGAGTCTTATACTAGTTTGAAAAAAGAAAAAGGGTTCCAGGTTCCAGGAGATATCTTTAATGCCATATATAACAAAGGTCCTGAGTGTAAATTATGTGTGAAGTGAAGCTTTGAACTGATGCTGTGAGAATTAAGTTACTTACAATCGGAGGAAGATTGAGTAATGGAGGAAAAACAGTTGAGCAAAGATGTCAACCCCCTGGGCCTCCTTAGAATGACACTATTGTTCTTGGTCGTCTGGGGAGGACTGGAAGAGAAAGCTGCTTGTGGTTCTTTTTCACTCCTGGACTTCTCTCTTTTCTCTCTGGAAGACGGTGCCATAAGGCTTATTTGCATAGAGAAGGCATAGGTCAAAAACAAAAACAAAACACAGAAGGAATGTCTGCCTAGTTCTGCCCTTAAAAAATTCAGCGAAAATCAGTGAGCCATTTGTGGAAAATAGTCACTTCTCTTGGTCCTCTGTTGCTATGAATTTCCTTTTATTGAAAACATTAATTAAATACATGACTGTGTACCAGGCACTGGGTGTTAATGGCTCTACCTGTAGTATCTCATTTAATCTGCACAAAAGCCTTATTTCATAATTCTTAGGTTAAGTAATTCGATCAAGATCATACAGCTTGTAATGAGGTCTGCCTGACTTTAGAGCCCATCTCCCTAGCCATGATGCTATACTGCCTGTTTCCTTCGGACTCTCATGAAGTTATATTCACCTTCTCTGATATCCTCCTTGAGTCTCTTCCTAACTTTACTTTTTTGTTCTTTAAGCAACAACCTCCAAAATTCACACTTTTTCCCCCTCCATGATTAGGCCTAGTCAAGAAAGTAAAGTCCCGATGCAATATATCAACATAGCCATTGAAACCCTTTTTAAAGAAGGCTGTGCAGCAATAAATATTAACATCTCACATAAGAATACTCCGGCACAGCAATTCCACTTACAAATGTTTGAAGAAAAAAATGCACAAAGATGCTTAGTTCATCATGACCAGTAAACACTTTATCAATACTATAAAATTGGACAGATGCCCAACAATAGGGGATTAAGCATATTATGACACATGCAGACACTAGAATTTTATGCTACCACTAAAAATGACTATGTATGTCTGTATCACAGAAAGATACATATGACATAGCAATGAGGGGAGAACAGCAAGTTACAAACAGTATGCAGAATACAATCCTGTTAATGTAAAATCTGTGGGTTTGGGGCATGTTTGCATACATACAGATATCTGGGAAGATGTTCTCCAAAATGCTAATAGCAGTTATTCCTGAGTCATGAGTTTTGAGTAGCTTATCTTACCCTAGTATTTTTCTGTATTTTTTTTTTTTGTTGTGATGAATGTGTACCATGTTAAAAAGCAGAACAACAATGTAGATTATTTTCATTTGGGAAAGAAAAGCATGTCAAGGCAATCTACCACCCCTGAATGCCTGTACCACTGATGATGGGTCCGTGTGGTTAAGTTTGGGAGGCATATTTGGAAGGAGGCCAGCTCCATACCGGTCTTGATGTTTATGAAGAATTTCTGTTCAAATGAGATTACAGGTCCCAGGTCCCAAATTGATGGTGCCCATTCAAGCAGATGTCTCCATGAAGCTGTCCTCAGCGAGCAGCACCCAAACTTCTCTCTCTTGAAAAGAATGGGAGCATCTCACCAAAAAGTCCTTTCCCAAACTGCTTGGGGATTTTCTTAGTTTCCTCCGTAGTACTCAGTCTGGCACCCTGCTTCCTAGGGGGCATAGAGTGGTTCCACAGGACAAAGTCCCCTTCAGATTGTGGGATATCATTATGTAGAGAGCATCATTATGGGTCCATGTGGTAGCGTGGCTGGGGGAGGGGGCGGGGGGTATAACAATAATTATGGTCATATTCCCTTGTATGTAGAATCACAGAATTAAAAGATAACTCAGAGATGCTGCAAACCAACCTGCCGTGTAACCAATGGGGACACTGAGGTCTTTCTCAAGGACGCCCCAAACCCTAAACCTCTTGCCTGCCCACCATTTGCTTTTGATTTGTACCACTTTGTTGAATAGGACTTTATTATTCAGAGGGTGTTGCTCCTACACGTCCTTTTGCAAAGGGTAAGCCAAGAAGTAAACCATTAACCAGAAGGCTTGAATGACCTAGCCAATCTTGGGCAATATAGCCCAAGCATATACAGCAAGTGATGAGAAAGAGAGTCCCGGGTGGAGAGGGCCTGAGGTTTAAACGTTCCTTTATGTTAAAAAGGTCTTAAAGTTGCAATACAAAATGAAAAGGACAGTAATACATTGGGGAAAATACTTGCATCAAAAGAAATAAATGCAGATGTCATATTTATACCATAGAAAGAACGTCCTTTTTAAGAAAAACATCCAGACTCCAATAGGTAAGTGGGCAGAAGCTATGAACAGAAAACTTACGTAACATTTTTCCTACCAAAATGAAAATAACCCAATTTTCTATTCTGATTGTGAAAATGATACACACTAAGGGCTTCTCAGCCTCGGCACCACTAACATTTTGAGTTGCATAATTCTTTGTTGGGGGAGGGGGATCCCGTGCGCTGTAAAATGTAAAATCTAACCCGTACATTCCAGTAGCAGCACCTCACCCCTGAGCTGTGATGAGGAAAAATATTTCCAGACCTTGTCCAATGTTCCCTGGGAGGCAAAATTGTCCCTGGTTGAGAATGCTGTTCTAGGCAACAGACCCATAGAAAATTCTTCCTCCTTCGTTGTCAATAACTTGTCACATTACAATGAAATTAAGAAACCCTCAAAAGGCTAATTGGCCAAATAAATTATTTAAAATTATAGTGCCTAAATGCCAATGGGGTTAGAGTGAAATTGACACATGTATTCACTGCTGGTAACATTGTATATTTTACATAACCCTTTTACTGCAATAAGGCCCTGAACTGGAAGACTGATTGTGCCCTTTGCTCTGCTAATCTCACTCCTACAAATTTATCCTAGGACATAACCGAACAAAACCCAGAATGCACCAAGATGTTCACTGTGGTATTACTTACAATAGCAACATTTTGAGAGCAGCCTAAATGTCCAACATTAAAAAACCATTTGGGGTAAAGTGCGGATCTTCCATTTGATGACAGAGCCAATAAAAATGATAATTATGGTGATTATGGAGAGGTGACAAAGTCAAGACAAAGCCAAATACAAATTGTATTCTGTACAACGATTGAGATTTCATACAAATGAGTGTTTGTGTTTCTTAAAAAGGGCAAGAGGGCAACATGTGCAAATGGAAACACTTGTGTTAAGAGTACTAGAATCATGGGTGGGTATGATTTTTTAAAAATATTTTAAAGGTAGTTATACTGCATATTTTTTTATTTAAAAACATACGAAAATGGGCAAATAGAGATCTGAGTGAACTCCGGAGGACAGTGAGGACAAGGACAAAGATGATATCACTGAGCTAGAATGTGGGGGTCAAGTTTTAGTAAATCTTACCACTTATCCTCCAAATGGGAACACTTTTGGAAGCAAAAACAGCACTAGTAAGAATTACACCAGGACAACAGGTATGTGCTGGAACTGTCCCAGCACACGACTCATCACTCTTGGTTTCAGGAAACCAAGGAAGGTGACCTGAGCTCTTATCAAAATTCAAAAGGAAGATAAAGTTCAGGGCCACGCAGAGTGGACTGGATTCCTGGGGCCAAAATGTAATTTCCTGCAACGGAAGATCCTCTAACCAAAGTATTTTCTGGGTCCTCGGCTGGTATGAGAACACGCCTTCCTGCTAAAGGGGTAGAGTGATCCAGAAAATTATAAAAGCAAAGGCCATGTTCCCAGGACTAGATCCAATGTTAGCAGAAATGATTCATCCGCCCAACAATTATGTATTAGCCCCCTAGGTGCCAGGTATGGCTTGGCTTGTTCTAGGCGTTGAGAGCACAGCAGGGACAAGACAGAGTCCCTGATTTCATGGACCTCGCATTCAACTGGAAGTCACACTAGAAAACAGGCAAGTACGGGCGCCTGGGTGGCTCAGTCGGTTGAGCATCTGACTTCGGCTCAGCTCATGATCTCATCGTGAGTTTGAGCCCCACGTCGGGCTCTGTGCTGACAGCTCAGAGCCTGGAGCCTGCTTCGGATTCTGTGTCTCCCTTTCTCTCTGCCCCTCTCCCACTCGTGCTCTCTTTCTCTCAAAAATAAATAAACGTTAAAAATTTTTTTTAAAAAAGAAACGAAACAGGCAAATAAATGACAAACAGGCTCAACACATAAAGTGAAGAGTACTTCGGTGAAAATCAAATAGTGCGATGTTGAATGTAACTAATGGACAGACGGGGTGGGGACAGTGAGCAAAGGAAGGTCTGGTCTGTCTGAAGCCCTGACAGATTGTGATCCAAGAAGGAGACTGGGAGGACCTGAGGAAAGGGTGTGCTCAGCAGAGCCTTGAGGCCAAACTGTGTGTTGGAAAAGGGCCAAGAGTTGGAAAATATGCCTTGTGGGCCCAGGCCTCTGAGACCAGGAGAAGGAACTCAGGGAGGAGCCTGTGGTAGGGAGCGGGAGCCCGCTGGGGGTGGGGTAGGGGTAGGGGTGGGGAGTAGGGTGGGGAGAGTCAACAAAACTAATTCAGATCTGCCTGGGGAATACGTCTGAACCTAACTTGTGATCTACAAAATGGGAAGCAATAGCCCCTCCCTGGGTTGTTCGATGGTTAAATGACAGAGTACATATAAAAGCAGAACAATATTGCATTTGTTCTGTTTTGTTTTGCATTGAGAAGGTTATATTTGTTCATTTGTTTAACGCAGAGCGCTTGGCATTTTCCTACAAATCCATCAGATGGAGATATCAGATGTATTATTATATATGAAGTCATATATGACTTAAGTCATATATGACTTCATATATAATAATACTTTCCGGTTTATAAAAATTTAAGAGCACGGGCCTGGCTTTTCAAGTCTCCTTCGTGTGGAATGGATGGGGAAAGCCAGGTTCCCGCTAAGGAAATTATATGCAGAGTTCCTAAAATGGTGCTCATTCTGCTACTCCCACGCATAGGTTCAGTTTGCGGAACAAAAGTGTTGCTGAGTAGGGATTTGACCTGGGCCTTTTTAAAAAAGTGAATCTCTTCCACTCATTTGCAACTATCCTTGTTATAAAGTAGAAGCTATAAAAGCTAGTAAATGCTTAGTTAAACACTCCCTTGGACATGTCACGGACATCATAAATTTACTTAGTAGACTCTTCATAAGCAGGGTTTGGTAAATTATTAGAGAGCTCAAGCTGGCAGTCAAGCAACATGATTTTATTGAACACTTACTATGTGCCACGCACTGTCCTAATCAATGATGGCAAAGCAGTGAAGGCAGTGATAGACCCTCATGGAGCTCCACAATTTAAAGGGTACCTGGTTTGATCAAGTTATCATTAATGAGATTCGAATAGATGTCCTACCTCTGGCTCTTCTGTCATAAAAATGAACTGTTCTGGGCTACTTGAGATTGTTTTCACCAAATGGAATAGCAATTGGGATAGTAAGGCCTTTGCCTTAAATAGGCATTTACTTTCAGAAAATACTTTTGACTTAGAAACATCCTCCCATCTCTCTAAAGTTATTTGTATTATGCTATTTTACTATATATTATAAAATAAAAATATTTAATAAAAATCTAAATATATAAAATACATTTTAATAAAATTAAACACTGCCCATAGTTATATTCTTACATTTTTAGAAAGAGGAATCAGCTACGAACATGATTCCCAAGCTAATTGCCCATTAAGCTCACCTGGGAAACAATTTTTTAAGCTTATTTATTTTGAGAGAGACAAAGAGAGTGCAAGTGGGGGGGAGGGATAGAGAGAGAGGGAGAGAGAATCCCAGGCAGGTTTCACGTGGTCAGTGCTCAGAGTCCAACACGGGGCTCGAACCCAAAAAAACTGGGAGATCATGACCTGAGCTGAAATCAAGAGTCGGATGCTTAACCGACAGAGCCACCCAGGTGCCCCTGGGGAGCATTTTAAAATTTTTTTTTTCAACATTTATTTATTTTTGGGACAGAGAGAGACAGAGCATGAACGGGGGAGGGGCAGAGAGAGAGGGAGACACAGAATCGGAAACAAGCTCCAGGCTCTGAGCCATCAGCCCAGAGCCTGACGCGGGGCTCGAACTCCCGGACCGCGAGATCGTGACCTGGCTGAAGTCGGACGCTTAACCGACTGCGCCACCCAGGCACCCCAGCATTTTTAAAAGTCTTGATGCTTGAGACCCATTCCAGGACAATCAAATTGGAACCTCTCACAGGAGTGAGATCCAGGAATTAAGATTTTCTGAAGCTCTTCAGGTGACTTCAGTATGCAGCCAGGGTTGAGACCTGGGGAACAGTGACATTTGAAGCCCGTCAAGTGCATGAGGTAGAATGTGTGGAGTGAGTTTAGTACAGTTGTAGGGGTTTTATACCCAGACACTGTCCCAGAGGCCTGGCAGGTTTAAAAAAACAAAACGTAATTCAAACCTTTGTGTTCATGGCAATTATCAGTTGTTTTTTGGAATTGGGCTTGCTAGTGATAAACTTTCTAACTTGAGATATCAGCCAGGATTGCATTTAGCTACAAGTAATAGAAGGAGTCCTCTCACAAGGAATTCGAGTTGGACAGACCAGGGCTAAGGCAGGAATGTCATCAAAGACCCGAGCTACTTCTGTCTCTGTGCAGGTATGCTCAGTATGTGGCTTTCATCTTCAAGGCTGCAAGGTAGCTGCTGGACCTCCAGGCATCAACCTGTGTTGAGGGAGGGTGGCTTTTGTCCTGGTGAGGCTTTGCTTTTTCAGTTAAAAGGGAAGCCCCACCCCCAGGTACTTCTGCTTACACCTTATTGGTCAGAATCTGTCACATGGTCATGCCTAGCTGCAAGGGAAGCGGAGCATTTTGGTGAATTTGTTTTCTAGCCTCTCTAGAGGAAAGCAAGGGGGAGGACTTTAGGATGGCAAGAAAGTAAAAATTTCTCCGGAATCAGACTTGTACATTATTCAGTGCAAAGGCCTGTGGTTTAGTGTTTCCTCTTCTCTCTTCATTGGGTGAGGACCAGAAGTTGGGGCTAATTCCCCCAGATTGGTTGGAGGGGTAGGCATACGTCCTACCATGGCTTTGGAAATGTCCTACCTGTCAGTTCGCAGATTTCTCCAGCAATGGCGGGCTCCACTCTGTATCTGCATTTTGTGGACAGGGATTGGTAACTGCAGGAGGCTGAACATAGCTGGGTGCGAGGGATAAGCTTCACACACTACTCTCCTGCTTAAGTGTAGGTGGGGGCTGAAAGGTCACCCAATCAATAAACGAATACATGTTCTCTTGAGGAGGAACACCCGGGACTATTTTCACTCTTCTGGAAATTGTGATTAGAAAATTCAAAGAGAAGTAAACCAGAGCTGGCAGGAAGGAGGACCAAGCCCCGCTCAGAATGCCTGGAGAGTCCCTGCCAGAGCCTTGGGCCAGAGCCTGTCCTTGGCCTTGGTCCTCACTGGCTTCCCTGTGGGTAAGGGAACCGCCTGGGGATTCCCCATAATTCGAGAGCTCTTTGAGTGACCCTCTTTCGGCCCCTCCAGTAGGGAATTTCCCAGAATGTTCCCACACCCCCATGAAGCCTCTTCATTAACCACCCCCGAGCTGCTTGTAGTTCATGACAGGGTTGGCATCAGGCAGCTTCACAGGTGAGGGTGAATTGTGAACCTTATCGCCCGGACTTGCAAGAAATGGGAAAAGAGGGAAGATGAAATGGCAAAGCCAACAGGGCTGAGGCCTCACAGAATAATTACCAAACATCATACGATTTTAACAGATGTCAAAGGCAAGAGAAAATGGTGGGCACATACTCTGAAGCCAGACTGCCTCCTTCTAGTCCTGCTGCTGCAACTTATGAGCCAGGTGACCTTGAGCGAATTACTTAACTTCTCTGTACCTTAGGTCGTCCTCTTCTGTAAAATGTGTCTGATAACATTATCTACCCGATAGGATTGTGGCAAAGATTAAATATGATAATAACTAAAATACTTTGAAAAGTGATTGATACGTGGCAGCATTCAATAAAAATGATTACGTCAAGCTAGATTATTCTTTTACAAAATCGATTTCCATTCATTTTTCTCATATAAATTGAGTCTACATCCCTCTGCTCCCAACAGCCTTCTCCCTGACACTCACGCACACCCCTTCCCAACGAGTGGGGGTTGGAGGTTAATACGCTCAGTTCGGACTCTGAGATATTCCAGAGGTGAAGAGGGCTTGGAGAGCTTCTAAGCTCATGGTTCCTTCTCATGGTTGGCAGTGTTCATGGCACATTAGGATCCCCTGGGAGCCTTTAACAACCCAAATGCCCAGGCTGTACCCGAGACTGCTTAAACCAGAACCAGGCACTGGTATTGGTAAGGTTCCCCAGGGATCCCACTGATCTCAATGTGTGGCCAAGGTTGAGAACCACTGTTGAGGTCCAGTCTTCCCGTTCTAACAGGAACTGGGGCTCAGAGAGGGAAAAGAGAGTCATGGGGCTCACCCAGCCAGGGCCCCGGTCCCCAGTTACTGCGGATGGAGCCCACTGTTGTTGTATGTTCTGGACCTCACTGTGCATGTGGAAGAAGCTCTGGCCTTGAGTGAGGCCTCTCAAAGCGTAGCTGGACAGATGATTCCCTCCCAACTCTGGGCAGGAGGCAGATGATCAGCTCTGTGACTGGAAAGTATGACTAACTCAGGCTTCCAGTGCGGTGTCTAAAGATCACCCAAATCAAGACCTTGTTTTCTCTTGGGAGACTGTAGGGCAGTTGAAGACTTCTTAGTGATCTCCAAAGACCTTTGGTCACGTAAGTTACCAGTTTCTTGGGGGAAGCACTGGGTATGCTAGAAGAATGGGGCTGAGGGCGGGGAAGCCTCCAGCCGATCCCTGCTCTGCATAACCCTGTATGGTTATGGGGCTTTGGGTCAATTGCTAAAGTGTCTGAACCTCTGAGAAAATAAGTGTCTTGAGGCAAATTCCAAAGCCTTTCCTCGTAGCGGCTGCTGCCACCGGCCTGTAATCATTTGGAGGAGGTGTTTGGGGTAGGTTTGTCCCAGGGTCTCAGTTGGCCTCATCTGAGAAGTGGGAATAATGGTAGCCAGCTGGCCTCAGCGTGTCCATCTCGGGGTTCCCGTGAGGAGCCTGAGGGCCCCAAATGAATTCCAAAAAGTGGAAAGCAGCTTCCAGGGAAGCCCAAACTCACTGTGAGCCAGCTCACTGCTCCCTGACTGCAGCAGAAGACATGCGTGTGAGAGGCCGACATTTCCTTCCCAAACATTCTGCTCCCGTCCCCCCTCACTGAGTCCTAGATTGCTAGCTGCCACTGGGAAGTTAAGGGAAGTTGGGGGATGTGATCCTTGCTCCTCCGAGTTAACGGCCTTTGCCAGCTGTCCCCGTGTGAGTCCCTTCCGGGGCATGACTGCCCCAGGGAGGGTCAGAGTGGACCAAACGTTGGCAGGTGGGGACATGTTGGGAGGAGGCCCCAGATCAGCCACTTCCTTCTACAAGGGAAGTCAAACTCTTCCTCTTGCCAGTGTCTGGCTGGCAGTGAGGCTGCTGGGCTGGCAGTGCTGGTTTCTCTGGGGCCCTAGCAGGAAGCAGTCTTGCTTCCCGAGGTAAAGATGAGTTTCTTGTCACAGGGGGTTGTTTTCTGGTTAGAGGCAGCGGCAGTCGTGACGCCCCATCCTAGAGCTCTGGGATCTGCAAGGCAGGGGGGGGCGGGGGGCGGGGAGAGAAAACTAGAGAGAGCTCAGCAGAGCTTGCTCGGGGAGGAAGAACCTGCTGTCACTTCCCGAAAGCTGGGCCTGCCTCTAGGCGGGGAGAAGGTCAGAGCGCGGTTGGTCCCTGTGGCCCGCCCACCCTACCCCTCCCTTCTGCCTCGGGGTTTGCCCAGGCTCTTCAGAGCACAGAATTTACAGTAAACGTTGTCACCAGTGGAAACTCTCAGAGGGGGCGAGGAAAAGGGCTAGAGGAAGGGGCCAGGACTCCCGGCCCCCAGTTCCCGTCTTACCAACCACCCCCCACCCAGTCTCATGTGTTGCTTTCTCTTACCTTTCGGTAAAGAGGGGATGCCCTGCCTCCGGGATGTGCCTGGAAACAGCCAACTGGCGAGATTAGCGAGAGCCAGCCGTACCTTGCCGAAGAAGCCAGTGCCTCTGACCCACCATCGTGGGTCTGAGTATCCCGCCCACCCCCACCCCATGTTAGAGATAGGGGTTTCCTTTGTACCGACCTAGCCACATTTTCTAGCTCAACGCCACATACAGGAAATGCCAGGCTGGGGCCGAGCCTGCCTGCATCTGTCCTTCACAGACAGATGGGAGCTGGCTTGATGGGTAAGGCTGGTCGTACACCCCTCCGCCACTTAAAAAAGAAACCCTGGGCTCATGGATGAAGGCCGTTAGCAGCAAACCTGGATATCTCATTGCTGCTTATGCTCCTGATGGGTTATGTAAGGTGCCTTTTACGTGGTAGGTTATCTTATATCTGCCCACTGCCCACGGTAGTTTTGAGTCAACTTCTAGGCCAGCAATTAATGTCATCAGCCAGCCAATCAACGGACATTTGAGTTCATAGTCTGTGTTCAGGCACCTAACATTTAGGCACTTCATTAGTGCTTGACTAACTAAAACAAATCTAAGGTTGCATTTAACTCACGTTTGCAAACTTGCCCGATCATTGGAATGACCTGGAGCACTCGATAAAATTCAGCGAATTCCCAGGGCGTCTGGGTGGCTCAGCTGGTGAAGCGTCCACCCTCGGCTCAGGGCCCGATCTTGACGTTTGCGAGTTCTGAGCCCCGCGTCGGGCTTTGTGCTGACAGCTCAGAGCCTGGAGCCTGCTTCGGATTCTGTGTCTCCCTCTCTTCTTGTGCTCTGTCTCTCTCTCTCTCTCAAAAAAAAAAAAAAAAAAAAGAAAAAGTAAATAAACATTTTAATAAAAATTCCGTGAATTCCCAGAATTCGCCCCACATCCCAAACCCATTCAGTTCAAATCTCTAGATTTCATGAAGAGCCTGGAACTGTGTGACAAGCCCTTAAACTAATTCTACTGCTACGGCAAGCTTGGGAAATGCTGACCTGTATCAAACAGAACTAGAAAAACTCTCTGCCGTTTCTTCAGGTTCTAACCTGCCAACCAGCTTCCCCTCACCTACCCTTGCCCCTCTCAACCCACGTACACACTCACGGAGACCCATGTACACACGCACACACACAAAGGAGGGTGCCCACACGCATTCCTGTGCCCGCCTCTGTTGGGTGGGACCATGTGGAACCGCCATCTTTATAGGTCAAAACAGACAAATTCCAGCAGTTTCATAGGCTCGACCGGGCGCCTATGCATACACAGGGGCGCAGAGATGCATCCGCACTCACGTATGACACACGCAAACACATGTGCACGCGTGCACCCACGCGTGCAGAAAAATTCACCGACGCCCGTCCCCACGGCTGTGCCGGTGAGAACCCAGTCTGGACTCCTCCGGTCCCCCCTCCCCCGATCCTGTGCTTTCCTTGACGCTAGTCTCAGATGCTGACCTGTCTCCCCACAGGAGAGTGAAGACCTGGAGAAACAGAACGCGGCTCTGCGCAAGGAGATCAAGCAGCTCACGGAAGAGATGAAGTATTTCACGTCGGTGCTAAGCAGCCATGAGCCCCTGTGCTCGGTGCTGGCGGCCAGCACGCCCTCGCCCCCCGACGTGGTATACAGCGCCCATGCCTTCCACCAGCCTCACGTCAGCTCGCCTCGCTTCCAGCCCTGAGCTCTGAGAGGCGGTGGGGGGCGGACGGAGCCCCCCGCCCCCAGCCGCCCTGGCCGGCCTCGGGAGGGGCACACAGACTGTGGCCAGGCCGCCCTCGCCGCTCAGGGCCCTCTCTCCCTCCGGAGACCCGGAGGCAGAGGCCCGGACAAGGATCGAGCCCAGGACTGTACCGGCCGAGAGGGTGTGAGGTCACCCAGCGGCGTGGCTGCCTGTCAGCATGTGCCGGGCCCCCGTGCGGACGGGAGGCCCAATCCAGAGTCAAATCCGACACGATGCCCAAGTCCCATGGCACAGAGGGAGGAGGGCAGGGTAGGGTTATTTTTCTAAATAAATTTCTTAAAAGCAACCGGTCTGGCAAGAGGTTCTCTTCTTTCACGTAGTCCCTTGAAAGCCTAGGTTCTGCGGGGGTGGGGGCCTTCTTTTGCTCTTGGTCTCAGCTCTGGGGACTCTGCTAATCTCTTCTTTTCCATGGTTTGGTTGGCCTACTTGGGAAGCTGGGTGTTTTTTTGTTTTTTATTTTCTTAATGTTTATGTTGGAGACAGACTGTGAACGGGAAGGGGGGCAGAGGGAGAGGGAGACACAGACCCCGAAGCAGGCCCCAGGCTGTCAGCACAGAGCCCGACGAGGGGCTCGAACCCATGAACCGTGAGATCGTGACCCGGGCCGAGGTCGGGCACTCAACCCACGGAGCCAACCAGGAGCCCCAAGCTGGGTTTTTTCAAAGCATCTTCAATCCTCCCTGTAGGCGTCTTCTTGGTTCCCCCCACCGGCCCCGTCACCTCACCATGACCTTCCCACCTTCCATTCCTCACTGCCTCACGCTTCCTGGATTGTCAGCGGGCCATTTTCCAGACAGGGAGAAGGACCAGTGCAAGTTGCCATTCAGAGGAATGGTCGTTCAGGTTGATACTCTCACCTTTACAACTATACTTTCTCTGCTCCTCCCAGAAAGCCAGCCTTGGGTGATGCTGCATGCCAGGCTCCGTGCAAGGTGTTCTAGGAACACAAGGGCAACACGGGGAAAGTGCTGCCTCGTGCTCTCAAGGGGCAGCATGTGGCTTAGGTCCTTGGGGAATTTCCTGCCAATGGACCTACACGTCCTGTTAAAGACCCCACCTCCCTTGAGAAGCTGCGATAAAGCACACACGGCTTTGCCTGTCTCCATTGGGCTCCACAGGCCGCCATTTTGAGCACAGTTTGAGGGCAGTGCCTCACTGACACAGGGTTGTCTTCAGGTCTTCAAATTCTCTAGTTTGGGCAGAGCCTGAAACCAGTATGTTCTGGGTCCCCTGCTCTCATAGGTCCCCAGGTCGAGTGCCCACTGGCCTGCACGCCGCAGCCTTACCCAACGGTGGGGACTGCCCCCGCACGCAGCCTCTGATGAGTCAGCTGGGGGCAATAGTGACAGGGATCGCCACAGGATGTGTCTGGTTCAGCCTCTTCCGCAGCCACCTCAAACTCACCCCTTGGTCCTTCAGAGGGACTACCACTGCCCATGGTCTCCCTGTCAGCACCCATCTTGGGATGGTGAGTCCCTTGAACCCACCATCTTGGGATGGTGACCCCAAGGAAAAGAGAGGAGCAGTGCCTCCTCAACCCGCCGGCCCACAGCTCTGGCTGGTTTGATGCAAGGCCTCAGCGCTGGGCCTCCCCCACCCCGTCTCTCCTGCCCCACTGGGATCATGCTGGTGTTGGGTTACTGTGACTGCCAAACTCTGCAGAGGTCTGGAAACGCAGCATCCCGGCACGTGGTCACCTGACCTCCTTGTGGCCTGTCTACGGGGTGGGGGGTCTAACCCAAGGGCCTCTGAAGCCACATTGCCACTATCGGGCCCCTCAACCCTGAAGCTGTTGCCCGCCGATGCCCAGAGTGTGGGAACTGCACTCAGAGCCTGCTGGAGACAGAAGACCTTCCCCAGCTAGTAGCAGAGTCTGACATTTTCACCTTTGGTCGCCTAACAAAACTTGGTAAGTGGGGCTTCCTCTTCCCGGACTCCGCGTGGACTAAGGGTTATGTGATGAGGGGCCGAGGCAACGAGGATCCCTCTCATCAGTTTCCTCTCAGCCCGGGCAGGGCGAAGAAGCCAATGGTGACGGCAGACATTACGTGCATCGTATAGAATTCATTTTTCTTTCACGTTCTTAGGAAGCAGAACTTTAGGCCCTGCTTTCTTTAGGGCCGGCTCCACCAAGTCCCGGCCTCTCGTGGGAGGTTGGGGCAGGCTTCCTTCCAATCAGAGATTTTCCTCCCCACTCCTCTCTAGCATTGTGATTCCCCCCAGAAACCCCCACAGAAAGCACATGACCTGTGCCAAACATCTACTGAGTGACATTCGGGGCCCCAACTAGAAATGCAGAGCTCACGTGCACGGTTCCCATCTCTTGATGAGACCTGCTCTTCCTCTTTCATTCTGTACTTTCTAATGACCCCAGGCAGTTCCTCTTCTCCTTTCTGATCAGTCTGGTCAAGGAAGCGTCAGGCTGAGCCTGGGGGGAGTTATGAAGTGCTGACTTCATCTCCACACAGGACCACTGGAGGAGAGGCTATGAATAAATTTGAACTTGCAGAGCTCTCTGACCATGGATCCCACCCCCCCAGCTCTGTCCCAGCCTCCTACCCAACAGGGACCGCTCCCTCCGGCTGGTGGGCCACAGACCCACACTTGGCTCAGGCAGGCAATGCAGATACATGAAGCTCAGCCCATGTAGGGCAGTTGGGAGTAGTGGGGAGTGTGGCAAACTGAGGAGGGAGTGCCTGTCTGCCTAGAGCAGGCAGCTGCCCTTTGGTTCTATCCCACGCTGCCCTGTGGGAGTTCAGGCCCAGTGTTGCCATATCTTGCAACGTGTCAAGAAAAGCCCAAATCAGAATTTATACATGAAATCTCCCAATTTTATTTTATTTATTTATTTATTTATTTATTTTTTGCTTATTTATTTTTGAGAGAAAGAGAGCATGAGCAGGGGAAAAGCAGAGAGAGAGGGGGACAGAGAATCCAAAGCAGGCTCCAGGCTCTAAGCTGTCAGCACAGAGCCCGACGCGGGGCTCGAACTCGCAGACTGTGAGATCATGACCTGAGCCGAAGTGGGATGCTCAACCGACGGAGCCACTCAGGCGCCCTGAAACCTCTCAATTTTCAAAACGCCTTGCAGCCCGAGTAAAATATGTTTGTGGAACAGGCTGGCCCCTACTATTTGCAGGGCCTGGGGCCAAAGTACAAACAGAGGCCACATAGCGTATGTCTAAGTATTTACACATTATAAATCAGGCTTACAAAATATATGAAATATGGTAAGCAAAATATGTTCTCTTCTCCTGCAAACATACCTGCATACCAGCCTGGAAGGCGAGGTTTGAATTTCGAATTCTTGGGTGCTTCAGAATTTTCTATTAGCACCAGGTGGCCCACGAACAAACGGCCCCAAGACAGCAGCCTGTCCTCTTCCTGTCCCTCCCCTGGCTCCCCCTCAGCGGCCCCACACTCATGTTGGTGTGCATACCAGCCTACGAGACTGGGTTCCACCCCCACCCCTCTCGCACAGACAGCCCTCCCCTGGCCATCCCTAGGGTCCAAAGGTGCATATGCCAGTGGTGTGGTCTATCCCGAAGAAGAAGTATCCGGGAAGAGGGCTGCAACTCCTGGAAGCCAGCTCAGGGCCACTCAGGCGGGGGGATTCTGGTGTCCTGGTATACGGAGCATGGTTTACAAGGGGACAGAGGGCCTTGGGTGGGCATGACGCGTTGGGTCTAAGATCTTTGCCCCGTGAGAAAGAGTCTAGCTGGAGGCCCAGTGCCCATTCCTGGCGGTCCGGAATAGGGACCTCTTCTGCGCGGGTCTGAGGTGGCACTGGAGAGGTTTGCCACCTCTCTTGGCCAACGATGTCTCCCTGGAAAGCCCGGGCCAAAGGAAGGCTCCATGCAGCAAGAAATGGACGCGTGACCGCGTCATCGTTATCTGTGACTTTGACGCGAGGCTTCCTGGGGAATGCTGATTTCCCCGCCCGCCACCCTCTGTGTTCGTCTCTTACTAGCAGTGTTATTCCCTGAGTTAGAGTCAACGCAAATTACAGGAAAGCCAGATTTTTAGTCTTCAGGTTGAGAAGTGTGGGTGGGGAGAGAAAGGGAGGCAAAGTCAACTCAAAGGTCATGGGGTTGCCATCTGCTGGACCCAAACTTACCAGCAGTTTATTAATACCTCCAACCAAAGTACCAGTGCGGCTGCAGCTTTACAGTAAAGGAGGTGAGCCAGCTGCGTGCCCCCCTCCTTTCCAGGACAGACATGCTGTCCCTCTCTGCCCCCTGCCCCACCCCAGCCACCTTCCCCCTCACAGGTTTCAGTGCCCCCAAGCGCCTACTGGGCAGGAATTCCAAGGGAGGAGGAAAAGGGCTAGTGAGCTCAGACCCACACGAAGGTGGTGGATTAAATACCCTTTTACCCCTGTCAGAGGACTGACATTTTAAGAGGCACCTAAAAGACGAATGCCTGACCCAGAGGAGGGAGTGTCTAATGGTGGCATTTTAGGCTTTGGAGCAAGTGTGTAGGGCAGATAATTGAATGGAATTGTTGCCGTGTGGATGACCCCATACTGCACTGGCCTCGTGTGGGTCCCAGGGAAACAGGAAGTGAGGATAAGAACTAAGACATCCCTCCTAAAAAGCTTGTTTCCCAACTGCTCCCACGTATCATGGAGCCAATCTATTTCGAGGAAAATACACTAAAAACTTGATCTTGGTTTGAAGACTCTACCAGCAGGCAGAGATAAGAAGCTACCTTTTGGAGGACTTTTCTAGGGCAATTTTCACAGCTGAATTCCATGGCTGCCTGGGAGGTGTGTCCGGCTCCTTCTGGAAGATTACTGGGGAGAGACTGCTGAGCTTGTCTCTCTACATAGAAAGGAAGATTAGGAGCAGTAGCAAGGCCTGAAAATCGACCTCTCAAAGCCATTCCCCCTTCCCTTTTTCCTTACTCCAGAATTCTCATTTTGTCCAGGATGGTGACGTCCCCAGCTAGAAAGATTGCATTTCCCAGACTCCCTGGCAGCTAGGCATGGCCATGTGACCCAGACCAGTGAGATAGAAGCAGAAGTTGCTGATTGGGCTTAAGGGAAAGCTCTATAAAAGGTGGGCCTATCTCAGGGCGCCTGGGTGGCTCAGTGGGGCGAGCGTCTAATTCTGTCTCATGCGGGAGCCAAGGAATTTAACAACCAAACAAGGAATTTAAACCGTCCCCCCCCCCCACCCTCAGTGGTTCTCAACTGGGGGAGATTTTGTCCCTCGGGGGCCATTTGGCAATGTCTGGAGACATGTTTGGCTGTTACAGTTTGGGAGACAGGTGATGAACAGAGGCCAGGGGTGCTGCTAAAGTTGCTACGCGCACAGGACAAACTCCACGACAAACAACTGTCCAGCCCCAGGGTCAGCAGCACGGAGGCTGAGAAACCCAGCAGGTAGCCCCAGTTGCTTCCAGACCACTAGACTTTAGCCTGCTCGCCTGTCCTGGCACCCTTATCACCCCCTCCTCTCTTGGGAACAAACCCCATGAAGTGGCCAGGCTGAAAAGTTCATGTTGGGGGCTGTATCTGGCACTTTCCTTTAGCTACTTTGCTCTTCCTCTGTGCTATTTTTCTCTGCCTAGAATCGCTCTGTCATGTTTTCACTGGTTCTTGAGATGGGGCCCAGGAATCTTCTTGATTTTTAGTAAGATTCGCCGGTGGTTCTGATCTCAGTGGCATGAACGAATGGCTTGATTAAGCCACAGTTGTTTTTTGAAATTCTACCCACTTTCTAAAATCCATCTCAGGGGCGCCTGGGTGGCTCAGTCGGTTAAGCATCCAACTTTGGCTCAGGTCATGATCTCACTGTTCATGGGTTCAAGCCCCGTGTCGGGCTCTGTGCTGATGGCTCAGAGCCTGGAGCCTGTTTCAGATTCTGGGTCTCCCTCTCTCTCTGCCCCTCCCCCGTTCATGCTCTGTCTCTCTCTGTCCCAAAAATAAATAAAAGTTGAAAAAAAAAATTAAAAAAAAAAAACTGCAGATTCTTAGGCATTCTAATTCAGTGGCTCAGAGAGATACTCACAGAGTGTATTTTAACCTGTTCAAGAGCCCAACTTCAGGAAATGCTTAGTATAACCTGGACCAGTTTAACTTTAAAAATTTTTTTTTTTTCAACGTTTATTTATTTGTGGGACAGAGAGAGACAGAGCATGAACGGGGGAGGGGCAGAGAGAGAGGGAGACACAGAATCGGAAACAGGCTCCAGGCTCCGAGCCATCAGCCCAGAGCCCGACGCCGGGCTCGAACTCACGGACCGCGAGATCGTGACCTGGCTGAAGTCGGACGCTTAACCGACTGCGCCACCCAGGCGCCCCCCAAAAAACGTTTTTTAATAATAAATAAAATAAAATCCATCTTAATTGCCACAGTGCCTGGAATGCAGGGTGACTTTAGGTGACACTTGGTTAAAACAGATTTTCTTCCATCAGTACATATTTATCCTAACAAATCTGGTGGTTTTCCATTTATCATAACGATATATGTTCCTTTACAGATAAATTTACTTTCGTGAAAAAGTGAATTGGCTAAAAGAAACATGTGCTGAGGTGCCTGGGTGGCTCAGTCGGTTAAGCGGCTGACTTCGGCTCAGGTCATGATCTCACAGTTTGTGGGTTCGAGCCCCACATCCGGCTCTGTGCTGACAGCTTAGAGCCTGGAGCCTGCTTCGGATTCTGTGTCTCCCTCTCTCTCTGCCCTTCCCCGGCTCACACTTTGTCTCTCTCTCAGAAATAAACATTAAAAAAAAATTAAAAAAGAAACATGCTAAAAGCTGCTTCATTTAGGAAACATTACTTTTGTTAATGGACACAGTATGTAAATATTTGCTTGGTTTTTCACCTCGTTGCTTTTTAATGTGCATAGAAGACAAGGAAGGAGGGGTGTAAAAAAGGTATGAATAAAACCTCCATGCCGGCCAAAATGAGGATCAGTCTTCTTTTGTTTAAAAATGCATATATTTAGATTTTTAAAGCCTAGCAAATACAGGGTATAAATACTACAGTTTGGAAGCCCAGGAGCATCCCTGAAATTTCCCCCTTTTGTTTTCTCTAGAGAACATCTAGTTCTGAAAAGTGAAAAGCATCATATCTCATTTCCCTATCTTGCGGCATTTTAAGAAACTGACAGTAAACTTTCCAAACCATCTTGCAATGTGCAGCGACAAAGGTCCCCATTCCTGGAGATCAGTTCTTCATTGCTGTGACATCCGAGCAGTAAAGTCAGGTTGAAAGTCACATCAGTACCGGTAGGCCTCCCCGCACCGCCCCTCCCCCACCCGCCCCAATGCCCCCCCCCCCCACCTCGCCCGCCATTAGCACCTCTTCGCCAAGCTTATCAATGGCCTGCTGGCACGCAGCATGCACGATTTGGGTTTAAGAGTTACTTAAGGTGACTACTGAAGTGAACACCTAAACCCTGGCTGGGACCCCAGAAATCTTACGCCCTCTGCCCCTCAGCTCACCTTATGCAACTCTCATTTCCTCCGTGCTGGCTTCTGTCCCTTCCCTTCATTCTCTGCACTCCCTCGCCCTTGAGAATCTTGTTCATGCATTCAGTCTCAACTGACCTGCTCTTTATCCTGTACTCCCCCCACCCCCATCTAGTTAACTCCCACCTCTTCTTCAAATATCAGTGTAGGGAAGTTTTGTCCGATTCCCAGACTAGATCAGATCCCCACTATCACATGGTTTCAGAACACTACGTACCCTTCTTTCACAGCCATTAACCCACTGAAATTCCACCTTTAACTGTGTGGTTATTTGGTTAATAGAAGAAATATGGTACACGAACCTCTGAGGGAGCCATAGATAACTTTAACCTGAAACACACAAGCCTTGAGAATATAAGAGAAACTTTATTCATTCCTTCTTTCCTTCCTTCCTTTATCAAACCGACAAATATTAAGAGTCTGCTGTGCTGGGCACCAGGGATATAGAAATAATCAAGACAGAAGCAATCTCTACCTTTGCTCATGGATTAGTGAATGGCCTATTTACTGTCATTTGACTGGCCACCATTAATCACCATTGCTGGTTTTGTCCATGATACGGGTGGATGTCTTGTCTTTATCACTGTCTCTCAATGGTCTTGGGAGAAACCAACATGGTTGTCAGAGTTGAAGCTCCAGTTGGAGAGGCTGCTTAGGAATGTGTCTGTTTCCTCTCTGGGTCAGAGAATTGGTTCATGGAGAGAGAGAGAGAGAGAGAGAGAGAGAGAGAGAGAGAGTAAGCTAGACAGACAGGCAGGCCAACTTCTATTGTACATTATCAGGGAAGCAGGACTTTGAGGAATAAGACAGAGGTTGAGAGGGTAGAGAGAGGCAAATCTCTTTTTCCAGAACCCTGCTCAGGACTCCACCTTGCTTTTACTTTGATTCTGATCCTTGCCTCTGTCTGATTGGTGACATCTAGACACGAGACTAAAACCTAGATGGCCGTGTGACTCAAGAAACACAGCTTGCTACCCTAGCCTCCTCTGGCCCCACCTGGAGTCCTGCCCCAATCTCTACCACCTCCATGGGAAGGAGTCCCTTCCCTTGATTCCTGCTTTTAAAAGATCTGATTGATGCTTACTGTCTGTATGTTGGGCAAAGTTTTATCTTGTTACTCATATTCCATTGTCAGAATAAGAATTGTCTCGGATTATACATTCCTAGAAGGCGGGCACTGTGTTCCATTCATTCCTTCGTCCATTCATCCGTCTTTCTTTCATGCAGTCAACAAATAGTTACTGAATTCCTGCTGTGTGGCTGGTTCTGTGCTACTGTGCATGGGGCTGAGAATTCAAACGTGAGCAAAACCTCTGTAACCCCTGCACTCATAGAACCTTATGGGTTGATCTGGTAGCCTCCAAGGAGGCTATATATAGTGCTAGGATGACGGTCTACTTCTGTCTGGGTCTAACCCCTGGAGGCCAGAGACAGGTGTTTCTGAACTGTCACTTGGAACTGGCATGCAGGTGATTAGAGAGATCTTTTTTTTTTTTTGCCACTCAGAATCTATGTCTCCTTCTCTCGGTAAAGCACTCTGATTTCTGTTTCAGTGAGTAGAGCTATCAGACAGGTGCTTTGTCTTATCTGGCCAAGGTGCAATCATGTGACCCACGCTGGGCCAAACAGCTTCATTCCGGGGAATTTGACGTTTTTTTTAAATGGAATTTATAAAAGTTTTTATTTACTCACATTTCTTTTTTTTTATTATTAATTTTTTAACATTTATTTTTGAGAGAGAAAGACAGAGCACGAGCAGGGGAGGGGCGGGGACAGGGAGGGAGACACAGAATCTGAAGCAGGCTCCAGGCTCCGAGCTGTCAGCATAGAACTGGATGGTGGGGCTCAAACTCGGGAATGGTGAGATCGTGACCTGAGCTCAAGTCAGACGCTTAACCGCCTGAGCCACCCAGGCACCCCTGTTTACTCACATTTCTAGTTTAATGATGGGATTAGTACAGGTCAAAAGTCATTACAATTACAATAAAATTATATAGTAAAAAGTCATTATCTTTAAGCCAGTACCAAAAATAATGCAAACCCAAATAATTGAAGTGTTATCACACATTGTTACTAGACTAAACGCAATCCATTTTGCTGTTATCAGGTTGGGAATTTGACTCTTGAACGCAGCAAAGGGAAGACCCAAAAGCTTGTGGGAGCCCTCCCCTCCAACTAGGAAGCCCTGGCCAGAGAATTCCTCTGGTGGAAAACTGTCCTAGTTCCTGCCTTATTCCGAGCCTTGTTCTCCAGCCGTTTCTTTGGATTCTGGGAGCCACACAATATTCTCCCAGCAGGTTCGCTTCCTGCTTAAGCTATCCCGGCCAGAGTAACCTTCCCTATTAAGAAACCCAAAACTCAGGGATGATGAATCATACCAGGGTTTCCCAGGAAGTGGGGGGCACTGGATCCTAATCTCAAGGGACAGCAGGAGTAGACTGTTTTCCAAGAGGGTTCTGGGACACCCTGTGCTCCATCAGAAGCTGGACATTCAGCCAGGATTGCACCAGCCCCTGGCATGCCTGACCTGGATGTGACCCATTGCTGCTTCTGGTAAGCTCCCCAGGCTGTAACTTGAAAACCATCACAGGGAGTCATAGCTTAGCCTCCAGACGGCACTCTCCACCCGCACTGGTCCTTTGTGTATGGAGCCCAGTCAACCTGCTCAGGGGTGGTATTCAAACTGGCAGGCCGGGTCCTGGCCAATCAGAATGGGTGCTGGAGCTGGCCCTGAAGCGGGGTCAGGGCGTGCCCGCACTGCAGCACAGAGGGGCACTAGGGCAGAGGCAACTGAGCAGCCGGAACGTAAATATTTTAATATCTTTTTTATTTATTTTTTTATTTTTCAACGTTTATTTTATTTTTGGGACAGAGAGAGACAGAGCATGAACGGGGGAGGGGCAGAGAGAGAGGGAGACACAGAATCGGAAACAGGCTCCAGGCTCTGAGCCATCAGCCCAGAGCCCGACGCGGGGCTCGAACTCACGGACCGCGAGATCGTGACCTGGCTGAAGTCGGACGCTTAACCGACTGCGCTACCCAGGCGCCCCAAATATTTTAATATCTTAAAGATCATTTTAGTTACATTTGGGTGCATGCCAGCTGGGTATCAGTTCAGCACCCTCAGGACTGTAAGTACCTCCGAGGGCGGACTGTCTCCTATGTTTGTAACTCTGTTCTCCTCAACCTTTGCCCCCCACTTGTCCCTGCCTGGCCAAGGGCTTCACACAGAGCAGCGGTGACTTCTCACTTTAAACAAGTAAAAATCCCCTCCGCCTCCCGCCCCGACGTAAAAATCCCAAGGTAGAAGAAAGAAAATGAACAGGAAGAGAAGAGGTGGAGAAGGGAAGGAAGGGGAAAAGTCAGGTCTGTTCTAGAAAAATCACTCTGTGGACCCTCCCCCTACCTTCCCCCTCCCCACCCTGAAGTGTTTATCTGCGTGCTCACTTTATTTTTTTTTAATTTTTTTTTAAATTTTTTTTTTTTTCAACGTTTATTTATTTTTGGGACAGAGAGAGACAGAGCATGAACGGGGGAGGGGCAGAGAGAGAGGGAGACACAGAATCGGAAACGGGCTCCAGGCTCTGAGCCATCAGCCCAGAGCCCGACGCGGGGCTCGAACTCACGGACCGCGAGATCGTGACCTGGCTGAAGTCGGACGCTTAACCGACTGCGCCACCCAAGCGCCCCTTTTTAATTTTTTTTTAAACGTTTATTTATTTTTGGGACAGAGAGAGACAGAGCATGAACGGGGGAGGGGCAGAGAGAGAGGGAGACACAGAATCAGAAACAGGCTCCAGGCTCCGAGCCGTCAGCACAGGGCCCGACGCGGGGCTCGAACTCCCGGACCGCGAGATCGTGACCTGAGCTGAAGTCGGACGCTTAACCGACTGAGCCACCCAGGCGCCCCTCTGCGTGCTCACTTTAAAGAAGCATCGGGGGCACCCTTAAAAGAGGAAAAAAGGTGCAAAATAAGGGTGATGCACGAAAGAGTAAGAGGACCATGCTCTTTAATCTCTTGGGAGCAAGGGTGATATTAGCTGCCATTTACCAAACATTTGCCTCATTTTCTGTTCACTCTATTGTTTCAGGAACGATTGTTATCCCCAGATAACAGATAAAGAAACAGACTCAACGTAGGTTAAACGGGGGCACCTGGCTGGCTCAGTGGGTGGAGCATGCCCCTCTTAACCTCAGGGTTGTGGGTTCAAGCCCTGCACTGGGTGTGGAGATTACTTAAAACTAAAATTGTTTTTTGTGTTTAATTTTTGTAATGTTTACCTATGTTTGAGAGGGAGAGACAGAGCACAAGCAGGGGAGAGGCAGAGAGAGAGAGGGAGACACAGCATCCAAAGCAGGCTCCAGGCTGTCAGCACAGAGCCAGACACGGGGCTCGAACTCACGAACCAAACTGGGAGATCATGACCCGAGCCAAAGTCGGGCACTTAACCGACTGAGTCACCCAGGCACCCCAGAAACCAAAAGCTTGAAAAGAAAAAAAGGTTAAACGGTGTGTTCAAGGTCGCCCAGCCAAGTGTGGAGATGGGGTTCAAACCAGCCTTTGTTGCCTCCAGAGCTGGAGCTGTATACCAAGCTGGAGTGCGTGTAGGGGAGTTTCTGAAGTCCCAAGTTACTGCCAGGAATGTGGGGACGGCAGCCCTAAGTTGGTGCTGCCACCTAGTGGCTAGGCAGAGAGCTGTGGAGACAAACCGCCTCTTTCCTGTCCTGGCTCTGTCCCAACTTCCCAGTTAAGAGAGACGCAGGCAGTTTCAGTTCTACCTCCGGCAGCCACGCATTATGTGTTTGGACAACATCCCAGAGCATAGGTGTGAAGAAACATTTGTTGAATTAGTGAATGACCAGGGGTGCAAATCTCTACAGGTCTGGGGATCTACCTGGTCTCCATAGATAAGCCTCTGAAGACACCGCCATACAGATCAGGGTTGACGACATCCTGGTCCACGGCCAGGACTTCTGTTTCGGTGTGGGTCCTGCACGATCCCTTTCACTGAGCACCTCCTAGGTCCTTCGCACCATGTGAAGCAGTTTGACTCGCGTTAAATTTCATCCGAGACCCAAAGGGATCAATGCAGCACGCCCAAGTTCGTAAGACTCGAACCCAGATCCTCAGCATCCAAGTGCACAGTGCTTCCTGCTCCACCATACTGCCTTGCCACCAATTCAACTCACTCCAAGAAACCTTGTTTTTTTCAGCCTAGTCATCCAGATGTGATGACTCAAGAGTCGATGTGGGGCAGATTGTCATGGGGAGAAGGGCCTGTGTCAGCACAGCGGCTTTCCTGACCTTTAAGGCAGCGAGGAGTTACCTCAATCTGAAACGTGTGGCTGGGGAGTGATTTTAGTCTCAGCCGTATTCAGGGGCCCAGGGCAGGCTGCCCCAAAGTGCACACTGATTACTTTGAATCGAAGCTATCTCAGACACAGCCAGTACAAGGACACTCAGACCCTCCTCTGTCCCTCTGAAAGCAGGAAATAAATCTCCCATATGAAAAATACCCTCCCTGTACTAAGAAGTACAAAGATATCCTTATCACCGGAGATAGGTACTTTAAAGGCCAGAAAGCTGCAGAAATAAACCTTGTTACTTTTTTACTAATCTGCTACCTCAGCCCAAATTTTGCTTAGAATTTAATCAAAGCTCCCAAACACCCGTTTTCCTTAGTCTGTAAATTCTTCGCAAATGTATTGTCTCTTTGTCTAAAATGTATTAAAGACTGCCTGCCTTGGTCACATCTTTGGGTCTCAATTTCATTATTGGGTCTCTGGGCACGCATAAGAAAACTTTGTTCTTTCTTCCTGTTAATCTTTCTCGTGTAAATTGAATTCTTAGTCCAGCTGGAAGACCTTGAAGGGTAGAGGAAGAATCCTCCCTCCCCTGCACAGAATAGGACACACTAGGCAGGCAGAGAAGCAGAAGCAACCCCCACTCCCTGTGCTCGGCGGCTCTTTGCTGGGTTTTCTTCCCAGTGTAAGGTCCCCGGCAACATGGAAACCAGAAGCCACATTTTTCCATTTAGGGCCAGTTCTTGGAACCTCACTGAAAATGGAGAGAGAATAGAGGGTCGCCTTCTAGAAGGCAGGATGTTCTCACCAAACAGGTGCTTCACTTTGCTCAAAGTTAATCCAGAAACTTCTCTGTTTAGTCCTCAAAGGTTGTCTCCAAGGTGCATCATTTGTGTCAGGAAATCCACTTGAGATGATGTGCTACATAAACCGGTTGCCCAGTGACGAAATAAACATAACAGAACACGATGTATCTACTGAGGGCAGATACTGAGCTAGCGACATCCAACGAAATAGATTGTTTTTACCTGAACTATCTAGATTACCGATCTAAGCCGGTGATCAGACTGCTTTGAGGATCTGATTAAAACCACGGACCGCACCCCCCTTTCCTTTGCGAAATATATACATACTCATCAAATTTGGATGATATGATTTCAGGGATTCATGGACTCTTGAGATGCATTCGTAGACCCCCAAGGTAAAAACCTTTCATCAGTCAACACAGCAAGTACCCAAAACTCAAGAAACGCATCTCCCAGTAGAGAGTGTGGTCCATAGCATGCCGCGCTAAACTGGAAGTCAGAAGTTCTCATCAGTTGTCATAATTTAGTGAGCCAGGAGATTTTCATGTTTGCAAGAAGTAAACCCACTTGACATGAAGCAGAATGTTTGACTCAAAGGCCATTCAGATTGGGCAACTCTGATACAACGTGTCATCAGTGGTGAGAAGGAGGGGCATGAGGACGGGATAAGGTTCAGGGATGAAATGAGGATGTACGTTAGAAACATTACTCGGTGATTTTTCAATAGTTGGAACCTTAATGGCTTTCGACAATAATACATAAAAATGTCCCTTTGACAAAATGCTCTTCTGCTAAAACAACCATGCACAGTGCCTCCCAAGGGCAGTGAGTGAAAGATCAGAACATTTGTGAGACAACTGGCTGTCCATGGAACAAAGTCACAAGGGCATAAGAACCCTAAACTTTGTTCCTGTGGCTTAAGGTATCTATTCCAACCAAAGTGCAAATGCTCTTGGTAAGAGTAATACTTTGTCTTATCAGTAGACAGAATTTTTGCCTGCTCTTTCTCTGAAGGTCTTCTTTTGATTCATAGAAGGGTGGAAGGGGCATAAGAATGCTAGAGACTGGGAGAAGGGATGTGGAAGAGGACTTGGAGGCTGGGAGCTGGAGGTACTGAAACCAAATTGATCATGTCCTGATTTCCATCGAGATTGATCTGGTTTCGGTTGAGACTCCATTGATTGAGTTGATTGAATCCTTTGCCTCAAGAACAAATCTGGCCATCAGAATATTAGTCCTGGTTTCTGCTCCCACTTCAGTAAGTTTGCTGAGTCGAGATTCTATGTTATCAACCCATCCTTATCCTTCATAATAGGAGCTACCGCTGTGACCGCCAGGTGTGTGTGTGTGTGTGTGTGTGTGTGTGTGTGTGTGTGTCTATCTGCATGTGTGGGCCTGTCTACGAGGCTGGGTCTGTCTGCAAGCCCAGGACAGAGTTCTCATGCTTTCCACCCTAGGTGTTTGTGAGTCCTTTGACTTCTAAGTTGACACAAACCCTGTCCCTATTTGCATCTCCCCCTTAAGAACCAACTCTCCTCCCTGCCGCGTCTCTGGTACCTGCTCTCCTGACCATCCACTTGTTGATTCCTTCATTCATTCAACAAACGTATATTGAGCACTCGTATCAGGCAGACAGCTAGAGACTGAGGATGGAGAGATGAATAAAGCAGACCCATCCCCGCCCGCACGGAGCCTACAGTCTGGTGGGGGAAATAGACACCGAAGAACTGATTGTACTAATTAATGAATGACAGTGCTGATACGTGCTCAGCGCCATAAGCACAGAGGACTAGGAAAGCGTACCCTGAGGACCTGACCTATTCCCCGGAGGGAGGGAGGTCTGGGAAGCCAGCCCGAGAAAGCGATATTTCAACTGGAGACTGAACGGTGAACAATGTCAAGTAGATGAAGAAGGGGAAGTGTGCTGTAGGTAGCAGGAACAGTACGTGCCCAGCGTGTTCTGAGATGATACTGAGAGGCCATATCTCGGCTTGAGGTGTCCAAGCACTGGAGAGATGGCCCTATCAATTCCTAACTTCCCTGCCTCCAGAAGTACTGGTGCTGAGTTACATTTCCACAGAGGGATCCCCCATCTTTCACAGTTGGGAACAACATGGCCTGACCAGCCCACCTGTCAGCACATTCATGCTTCTCACCCTGGGGTAGACATTTCTGTTCCTCTTCTTTATCCCCCACGGAAGCCACCCTTTTTTTTTTCTTCAAGTTTTTATCTAAATTCTCGTTAGTTAACACATATGGTAAAATTGGTTTCAGGTACAGAATTCAGTGATTCATCACTTACATATAATACCCAGTGCTCATCCCAACAAGTGCCCTCCTTAATGCCCGTCACCCACTTTCCCCTCTCCCCCACCCCCCATCAACCCTCAGTTTGTTCTCTGTATTTAAGAGTCTCTTATGGTTTGCCACCCTCCCTCTCCATAACTATTTTTCCCCTCCCTTTCCCTCATGGTCTTCTGTTAAGTTTCTCAAGTTCCACATATTAGTGAAATTATAGGATATCCGTCTTTCTCTGGCTGACTTATTTTGCTTGGCATAATACCGTCCAGTTCCATCCACGTTGCTGCAAATGGCAGAATTTCATTCTTTCTCCTTGCCAAGTAGTATTCCATTGTATGTATAAACCACATCTTCTTTATCCATTCGTCAGTTGATGGACATTTAGGCACTTTCCATAATTTGGCTATTGTTGAAAGCTCTGCTATAAACATCGGGGTACATGTGCCCCTTTGGATCAGCAGTCCTGTATCCTTTGGATAAATTCCTAGTAGTGCTATTGCTAGGTCGTAGGGTAGTTCTATTTTTAATCTCTTGAGGAACCTCCACACTGCTTTCCAGAGCAGCTGCACCAGTTTGCATTCACACCAACAGTACAAGAAGGTTCTCCTTTCTCCACATCCTCGCCAGCATCTGTTGTTTCCTATGTTGTGAATTTTAGCCATTCTGACAGGTGGGAGGTGGGATCGCATCATGACTTTCATTTGTCTTTCCCTAATGGTGACTGATGCTGAGCATCTGTTCATATGTCTGTTAACCATCTATGCGTGTTTTTACAAAAATGTCTATGTCCTCAGCCCATTTCTTAACTGGATTATTTGTTTTGGGGGTGTTGAGTTTGATAAGTTCTTTATAGATTTTGGATGCTAACCCTTTATCAGATAGGTCATTTGCAAATATCTTCTCCCATTCCGTAGGCTGCTTTTAGTTTTGTTGATTGTTTCCTCCACTGTGCAGAAGCTGTTTATCTTCGTGAGGTCCCAATAGTTCATTTTTGCTTTTGTCTCCCATGCCTCCAGAGACGTGTTGAGTAAGAAGTTGCTGTGGCCAAGGTCAACGAGGTTGCTACCTGTGTTCTCCTCTAGGATTTTGATGGTTTCCTGTCTCACATTTAGGCCTTTCATCCATTTTGAATTTATTTTATTGTATGGTGTAAGGAAGTGGTCCAGTTTCATTCTTCTGGCATGTTGTGTCTAGTTTTCCCGATGCTATTTGTTGAAGAGAATGTCTTGTTTCTATTGGATGTTCTTTCCTGCTTTGTCAAAGATCAGTTGACCATATAGCTGTGGGTTTTCTATTCTATTCCATTGACCCATGTCTGTTTTTGTGCCAGTACCATACTGCCTTAATGATTACAGCTTTATAGCATAGCTTAAAGTCTGGTATTGTGATGCTTCCAACTTTGCATTTTTTTTCAGCATTGCTTTGGCTATTTGGGGTCTTTTGTGGTTCCACATAAATTTTAGGATTTGGGGTCTTTTGTGGTTCCATACAAATTTTAGGATTATTGGGGCGCCTGGGTGGCTCAGTCGGTTGGGCGTCCGACTTCAGCTCAGGTCACGATCTCGCGGTCCGTGAGTTCGAGCCCCGCGTCGGGCTCTGTGCTGACTGCTCAGAGCATGGAGCCTGCTTCTGATTCTGTGTCTCCCTCTCTCTCTGCCCCTCCCCATTCATGCTCTGTCTCTCTCTGTCTCAAAAATAAATAAAAGTTAAAAAAAAAAAATTTTAGGATTATTTGTTCTATCTCTGTGAAAACTGCTGGTGGTATTTTGATAGGGGTTGAATTAAATGCATAGATTGCTTTTGGGTAGTATAGACATTTTAACAATATTTGTTCTTCCTATCCAGGAGCATGGAATGTTCTTCTAGGTCTTTGTGTTCTATAATTTTCAGAGAACAGATCTTTTACCACTTTGATTAGGTTTATTCCTAGGTATCGTACTGTTTTTGGTGCAGTTGTCAATGGGATCGATTCCTTGGTTTCTCTTTCTGCTGCTTCATTGCTGGTGTGTAGAAATGCAACTGATTTCTGCACGTGGAGTTTATATCCTGTGACTTTGCTGTTCACGTATTAGTTCTAGCAAGTTTTCCCCACCGAAGTCTCCTAACTGTTCCCCTGCTTCTACCCTCACTCCCGTGTCTGCTCCCCGTATGGCAGTCAGGGTGATCCTTTCACAGTGAAGTCAACTACATCACTCCTCTGCTCCTAACCTTCTTGGAGCTCGGGGCACCTTGGTGGCTCAGTCGATTAAGCGTTCAACTTCAGCTCAGGTCATGATCTTGGGGTTTGTGGGTTTGACCCGCATGTTGGGCTCTCTTCTGTCAGCACAGAGCCTGCTTTGGATCCTCTGTCCCTCTCTCTCTCTCTCTCTCTCTGCCACTCTCCCACTTGTTTTCTTTCTTTCTAAAATAAATAAAGAAACTTAAAAAAAAAAGGAGCTTCTTACCTCAACCAAAGCTCAAGCCCTCTTCAGAGCCCATCAGACCCCACCGGATCTGGCCCTCATCTACCTATCTGACCTCTTCTCCCCATACTCTCCCTACTGCAACTGCTGTACCTTGAATATACCAAGCATGTTCCTGCCTCAGAGACTTTGCACTTGCCTGGGGCACCCTTGGCTCTACATGTCCATGTGGCCCGTTTCCTCACTTACGCTCAAATGTCACCTTAGTGAGGCCTTCCCTGAGCACCACCTCACTATCTTGCTATCTCTCATGATATAGTTAGTTATTTATCCATTGGCTATCTTCTCCTTGGGATTGTAAACCTTCAAAGGTTCAGGAAATTGTAGTGAGTTCACCATTGTATTTCCTGTGCTTAGGGCAGTGGTGGGCATGTAATCAGGGCTCAACAATGTTTGTTGAATAAATAAATGAGCGAATGGCTACCCTCACCCCCACACCACCTTTCATCCCTGCTTTGTCCTAACCTCTTACTAACTTTGGCAAAGAGAAAAAAGGGAATACTCAATGTCAAGACCCCGTAGATTCCTTCTGATGTCCCAAACTCTCAACACACTGGCCAGAAACATTCTTTTGATAGCCATGGAGATGGGAGGGATATGTGAGCTCCCAAAATGAGTGAGTGTCTGGGATTCAGAGGGTAACAAACTCCTTAAAGGTACCTGGGTCCAGGCACAGAGAGGAGACTAAGTCCTGGCTTATGAGCCACAGACGCTGTGGAGGATGGAAACAGGTTGTGTCAGTAGTTTTTTTTGTATTGTGGTTACCTGATTCACAGACAGAGCGAGCCCGTATCAACAGATAAAATTAGGTGACACACGACCGTTGTCATTGCGTGAGTCTGGTAGCTGTTTTTCATCTGAGTTTATTATACCCGTTCTTCTAACTCACTATTTCCCAAACGTGAGTTACCCACATGCAACCACCGCCATTTCTGCTGCATCCACAAGTCACCTGCACTGCTAATGACCTCGTTTTCTAAGTCAACTCACTCTTATTACTTGAATACATATATTTAAAAAAAAAAAAAAGCTAGCAGATCAGGGAGACCAAAAGGAAAGATGTGAGCAGCCAGACAGATCCGGCCCCAAAGGGAGGACTGCTCACAGAGATGGAGGACAGGTGAAGGCAGGAGGGGGCTGGGTGTGTGAGTCAGGTCCCAAGGGGTGAGCAGAGGAAAGAAGAAAGTAGGAGGAGGGGAGGCTGCAGGTCCCTGGGAGTCTCGTGGAGATCGACTCAGAGGTGCCATCGGTGGGGGACATGGGGGAGCAGAGCCTTGAGACTAAGGGCAGGAGGGCAGGACAAGGGGGAAGAGGGACTTCAGGGAGCATAGGTTGAGACAAAAGTAGGGTGTGGTTTAGAGAAGGGGTTGCTGAGGCATTGGGCACAATGAGGATCGACCTGAAAGAGTTAAGGGGAGGAGGGCTGGGGGTGCAGAGGAGAAAGCTGAGATGGGGGGGGGGTGTGAGGTGGGATCCCAGGGACCTGAGCCAAATGGACTTGAAGGGAGGGGCCCGGTTGTGTGCCCCCACCTCCCAGATAAATCAGGCTGTCGTCCTGGGATGGGATAGTGACTGTGTCATCTCTGCTGGGCAGAGGCCCTTGTGCTGCTCACCTGCCACCTGGAATCGTCTCACATTCACTGGAACAGGGACCCCTACTCTAAAGGAGCGGCCCCAGGACTCTGTGGGTCAGAAGGTCAGAAATGTGCTCTCCTGCTGGGCGGACAAAAGAGTTCTTGGGAGCACGGGGGACTAAGGAGAATGTCAAAGAGCAAGAAATAAGATGGGGAAGACCAGAAAGGGAAGTTGTCAGAGATCTGTCATAGCAAGAAATAATCCTGCGAAGACACAAAGCAGTGGTGGATTTGGATTCTAGAATCTTCTGCAGAAGCACACAAATTATCGTGCATGAGAAATTAAAATGGGCACAGACAGCCCTTGAATGTGACTGTGCTCCCGGGTCATTGCTCTGGCAAACACGACAGTGTCCTTATTAAGAAAATGAAGATCCTGGGGCGCCTGGGTGGCGCAGTCGGTTAAGCGTCCGACTTCAGCCAGGTCACGATCTCGCGGTCCGTGAGTTCGAGCCCCGCGTCAGGCTCTGGGCTGATGGCTCAGAGCCTGGAGCCTGTTTCCGATTTTGTGTGTCTCCCTCTCTCTCTGCCCCTCCCCCGTTCATGCTCTGTCTCTCTCTCTGTCCCAAAAATAAATAAACGTTGAAAAAAAAATTTTTTTAAATAAAAATAAATTAAAAAAAAAAAAAGAAAGAAAATGAAGATCCTTCCCAGCACCAAGACAATAGGGAGCTAGGTACCTCACTTCTAAAGTCATGTGATTCTCAACACATATGAGTTAATGGTCATGGAAGGCACTGACCTTTTTTTTTTTAATTCCAGTATAATTAACATATAGTGTTATATTAGTTTCAGGTGTACAATATAGTAATTCAACAACTCTGTACATTAGTCAGTGCTCATCACGGCAAGTGTAATCTTAGTCCCCTTCACCTATTTCACCCAATCCCTTGCCACGCCCCTGGTAACCACCAGTTTGTTCTCTATAGTTAAGAGTCTGGTTTTTCGTTTGTATCTTCTTTTTTTTAACGTCCATTTGTTTTATTTCCTAAATTCCACATATGAGTGAAATCATATGCTATGCCTTTCTTTGACTGACTGACTTCACTAATACCCTCTAGATCCATCCATGTCGTTGCAAACGGCAAGACTCCATTCTTTTTTTATGGCTGAGTAATAGTCCATTGCATATATATACATCTTCATCCATTCATCTATCAATGGACACTTGGGTTGCTTGCATAATTCGGCTACTGTAAATAATGCTGCAGCAACCATAGAGGTGCATATATCTTTTTGAGTTAGTGTTTTCATAGTCTTCAGGTGAATACCCAATAGTGGAGTTGCCGGATCAGCTGGTAATTTTATTTTTGAGTTTTTGAGGAGCTTCCACAGGGGCTGCACCAGTTCACATTCCCGCCAACAGTGCACAAAGATTCCCTTTTCTCCACATCCCTGCCAACAACTGTTGTTTCTTGCGTTTTTGACTTTAGCCATTCTGACAGGTGTGAGGTGATATCTCATTGTGGTTTTGATGAGCATTTCCCTGGTGATGAGCGACGTTGAACATCTTTTCATGTGTCTGTTAGCCATCTGTATGTCTTCTTTGGAAAAACGTCTGTTCGTGTCTTCTGCCCATTTTTTAAACGGATTATTTGTGTTTTGGGGGTTGGGTTGTATAGTGCTTTGTGTATTTTGCATACTAACCTTTTATCAGATATGTCTTTTGTGAATATTTTCTCTGATTCAGTGAGTTGTCTGGCACTGATCATTTTATCTGCTTGGTTAATGGCCATTCTCTTTCTGGAAACTGCCCCTCCTCCATTCCAATATAGCCCACTTGGGAGCTGCCCCTATGGTCATGGTTGGTGGGTCTAGGAATAGGCATAGGTGGTTAGGTCAGGTGGGTGGAGCCCTCATGAATGAGATCAGTGCCCTTATGAAAAGATTCCAGAGAGTTCCTCACCCCTTCCACCATATGAAGTCCCAGCAAAGGTGCCGTCTATGAAGCAGGGAGGGGGCCTCCCAGATACCACATCTGCCGATACCCAGACTGTGGGCTCTCCCAGCCTCTAGGACGGTAAGAAATACATTTCTGTCATTTACAAGGTACTTTCATTATTGCAGCCCAAACGGACTGAGACACAGGCAGAACTAAGAAGGAAGGAGCCCTGAGCACAGTGGCTCTGGCCGATCCCAAGACTTCAGCCACACTCTGCCCTTTCTACCACTTGACTGGTCGACTCCTACACAGGTGAAGTCTGTGAACATGCCCAGTGTTCTTGAAAACACCTTCTTTTTGAGCCTCAGTCCGTTCAAATTGGGCACCAATGTAGCAATCAATGAAACAATGAAAAGAAAAGGTTATTGAAAAAATTGGGGTACAGTGGGTACTCTTGGTTGCCCCATTAGAGACAGCAGGAAGCACTTTCAAGACTCCTCGGAGTTGGGGCGCCTGGGTGGCTCAGTCGGTTAAGCGTCCGATTTCAGCTCAAGTCACGATCTCGCGGTCCGTGAGTTCGAGCCCCGCGTCAGGCTCTGGGCTGATGGCTCAGAGCCTGGAGCCTGCTTCGGATTCTGTGTCTCCCTCTCTCTCTGCCCCTCCCCCGTTCATGCTCTGTCTCTCTCTGTCTCAAAAATAAATAAACGTCAAAAAAAAAAAAAAAAAAAAGACTACTCAGAGTGCCGGGGAGATGGTGGCATCACCAGCAGGGACTTCACACAGCGGTTACTTTGGAAAACTTAAAGGGAAACCATAAATACTTGGGTTTCGCTTTGGGCTTGTTTCTTTCTAGCTATTCTATTTGTTCACAGAATTAAGGGGAATCTGAGCCAAGGGTCCTGCCCTGAAGCCCTGAGGGGCGCGATGCCGAAGAGTGAAAGATGACTGCCCATAAAAGTTGATGATTGGATTTTCGTGGGCATTTATGCTTGGAATTGAAAGCAGCTTCTCTGGCCTTTTTGCGGTGGCTGAGGTCGGACGGCGCGGGGGCCCAACAAAGGCAGAAGGACAGAGAACTGAAGGCAGGGGGTGCTGATACTATTTCTCTTCTCTCTCTGCAAGGTTTACTTGGCTACAAGGAAGTTATTACCCTCCCTCCGGAGGGCATTATCCTGATTCCTCCCTCGCTCCTCCCCTCTCCCCCACCCCCCAGCCAGTCCTGGCCACCACTCCCTCTCGCCTACAGCTCCTCCCCATCCTCCCACTGCTGCCACTCTCAGTTTCCAAAATCTCTTCTCGCCTGGGTGACCACAATGCCTCCCGAGAGGTCCCTCTGTCCCCATGCTCACCCCCCACCCCAGCTGGGTTTTCCCAGAGCAGCCAGCACTCTCCAAGTGACAAATCTGACAATGTCCCTTCATCTGCTTAAGACCTCTCAATGGCTCCCCTTTGCTCTTAGGACGAAGTAAAAAATCCCTTCATGATGCCTGCACCAAATAGCTGCTGCCTCTGTCTCCGGCTGCCCTCACCCTCACTCTGCCTAGCCACACCGATGTTCAACTCCTTCCTGCCTCAGGGCCTTTGCACACACTATTCGCTCTGCCTGGAATGCCCTTCCCCTCTCTTTCACCTAGTTAGTTTTCCCTCTTTCTTAAGAGCCGGCTTGAGATCTAGCTCATCTGTCGTCCTTTACAAACTCTTACAAACAACCGTAGGAGCACTTGTAACCATTTTTCTTGTGTGTGTGTGTGTGTGTGTGTGTGTGTGTGTGAGTTTTGATGGGTGGTTGTCCTCCCAACTAATCATAAGCGCCATGAGGGCAGGAAAAGGCTATGTCTGTTTTGCTCACCAGAGGATCCCCAACACCGGTCACAGGTCCTGGCTGAGTCTTACCTGTCCCTCTCTGAGGGACATCTCTCTGAGACGCCCTCCCTAGCTTCCTGCTTTGTTAATCCATGGGCCAGCATGGACCTTCACCGTGCATTTACTTTACCACCCGATAATGACTTGCTTAGTAATCTCTCTCACTATCACGGAGGGTAAGACCACCGTCTTGGTTGTTTTTGGTTTCCCTGACGCCCAGCACAGTGTTTGGCCTGCCGTAGACCAATGTGGGAATGAAGGAATGACTCTACTAAGAGAGCTCCCTGGGTCTGGGTGTCGTTCCCCATAAACCAAGGGGCTTAACCAGACGATTCTGTCTATCCTTTCTCTAACACTATGGTTTCAATATCACATAACCCTGCTCCGTCAGTCCCCCTCTGGTTTGTTACCCCATGGGCCTTTAACTGTTGCCCTTGGCAATCAACACATCTCACCTCTTCCACACTTCTTGTATTTCATTATGCAAACAAAGCCTCACACCTCTGAGCTTTCTATAGATTATGCAAAAAGAACACCCCATTTTAATACCTCCTTCCTCTTTGACTCATGTTTAGTTAGGGCTCTCTCGTGTTTATGGAGGAACTCCGCTTTCTAATTATTAAGAAGCATTTAACGTTTATAAAAAGGTATGAAGTATGAAGAATAACACAATGAACACCGGGAGCACATCAAAACACGTACAGTCGAGGAAATACAACATGACCCATGTACACAGCCCTTTTTCAAAAAAAAATTTTAATGTTCATTTATTCTTGAGAGACAGAGACGGAGCACGAGTCGGCAGGGGGCAGGGCAGAGAGGGAGGGAGACACAGAATCGGAAGCAGGTTCCAGGCTCCGAGCTGTCAGCACAGAGCCCGACACGGGGATCGAACTCGCAAACTGCGAGATCATGACCTGAGCTGAAGTTGGCCGCTTCACCGACTGAGCCACCTAGGGACCCCCACAGGCCTTTTCTTTGAGAGAATGACTACTATCATTTGAGGCCTCTCCAGATACAGCTATATATTCCCAGGGAGCTGAAAAATTCATTTCAAACCATATGTCCGGACAGAGCCTGGTCTCTACACAGCCAGGCAGGAGGCTTTCATTCTGTACTCTCTCCTAAGGAGTGGGGTCTCCCCGTTCTCTTAGACCTTAGCAGGCCCTGAACACATTCCCTTCAAGGACAGACTCAGAGACTCTCTGAACTGAGAAGTGAGAGGACCCTCGAGGGAAAGGAACCCAGAACCCTATGCCACAGGATCGCCCTCCCGGCTGTCCCGCCCTACGGACTCTGTGAGAGGTGGTGGTGGGACCCCCAATCCCATGGGGGGGGGACACCTCGGGGGGAAAAAAAAAGACAAATAAAATAAACAACGGAGACATGAACATTCCGGACAAGCTGGACATATTTTCATTCGTGTTTTTGGGCCACCTGGAGGTGGAACTCGTCTGGGAGTTTTCCCTTCTGTGGGCCAGACATCAGGCTAGAGATGGGGGGTTGGCTACGAATAGGCCGTGGTAACTTGGGAAACTCAAGGCAAGCGGACGGCTTAAAGAGCCAAGCAAACACGTATGACAGAGTGTGGCGGGAGCTGCCACAACGGTGTGCGTGCAGGGTGTGAAGGAAGCCTCTGAGTCATACTGAGGGCGCGGGGAATGCATCCTGGAGGAGGCGGCACTTGCCCTGCATGGTGACGGCTGGCGTGTGCGAGGCGTGATGCGTTCATAACGCTTCGTTCCACCTGCCCGGCGCGCCAGGCAGAGTGGTGGTGGTCAGGGATGTGGCCGGAGCGGTCTCACAAAGGCCTCATGTGCTAAGCGGAGGAGTGGGACCCTTCTGCAACGTAGGGGTGGCTGCTGGAGGGCTCAAGGCAGGGGAGAGGCCCAAAGAGCATTGGAACTCTGTGAGGCAGCACGGTGGTGAACTGAGAGTGTCAGCCCAATAGGGAAGGGGTCACAGGATCAAGGTAAAGAGCCACAAGAGGCTGAACTAAGGTGGCGCCAAAGAGAAAGGAGGGAAGGGAAGGTGGTAAGGAGAAGGGCAGCCAGGGGACACTGAGTGTGAGGGAAAAGGGTGTTCTGGGTAATTCTCAAGGTACTTCTCTGGTTGACCGGGAGCTGCCAGGGTCATTCACCGACAGACAGAATTCCAGAGGAAAAGCAGACCTCGGTGCGGTCTTTGGATGGTGGGACAGAAGTTGAATCGTAAGCAGGAGTCATAAGTAGATAAGATCCGCCACAGAATCCACAAGCGTAAAAGTCACCGGGAGCTGTAAGGTCGTCAGGGAAGGGTCAAGCAAGACTAGGGTGCGGGCAATGAGGCCTCTGACCATACACTCCATTGTCTGAGCTGACACGCTGGCCCAACTTGGGAGGACGCAACTCAGCTAAGGAGGCATCCCTGAGGTTCCCGGGTTAGAGTCTTGGCTGTCCAGTTTAGCACCAACATTATAAAATCCGTGGTGGAACTGACCACGCCCACGTCACTGTGGGCCTCAGTGAAGAACTTCAATCTCCATTCAGTTTGATGCAATTTTTAAAGTTTAGGGTTTATTTTTTAAGCCAGAATTATACAAAGTTTAACAAATCAAATAGTCACGTATCAAAAATATCAGTTGCATGGGGCGCGTGGGTGGCTCAGTCGGTGGAGCGTCCGACTTTGGCTCGGGTCATGATCTCACGGCTCATGAGTTTGAACCCCGCGTCGGGCTCTGTGCTGACAGCTCAGAGCCTGGAGCCTGCCTCGGATTCTGTGTCTCCCTCTCTCTCTGCCCCTCCCCTGACAGCACTCTGACTCTCTCTCTCTCTCTGTCTCTCTCTCTCTGTCTCTCTCTCTCTGTCTCTCTCTCTCAAAATAAACAAAAATTTAAAAAGATTTAAAAAAAATCAGTTGCTTAACCTTGTTTCCCACTGCCCTGATGCAACTACTTTTAACTTTTGTTAAAGGGGTTTTTTGGCATTTATCTCCATAGCTCTAAATAAAATGGCATGTTGATACTTTCTGATCTTGTCCACGTTAGGCATTATGCACGGACTTTCCAATATGGCAGTCAGAGATTTAGCTCTGTTTACTCCACCCTCCTCTCTTGTGTTCATGAGAACAGACACGTGCTCACTTCCCATTCCCCCAATCTCCCAATATAGTTATGTCATACTTGCTTGTATCAACTTCCAGTCTTTACATTGTTAAGACTGTGTTCATGCTGTTCATAACTGGGTCACCTAAGGTAACCATGGTTTCCGCCCCCCTTCTCTCCATAGCTTTTTATATTTCACTGGAATTAATAATTGCCCCCACCATTTATCTAGTTATATTTGTGGTACTTATCACTAGTCCCATCTCTAGTTCCCCCCCAATCACCCCCGATTGTGTAAACCCCTGCTCAATAGTTTCAAACACGATCCTATCAGTGTCATCTCCTTGAATAAATATTTCCTGGAGTTTTTTGACAAGCTTCAGTCTGCACAGGTGCTTTCTATGCCTGGCACGTGACGGTCTACCTGGGGTTTTCTTTTTTTTTAAAAATTTTTTTTTTTCAACGTTTATTTATTTTTGCGACAGAGAGAGACAGAGCATGAACGGGGGAGGGGCAGAGAGAGAGGGAGACACAGAATGGGAAACAGGCTCCAGGCTCTGAGCCATCAGCCCAGAGCCTGACGCGGGGCTCGAACTCACGGACCGCGAGATCGTGACCTGGCTGAAGTCGGACGCTTAACCGACTGCGCCACCCAGGCGCCCCCTTGGGGTTTTCTTTTATCATGATCTTGGTGATTCCTGTTGTCTGCCTCTTGTGTTAGAGTCCCCATTTCTTTTTTCTTTCTTTCTTTTTTTTTAATGTTTATTCATTTTTGAAGGAGAGAGAGCATGAGCAGAGAAGGGGCAGAAATAGAGTGAGACCCAGAATCCAAAGCAGGCTCCAGGCTCTGAGCTGTCAGCACAGAGCCCGACGTGGGGCTGGAACTCATGAGCCGTGAGATCATGACCTGAGCCGAAGTCAGATGCTCGACTGACTGAGCCACCCAGGCGCCTCAAGAGTCCCCATTTCTTTTTTCTGACATCTTACTCTCCAGGCTCCCTCCCTTCTTTTGGTGGAGCACATCCTTTAGCAGCTTCCTGAGAGAGAGGATACGGCACTACCTTTTCGAGGGAAAACTCTGCATGTCTGAGAAATGTCCAGTTCTCTTATCATACTTGTTTTCTTTTGGTAGTTTTGGATACAGAATTCTAGGCAGGAAACGATTTTCCTTCAGAAGGCATTATTCCACTGACTTCTGGTTTCCAGGCTTGATAACTCTGAGGAAATTCTATATCTGCTTTTTTGGAAAACAGTTTATAAAACCTGTTTGTTTTTTTTTAAATCTCTGAAAACGTCTTGGAGCTCTTTGTCCCACTTTTCTGAGATTTCATAGTAATGTGTAATTCAGCTCTATTCTACCAACAACTATTGAGAGCATGTGCTGTGTAAATTCTCCCACTAAAGGCTCACAAAGATATACACACGTTCTTAAGGAGCTGGGAATGAATGGGAGTGTGGGAGATAAGGTAAAACAGGATATTGATGAGGATGCATTATTGCACGTATAAGATTTATAAAAGCAACATTTTCACAAATTCCAAGTGTAGGTATTTTTCTCTTTTTCACATTCATTTTGAGAGAGGGAGAGAGAGAGAGAGCGAGAGAACGAGCATGAGTGGGGGTGGGACAGAGAGAGAGGGAGAGATCCCAGGCAAGATCTGTGCTGTCAGCCCAGACAGAGCCCCACTCCACACTCGATTTCACAAACCACGAAATCATGACCTGAGCCAAAATCAAGAGTAGGACACTCAACCGACTGAGCCACCCAGGCATCCCAAGTGTCGGTATTTTTTTAAGAGGGACGAATCCAGAGTCTCAGTCTGATTCATTTCACTAGAATTTCAGCCTTCCTACACTCAACAAACCACGCCTGGCGCATCCACAGCCCCTCCTGAACCTGTGGGACATTGGACTTCAAGGACCGCTTTTATTGCCAGGAGTAGTTGTCAGCCTCTAGGGGGCAGACTTTGCTACTATTCTGCAGAGGGCCGGGAGAGCTAGAGAGTTCAAGGCCAGAGATTTCCTCAAGCTGGGAGAGGACCAGGAACCAGGCCTTCCTTTCAGGAAGCGATCTCTAAAATGTATTTCTTCTTCCCCTTCAAAGTGTACCTATAGACAGAACATACCTATCCATCAATAGATATAACACTTAGCTGCTTAGTAAATGGTTTTTTTTATTTTTTTCAATGAATGAGCACAGAATATTTCTATGTACTATCTACCCAACATTTACATAGCTGTCCGTCCCTGGTGGGAATCAGCCGAGAGAGAGAGAGAGAGAGAGAGAGAGAGAGACCCAAGGAGGCTCCACACTGTCAGTGCAGAGCCCGATGCAGGGCTCAAACCCACAAACCGTGAGATCATGACCTGAACGGAGACCAAGAGTTGGATGCTTAACCGACTGAGCCACCCAGGCGCCCTGGGGCAGGTATTTTTAATCCTCATTTTATAGACCAGAAACTGAAGGATAGAGAGGTTAGTAGACTGAATCCAGACCTCACATTAGATGCAACTCATGCTACCACAAAAGGCAACCCCTTCAATCGCTTGAATGACAAGTTAGACCATTCGGGATTTGTCACCAAACTGAAGCATTTGTTACCCCAGAGGAGCAAAAGGGGTAGGCTGTGTGGAGGGGAACTTGCAGAACAGTATTGTTGCTAGTTTTGATGCTAAGTAGCTGTGGAGTTCTGAGTTACACACTCCAACTCTCTGGGCCTCAGTTTCCCTATCTGTAATGAAGTTAAGAATACATTGTAAAACGGGGGTGTCTGGGTGGCTCAGCGTCCGACTTCGTCTCAGGGCATGATCTCGCAGTTCGTGGGTTCAAGCCCCATGTCGGGCTCTGTACTGACAGCTCAGAGCCTGGAGCCTGCTTCGGATTCTATGTCTTCCTCTCTCTCTGCCGCTCCCCAGCTCACACTCTGTCCCTCTCTCAAATAAATAAACATTAAAAAAAGAAAAAAAAAAGAATACATTGTAAAGGGGCGCCTGGCTGACTCAGTCAGTAGAGCATCTGACTCTTGACCTTGGGGTTGTGAGTTTGAGCCCCACATTGGGTGTAGAGATTGCTTAAAAAAAATTAATAAATCAATTTCCTTACAAAAGAAAAGAACACATTGTAAAGAGTCTGGAGAGAAGTCCATGATGATCTAGGAATAAGAATCAGTGAGAGGTACTGGAAGGCTTTCCAAGAGAATGGATGTTCTGTGCTCTTTGCAGAATGATGGAAAACACTGCTGGAATTTTGAGAATGGGGAATGTTAAGTTCGTGCAGAAATTCTTCATGGGCATGAGTTCTCTCTTCAAACATTCCATTATAATTCAAGACCCATACTTCCTGCCAAAAAGTGGGTTCCTCCAAGCAGTGTTCCTCCTCCTGAGAACCAGTGACTCTGGCCCCACCAGGGTTGCTCAAACTTGGCTACCTGCTGAGATCCCCCGGGGAGCTTTAAACGTGCAGATGCCAGCCAGAAGCCAGGGGTCTGCTCCTAAAGAACCTGATTTGGGGTGTGGCCAAGGCAAGGGAATGTTAAGAGTTCCCCATGCGATTCTAACGTGCAACCCAAGCTGAGAACCACTGCCCAGAGCTTTGAATTCATTTTTTGGTCTGAAATTTTTAAAAGAAAACAAAAGGAAAGCAGTAGCACTCAGCGGCTCGCAAACTCTAATGTGCAAACAAACGAATCATCTGGAGAGCTCCTAAAATGTAGCCTCAAGAGTCGCCTGGCTGGCTCCGTGATAGAGCATGTGACTCCTGGTCTCAGCATGGTGAGTTTGAGCTTCATGTTGGTCGTGGAGCCTACATTTAAAAAAATAAGTAAAATTAAATTATTTGGGGCACCCGGCTGGCTCAGTTGTTGGGGCATGTGACTGTTGATCTTGGGGTTGTGAGTTTGAGCCCCACGTTGGGTGTAGAGAATACTTAAAAAATAAACTCTTTAGGGGGCCCCTGGGTGGCTCAGTGGGTTAAGCATCTGACTTTGGCTCAGGTCATGATCTCACGGCTGATGAGTGTGAGCCCCACGTGGGGCTCTGTGTTGACAGCTCAGAGCCTGGAACCTGCTTCGGATTCTGTGTCCTTCTCTCGCTCTGCCCCCCTCCCCCCAACTCATGCTCTCTCTCTCTCTCTCAAGAATAAATAAACATTAAAAAAATAATTTAAAAAATCTTTTAAAAAATCCTGAAAATAAATGACTGTGGGTTAAGCCTCTGACTCTTGATTTCAGCTCAGGTCATGATCTCACAGTTCGAGAGTTTGAGCCCTGTATCCGGCTGTCTGCTGACAGCTAGGAACCTGCTTGGGATTTTCTGTCTCTGTCTCTGTCTCTGTCTCTCTGCCCCTCCCACCCTCTCTCTTTGTCACTCTCTCAAAAAAATAAAACAAATAAAATAAACATTTAAAAATACTATAAAGGGGCGCCTGGGTGGCTCAGTCGGTTAAGGGTCCGACTTCGACTCAGGTCACGATCTCGCGGTCCGTGAGTTCGAGCCCCGCATCGGGCTCTGGGCTGATGGCTCAGAGCCTGGAGCCTGCTTCCGATTCTGTGTCTCCCTCTCTCTCTGCCCCTCCCCCGTTCATGCTCTGTCTCTCTCTGTCTCTCTCTCTCTCAAAAATAAAAAAAAATTAAAAAAATTAAAAATACTGTAAAATAAAAAATAAAATAAAATAAAATAAAATAAAATAAAATATGGCTTTAATTTAGGAGGTCACGTGTGGGGCTGGGCTTCTGCCCTTGTAACAAGTTCCCGGGTGATACCCACACTGTGTCCCCAGACTGCACTTGAGCAGCTAGGCTGCAGCCTGAATGAAATCAGACTGGCATGAGAACTATGTCCCTTCAAGCCAGCTGGGGTCATAGTAACAGGTTACTTCACTTTTTAAGCCTCAGTTTTCTGATCTTTTTTTTTTTTTTTAATGTTTATTTATTTAGTTTTTGAGAGGCAAAGAGAGAACGAGTGCAAGCGGAGAAGGACAGAGAGAGAGGGAGACACAGAATCCCAAGCAGGCTCCAGGCTCTGAACTGTCAGCACGGGGCCCGACGTGGGGCTCGAACCCATGAATGGTGAGATCATGACCCCAGCTGAAGTCAGATGCTTATGTGACTGGGCCACCCAGGCACCCCCTCAGTTTTCTGATCTTAAATGCAGGTGAGCAGTAATAACTACATCATAGAATTCCTGTGATGCTTTAATGACATAACGTACTAAATATGTTTAACACGATACAACAAATGCTAGCCTTTGAATAGTTAGGATAGCCAACACTCATGGAATGCTTAGGATCTGCCAGGAATTTTCGAAATACTTTCACGTCTTAACATCGTTCAAGCCTCAAAACAACACTGTGAGGTGGGTACTATCATTTCATCCTCCCTGTTTTACGGATGAAGAAACTGAGGCACAGAGAGGTGGTGCATCTTAATTTACATTACACACCTAGGAGCAGCTAGGCTGGTGTTTGAACCCAGGGAGAATCTGGGCTCTTATCCCTCTCGGGGCTAAAATGGACACTGCGAGAAGGCATTTCTGCCCTGCAGGTCTGACTTTCTGGAGGCGATGACTCGAGGCATTACCCTCTATCACGGGCTGGGATCAACAGGTGGCAGCCCAGGGCTACCTAAAGACCACGTCCAGAGCCAGCGCTATGCCCCACAACACCGCAGCTCTAAAGAATCTCCAAACTCCCGTCTACCCTCCACCCTCAGGTGCTCGCCTAGGGGGGCTGCCCAGGGACAGCCCCGGGAAAGAAGAGCCCTACCTCACAGGTTCAAATCTGAGTTCCGCAATAAAGGACCAGGTCCTCGGGGAAAAGCAGCCAGCAAAACGAGTTTCCTGCAATTCCCGTTTACCCCAGGAGCGCAACCAGACTGGGAAGTCTACAAATCTTTTTACACCGGAACGTTCAGCAAGGATCTGGGAGCTCAGCCAAGTGGGAAAAAGTCCGGAATCCCTCTTCGATTCCCCAGAACACTTAGAAGGCGCCGGGCATCGGTGCCCGCGCGCAGGGAATGGGGACAGGCGCGGAGGAGACTCTGTCTGTGGGGTCACCTCCGCAGAGTCGGTGTTTGTTTTCCGGCCGGCTCCCCTGGGAGGCGCAAATGCATTTGAGGGGCAGTGCGGGGTGGGGGTGGGGGTTAACCCGGCGGTTTCCATGGCACCCGGGGCGTGGGGGAGGAATGCACCCCGCAAGCTGTGTCGAAACAACTGCGCAGCCGGACCAGCCCGGCTGGAGAAGGCTGGAGGGAGTGGGGGGGCAGGAGGGTGGGGGGAAGCCGGGCTGGACGGGGGTGGGGCGGTCACGTGCGCCCGAGGGGGCGGGGCCCCAAGCCGGCCCGGGAGCGGAACCGAGTTCCACCTAGAGGCTCCGTGCAAGGCGCGAACTTTTCCCCTGAGATTTGAGGGGCTGACGTTGGCCTGAACCCCTCGGGAGGACTCAAGGCACCCGTAGCCAGGACCGGGCTGAGGTGTCCGCGGCCAGCCTGGGACAGCGGTCGGGGGCTGAAGACACCCAGGAAAAGTGGGAGCAGAAGCCTGGGGGTGAGTGCAGGGAGAGCTCTGCTCGCAGCTTGTACGAAGGCTCTGGTCTCCGTTTATTCCGGGGTGGGCCAGGGCAAGTGCCCCGACAGCTCGAAGGCGGCAGCCGAGGCCACTGTCCCTTAAGAGTGCTGGAGTCCTCAGCACTTGTCTAGGGCTTCAGCAGGGGCTGTGGTCATGGTGAATGAAGATCCCAACCAACAGGAGCAAAATGGCACGCCCGCGCAGGACCCCGCACTCCGGGTGGACCACAGCGCCTCGGGGCACCAGAGCGTGTCCACGCACCCGAGCGTGTCGATGCATCCGAGCGTGTCGGCCCACCCCAGTGTCTCCATCCACCCCGCCGTGTCGGCCCGCCCGAGCAGTTCGGCCCACCCCAGTATGCTGGCCCAGTCCGGTGGCTTGGCCCGCCCCAGTAGCTCGTGCCCCGAGGACCTTAGTGTGATCAAGGTGAGCAAGCGCCGGTGGGTGGTGGTCCTGCTGTTTAGCTGCTACTCCATGTGCAACGCCTTCCAGTGGATCCAGTACGGCTCCATCAATAACATCTTCATGCACTTCTATGGGGTCAGCGCCTTTGCCATCGACTGGCTGTCCATGTGCTACATGCTGACCTACATCCCTCTGCTGCTGCCCGTGGCCTGGCTGCTGGAGAAATTCGGCCTGCGCACCATCGCCCTCACCGGGTCCGCTCTCAACTGCCTGGGGGCCTGGGTGAAGTTGGGTAGCCTGAAGCCGCATCTCTTCCTGGTCACCGTGCTGGGCCAGATCATCTGCTCTGTGGCCCAGGTCTTCATCCTGGGCATGCCCTCCCGCATCGCTTCAGTCTGGTTCGGGGCCAATGAGGTGTCAACGGCCTGTTCCATAGCTGTCTTCGGCAATCAGGTGGGTTGAGTTGTTGGCCCGCGTTCAGAGGAACGGGCGTCATATCATTGTGTGAGGCTCAGTGCGTTAAGAGTGTACCTGACTGCACCTAAGCCTGCGGGACACTGTCATTTTCTGACTTCAGCAGTGTTTGTGACTCTGGGTGACTTCGTGGCTGGGTGTGACCGACGGTGGGAGTGAGTGATTGTGACTGGATGGCTGCGTGAGAGAAGTGCAGGGAAACAGAAAAGGAGGGGACCTTTTCTTTCACCAACAATTTCTCCTCCCCCAGCCGAAAGCATGCTTCTGGAACATAGGCCTTCCTGACCCTGCCAGTCCACCAGCTTAGACCTGTGATTTCAGGAAAGCTATTCTTTCTCAGGGAGCCGTCCATGGGTGTGTCAGATTATTCTGGTATCACCAGAACTGGCAGGTGTTTTTAGCCTGACGAACCAACTTTCCTAGAGTGCAGTATCTCCTGTAGCACGCAGGCTCTCCCAGAATGCTGCCCTGACGGTTGTTTGGCACTGTTCTTACCTTCGTTTATACACAGCTGAAGCCAGAACAGTGGGAACGATGCTTTGGGCCAAACTCCTTCCCTGGGGGTTAAAGCCAAACCCAGCAGGGTGGAGTAGACATCTTTCTCTGAATTTCTAATGCCTAGAAAACCTTTTGGGAAAGGTGTGGAGAGCTCATATCTCAATCCCTTCTCTCACCTTCTTTGTAGAAGGAGGAGCTCAGATTCTTTGCGTCTCAGTTGAGGTTATGATCCCAAAAGTTGGGATCCTGCTTTATCTGGACCTTTGCTTCTGGGTCTCACTTCTTCGCAGGCGGACGCAGTCGTGGCTGTGACCAGTAACTCCTAGTTCTTATAGGATTTTTCCCCTTACAGGAGGGTAAAGCTGGGGGATGAAGGTCATAACCTTTGAAGCCTCCCAAGGGTGAAATCTCCCTATTAGCAACAGAACACGATTCAGACAAGGTCACTGCAATCTCAAACCCATTGTTTGGGGAGGGCAGGATTGCTAACTGGGAGAAGGAAGACCTCAGGTCGCCTGGCGAGATTGGAGAATCCAGAATTTTTTTGTAAACCATAAAGCATAAATGAACAGGTTTTCAGGTGCCTTCTTACACACCTGTGAGGGAACTTAATACTAGATATATCTTTATAATTTAATGAAACTGTTTATTCATTCCCCACACGCACTCCCCACCGAGGTCAGGAAATGCGAAGAATTTTGCGTTCAAAAACACTCTGACAGCATATATTTGTATCACGGAGGCATGTGTTTCATTTGATCGTTTAGGTTTCACCCTAAAAAAAAAATGATGAAAAACAGAATTGTTTATGCTTCCTCACGTAGAGATGACCATGTCTGGTTCTTGGCGTGTGTTTTTACCTTTCTTTTTGAGGAAAGCAGGCTGAATGGAGGAGAAATACTATTAGAGTAACTTGAGCTTTGCTGCGTAGGAAAAAAGGCTCCACAAATTTGTCTAAACAGATTTAAAAATGTTTTTAATGTTTTTATTTATTTTTGAAGGAGAGAGGGAGACAGAGCATGAGTCGGGGAGGGGCAGAGAGAGAGGGAGACACAGAATCCAAAGCAGGCTCCAGGCTCTAAGCTGTCAGCACAGAGCCCGACGTGGGGCTCGAACTCATGAACTGTGAGATTATGACCTGAGCCAAAGTCGGACGCTTAATTGGCTGAGCCACCCAGGCGCTCCTGTCTAAACAGATTTTAAATGCTATTCCACAGAAGAATTCTTTGTGGCTTGCAAACCTCACACTGATCAGCAAACACCCG